>NC_086445.1:35030237-35339523 GCF_028390025.1 Pseudophryne corroboree | reverse complement strand
ATCTGAAAATTCACACCGCGGGTAAATCGTCTGCATCTAGGTGACTGAGCAGCCATTTGGATACATAATGAGCCTTGTAAATGAACTATAATAAATGTCAGTTAAATGCATTTTAAGGTGCCCGTATATACTTTGGTTTTGGAAATTGTGCATGTAAAATGGATAGAGTAACACGTTAGGAGCATCCTCTCCATTTGTCTGTCTGAATGTTGATATTTTCTCTCTGGCTTAAATTTGTTTTGAAAGTACGAGTAAAGGGACGTCAGGGCTTTGTTTGTTACATATGTCACTTTTATGTGTTTAATGTGTTGGTTGTATCATCCTCAAAACTTCCAACTAGCAGGTGCAAAATGTGCTTATGATTAGTATTGAATGAGGTCCGAAGTCCACCATTTCATGAGGTACAAAAATCAAATCCGCCTTCCTGCAAGAAGGGAATTAGACTTTAAAAGTGATTCCTCCTCTTTATCTAAGTATTGCTGATTAATAAGGCACACCGGACACATGATGTCATTTTGTGGGCTGTATTGGTGAGCATGACGAGACAGCCAGCCAGCTCAATAGGGTCCAGTGATGTCACTTGTTCTTAGGAAAACAATAAGATCCATCTGTGAATATTTGTTCAGCCCACAAATGGCCTCTTCCACTGTGTATGTCAATGAGAAGTCGTCTGTAGCATTTGTTAGTTTCCACTGTGACCTGCAGATGTCAGTGTTGATATTTCTGTCCATGATGAGAGAATTAGCCTGTGTCGAGACATCGTCATACAAAGTAACATAGGAATTAGGAGAAACATAAGTCAGCTCTGTGTATGTTCTCCGAATCAGATCATTTGCAATGATCTATTTAACATTGACTCAGTTATTTTGATGACATGATTGGGACTGCTTACAAATTACTATGTAATATGCGCTAATAAATGGTTTTACTTTTTTAGAATGCGCATAATCACCAAACCGGTTTTGGTTGTAGAGACACCTTGATCAGGCTGATCCGCCCTCTCCATACAATGGGGCAGATGTATTACTGGAGAAGGGATAAAGAAGTGATAAAGCAGTGATAAGCGCAAGGTGATAACGCATCAGCCAATCAGCTCCTGTCATTCTTCAAATCAGTAATGTTTGGCTGGTGCGTTATCACCTTGCACTTATCACTTCTTCATCATTTCTCAAGGCTTAATACATCCGCCCCAGTGCATTGTAATACATGTACATTTCCTCTCTGGTATCTGCAAAAGGCAGACCTTTACCTTTATTTCCACGCCATTTCCTCTGTCAGTGTAAATCGAAGGTATAACCGATCTGTGCCCTGCAGCTAGAACAAGGGTGGGCAATTATTTCAGCTGGGGGGGGCAATTACAAGTTTTAGTAAATTGTTGAGGACCGCACACAATATATTCTGTATTTCCAATAGCGATGAATAAAACTGTAATGGCATTTATTTAAGTTTGTGTATTTTGGAGTAAAGGTTCCGGTTGGAATGGTTTGTGTAAAGTAACAATGTTTTACTGATGAGAAATGTATAAACAATAAAAATACAGTCTTAAAAAATAAATAAACCTATGTTGTATTATCTTAGTCTGCAGACTATATAATTAGGAATCTGTGAACGTCTGCAAACACTTTTATTGTTGAAGACCCAATGAGGAAGGAAATAGAAGGGCTTTATTTACCGTTCAGGCTTCCTGACATAATATACTGTAGGCACCTTCTTGCAATTCTGCTTCGGCTAGCCAACTGTACAGTGTATCAGATAGTAAATGTGTGGCTAATGCCTGTGGGTATGACTTCAATATTTCCATCTGGAATCATTACTGAATTGAGGAAACAGACGGCGTGTGGCAAGGTGATTACAGAGTACAGTCCCTGCCATACCATGCCATACATCTGCCCCGCTTGAGGAGGGAGAACACTTTTTTGACCGTGTTACGGTTCCAAAACAAACATTACACACTCTTACACCAAATGGAAAAGTACGTTGAAACCGTTTCTGAAGAAAGTAAGGTTGATGCCTGTTTGTAGCATAAAATGCCAAATTGTATTGTTGATGGGTGCTCACCAGGATCAGGAACTCCACAGCTACTGGTGTATTATTTTTTAGATGCATTTAGGCCAATCACGTTGACTGACATGATGCTAAGACTTACAAGGATCCATCGCTAGTTTCTCTCAATAGGTAGGGAAGGGGTATGACGCCAAACTATTTAGGTCTTTTTTCTGAAATAGTCATTTAGGTGATGGATAAGAAATGTACACCTAAAGGATAATTTGGGAGCCATGGGGGAAATGAAGGGTGAATTATTGCTGCATGGCTTGACTTTTAAATCAAGTGAAGAGAATGATACATTACATAGTCCTGCTAAGCACATAATCCAGCGATTTGAAGGAAGAACTCATACCATAGCTTATGACGGTTCATTTGCCATTAAGGGAGACCATGGTACCTGTGAATAAATCATACCCAGAAAAAACAATTCTGCGCAACATATGTGGGAATTGGTGGGTATGAGGCACTAAATTAATCACATAGAAGTAACCTCCTTAACTTTATAAGGGTCCCTCTACTACGTTTACATTGAAGTGGAACTGAAACTGATGTGTGAACCGGTACCAGGTTATTTACACCAGATTAGAGAATGCCTGAGTTCCACACCTTGATCATAAGTTTTACCTGTGAGACTGATGATCATATCCTTTGGGGGATCATCTGCAGACCCTCTAGGCCAAGGGTGGCCAAGCTGGTCCTCCAGATCTGCCAACAGTTCATGTTTTCTAGACTACCTGTGAATCTGTAGAATGTGTAGTCTAGGAATGAATGCACCACGTGTTTGAAAATGTGACAGGAATGACTACACGTGTGCACCACCCAGGTCTGTAAAACGTGAATTGTTGGTAGATCTCGAGGAGCAGTTTGGCCAGCTCCTCTCTAGGCGGTGGGGTGTTACAGGCACAGGCCATTTGAAGATTGTCAGCTGAGGCCACAAAATATTTGAAGAGGGATTCCAGATATTGAGTAAGGCCACACCAGTCGAATGACTTAAACTGGAGCTGTTTTTAATGTGCTTCTGTTGGTCGTGCAAGAGAAGCTCCTGCAGTAGTATATTTTTATATCAAATTACTACAGACTTCCCTTACTGACTACTCTCCATATATAATACTTCTTACTGGTGCCTGGCCAAAGTTCCCTGTTGCCAGGGGAATTTATCTAGAGATGGATGAGTGGGGGAACTTTGGATAGTAGGCCTCTCCCATTTCCTACATTCCACTGAGCACACAGCTGGCCATCTTCAGCAATACTACCTGGAGACAACCAAGCCTCAAATAGGGAGTTATTCCAGATATCAGTGGTTTTATTAACATTCCCTGGACACAGGTTGGGATCTCGTATAACAATGTACTTATGGACATCCTTCTACAATCTGTTATGACCCAGAATAACTTACATATTATTACTACGTCCCGTCGCTTTCTTCTTGGTTTTGTCTAACTTATCTAGTGATATTTATCTAGTGATATATAGTGAGGAGGGGAGACAGACTCAGCAACATTCCTGTAGTGTAAAACAGGTGTTCCTTCTGTCGTGACAGGGTGATTGGGACAGAAGTATCAGTACAGAATGCATCTTTGTTTTTATTACACAGTGACATTTCCATATGATACTGAGCTAATTGAATCAAACCTAAAGTCTGAATGGTGCTCGACGCACATCGCACATGATGACGCGATACATCCGCTGATGTATAGAGGATTTATCTTAGTACTTTTGTCCCCAACAGGTCCGCACGCCTCCTCACACTACCCTGAGAAGATGCATCAGTGCTCGGAGTGTCAGCAATGTTTCCCTAATCATTCAGCCCTCCTCACCCATCAGCAGATGCATAGCACCAGTAATCTGTATAGATGCTCGGTTTGCGGAGTGCGTTTCAACTCCAAATTGGCTCTCACTGCCCACCTGCAATCACATGCTGAGGACAAAATGCTCCATCAACCTTATAGTGGGAAATCTTTGCACCAGAGGTCACACCTTCTGTCACATAAGAGGACTCACACCGGGGAAAGTGCATTTTCCTGCCCGGAGTGCGGGAGATGCTTTGAGAAAAGATCTACCTTTGTTAGACACTGGAGGATACACTCTGGCGAGAAACCGTTCAAATGCATGGAGTGTGGCAAGCGTTTTACCCAAAGCTGCAATCTTGTGAAGCATCAGCGCACTCACACCGGGGAGAGACCGTTCGTGTGCTCTCAGTGCGGCCGCTGCTTTTCTCAGAGCTCAAATCTTGTTCGGCATCAGATAATTCACTATGGGGGGAAATCTTGACATCTTTTGTGTCCTAGGTGAATGAACAGTCATTCGGATACATGAGGATTGTTTACAAACTGCAAAAAAATCTTAACTCACGTTGCCCCTTTATCCACCAAAGAAATTTTGTGCATCCAGGTTGCCGGGTCTGTGGAGTGATCTGGAAATGCACATGGTGGAAAACAACAAAAATATCACATCATGGTGTGGACTACTAACGTTATAGTAGCGCTCTCCTCTTTCATTTAAACTTTTATATTTTGCTCCTTAAATACTTGGTTTATCTTATAATAACCATACAGAGAGGTTATGTTAGGGATGTCTTTGTTCTGTTTCTCACTTTTGTTTGACTTCTTTTTTTTTAACATTGGTTCAACTGCAATAGGCTTCTAAAATGAGGAGGTAGGAAAATCAGGCTTTTTATGGAGAGGAAAATCTGTGCTCGTTCTTGCTTCCTCCTTCTTTCTGGTCATTCAGTAGCTTAATTATTTTAAGTAATCCATTTCTGCAAACTCAAGTCTAATGTGGGTAAAAAAAATAGTGCATTTATACACCTAACTTATTTCTGCCACGCAGCACCCTTTATCCATTTCCTGACAATAAAGCAATGCGCAGTTGTGCAAAGGTAGCCAGCTGTCATCAGGCCACAGCATTTGCACTTTTATACATTTGTCAATGAGCCTTAACACGTTGTGTAACATATAATTAATATAATACAACATTGGAATGAATGCATTTTACGGAGAAAAAAAACGTAATTCCTTTTTTAATAAGATACTCTAACTGTGCTGCAAGTACACAGTGGTGGCAGCCATTTTGTGGGCTGAGCTATGAATCCTGACAATGCAGCCTATCCGCTCATTAGAAACCAGTGACATCACTGGGACACGGCAGCCATTTTATGAACAGAATCAGTGAAAACAAGATTGGAGCTTATCAATTCATGTGCAAGCAGTGATGTCACCTGATCGTCGTGACATGATGAGCTGCGTTTTCAGGAATATTTGTTTAGCAACAACAAGTAGCAAGTACTCTGTAGTGTTTGGTTAGTTTTCTGTTAGCTATCAGTCTGACTGTTGCTATTACTGTCTATGTAGTATAAATTAGCCTGTGATTAGTAGCTGTCCATAATAACATACTAAAGAAGATAAACATACAATATAGTCACCTCTGTGTATGTGTTACCTATCAGATAAAAGGCAACGGACTATACTATTTCATTTACTTACCATGTAAGCTGATCATGTTCATGATTTGTTTTTGTCTATTTATAGATGTCTGTATTACGTTCACTAAAGAGATGTATTTTTTTTCCAAAAAAATATATGTAATGAAATCAGTTTTAGTTCTCCTGGCACCCTCAGATAACACATCATCAAAGGGGCCCTTAATAAAGTTGTGCATAGCTTAATGACAAGGTCTGCAGCTGCACAGTTAGGACAGAGGGTGGTAAATTAGAAAGACAAAACCAGTTTTAAGTGTGTGCTGGGGGAATTGGAGAGAGTGTGATGGAGCGAAGTGCTGGTATTGCAGAGAGTAGGAGTGATGGAGCGAAGGGCTGATATTGCAGAGGGTAGGAGTGATGGAGCGAAGGGCTGGTATTGCAGAGGGTAGGAGTGATGGAGAGAAGGGCTGGTATTGCAGAGGGTAGGAGTGATGGAGCGAAGGGCTGGTATTGCAGAGGGTAGGAGTGATGGAGCGAAGGGCTGGTATTGCAGAGGATAGGAGTGATGGAGCGAAGGGCTGGTATTGCAGAGGGTAGGAGTGATGGAGTGAAGGGCTGGTATTGCAGAGGGTAGGAGTGATGGAGGAAAGGGCTGGTATTGCAGAGGGTAGGAGTGATGAAGCGAAGGGCTGGTATTGCAGAGGGTAGGAGTGATGGAGGGAAGGGCTGGTGTTGCAGAGGGTAGGAGTGATGGAGGGAAGGGATGGTATTGCAGAGGGTAGGAGTGATGGAGGGAAGGGCTGGTATTGCAGAGGGTAGGAGTGATGGAGGGAAGGGCTGGTACTGCAGAGGGTAGGAGTGATGGAGTGAAGGGCTGGTATTGCAGAGGATAGGAGTGATGGAGCGAAGGGCTGGTATTGCAGAGGGTAAGATTGATGGAGCGAAGGGCTGGTATTGCAGAGGGTAGGAGCGATGGAGCGAAGGGCTGGTATTGCAGAGGGTAGGAGCGATGGAGCGAAGGGCTGGTATTGCAGAGGGTAGGAGCGAAGGGCTGGTATTGCAGAGGGTAGCTCCTACCCTCTGTAATACCAGCCCTTCGCTCCATCGCTCCTACCCTCTGCAATACCAGCCCTTCGCTCCATCGAGCGAAGGGCTGGTATTGCAGAGGATAGGAGTGATGGAGCGAAGGGCTGGTATTGCAGAGGGTAGGAGTGATGGAGTGAAGGGCTGGTATTGCAGAGGGTAGGAGTGATGGAGCGAAGGGCTGGTATTGCAGAGGGTAGGAGTGATGGAGCGAAGGGCTGGTATTGCAGAGGTTAGGAGTGATAGAGCGAAGGGCTGGTATTGCAGAGGGTAGGAGTGATGGAGCGAAGGGCTGGTATTGCAGAGGGTAGGAGTGATGGAGTGAAGGGCTGGTATTGCAGAGGGTAGGAGTGATGGAGTGAAGGGCTGGTATTGCAGAGGGTAGGAGTGATGGAGCGAAGGGCTGGTATTGCAGAGGATAGGAGTGATAGAGCGAAGGGTTGGTATTGCAGAGAGTAGGAACGAATCGGGAGAAATCCTGACTGTGACTGTGGGAAGTGATGATCAGAGAGGAGGTGAGACAGTAATCATGAGCAGGATGAAGAGGTTGGGTGGTAGTGTTTGAGGAAATGAGGGTGGAGACTTAAGGAGGAGCCATGAGGTCTGGAGCTTTGTATGTTAGAGAGGAACTTGTAATTTAATTCTGAGGTGGATAGGGAGCCAGAGGAGTGACTCGCGGAGAGGGATAGCCGAGGTTGAGCGACGAGAGAAGAAAAAAGGTAGTCACGGACAGCCTGCAGAGGAGCGAGGTGGGAGTTAGACAGGCCAGACTGAAGCAGATTACAGTAATCAAGATGGGAAATGATGAGGACATGGAGGACAGTTTTAGTAGCTTCCATGGTGAGTAAAGGCCTGATTGCTAGACATTAAACTTGAGAAAGGAGAGAGAGACGTGGCCATCACAGAGAGAGGGTGATCGTGGCTGGGGAAAAGACAAGTTCAGTTTTTGTAATATTATCCGCATTTCTTGTACCATTAGTTGCCCTGTACTTTAAGAGCCTGATACAGAGTTGGATGTAATTTTCTCCAAACACTTCAGCCTAAATATCTTTAAAAAAAAAGAAGAAAAAAACAGGCAACATGTGTAACAGCCGGCAGGCTGACCCCAGAGCATAGGAATGATATAAATATTGCTACAAGGTCATCACACCGTCGTTTGTCACAAGCTCTGAAGGTAACCATCATTGTTCAGGGTTTTTATTTATTTTTGAATCCCTAGATTGCCTGCTGGACCAGATTAATCTCCCCTACACAGACCTGGAATTAGATGTAACATGGTAACATAGTTGGTGAGGTTGAAAAAAGACTAGTAGTTTATCGAGTTCAACCTGAATTATATTGCATTCCCTGTTCTATTTAGGTTAAAAGGTTATATCCTCGGATATCTTTTTCTATTAGGAATTTGTCTAACCCATTTTTAAACGCATTGACTGAGTCCGCTATTACAACCTTCTCTGGCAGTGTATTCCATATTCATATTGCCCTTAAAGAATCCCATCCTGCGCTGAGTACGAAATTTCCTCTCCTCAAGCCTCAGCGGGTGTCCACGCATTTTGTACATTGGCAGGATTACGCTCTCATCCCTTGTCTCAATTCCCCTTTTAATGCATGCTAACACCTTATTTGCCTTTGTTGCTGCACTTTAACATTGTGTGTTGCTGCTAAATCTACTATCAATGAACACCCCCCAAATCCTTTTCTAATACAGTTTCCTCTATTTTTTCCCCCCATGTGAAATATAATGGTGACTGATGGTTGTCTATGTGGAGAGGGGGAGGGGGCCATTATTTCTTATAAAGGTCATTGTGCTCTTCCACCCAGCATATAACTACTTTACATTTTGTAGTCAGCCCACACTCACTGCACAAGTCTTCTCAGTTCTCGGCTGCTACTCTCTAGGGGAGTCGCATTATGTTTTGTGGCCCCATTGCCCTAAAGGAATACTGCCCAGTGCTGAGCAGTCACTGTTGCCCTGAAACCCCATCCTTCCAGTTTTCCTGCTATAGTGTCACTAGACCTGGCATAGTTTGATGTGTTTTGGGAAGACCCAATGTTTTTTGCCCTCCAAATGTCACCCTACACCAATATTACTTGCTGGTAAGGGTTATTGTACAGAGGAGCCAGGAAATAGAAGGGGATAGACCTGTCAGGGGGAAATCTCTGAAGAGCATTACACAGTACATTTTCTGATTTGCAATGTTGGGTGAAGCATAGAGCTTGGGAGGCTTAGGAAGGGGAGCTGGCCATACAGTATGTTTCTTTGGAGGAGTACATGCGAAGGCTCAGAAATCTGTATTAGTGCTGATGGCACTGCTGGACATCTTCTGATTTCATAGGGAAGTGAGCATGATGTGTCTTTCATCTGATGCACTAAGTTTCCTTTGCCGACTACTGCGTCTATGGTTTTCAACATTTCCTGTTTCTTTGTGCTATTTCAAAAGAGCTTGAACAGCATTGTGCTTTTTCAAAAGAACTTGAACAGCACATCTTAAAACCCCAGTCAGCTTTGTGATCTTTGCCTGGGAGAGTCCTTGCTGATGCAGTATAACTACCTTGTGTCTTGTTGCTGTGCTAAGTCTTGACATGTTGTATGACCTGTGACCTGTTTTCTAAAACCTCACCTTTGTAGCAGAGTTTGGCTGTTCCTCACCCAGTTTTAAGCTTACTACCCAGCTGTCTCTGTTTCAGTTAATGACTGTGTTTCAGCCTACATATGAAAATGATGATCATTATCACCTGTTTGGTATGATTGGTTAATCATACACCTGATTATAATCCCACAAAATCCCTGACTTTGTGCAAGTGTACCTAGAAGAATTGATGCTGTTTTTCGAAGGCAAAGGGTGGTCACACCAAATATTGATTTGTTTTAGAGTTCTCTTCTGTTCATTCACTTAATATTTTATTTTATCAATTAACAAAATGCAAACACTTCTATTTTTGAAAGAGTTCTTACTTTGCTGCATTTTTTTCCCACACTTGCCTTAAACATTTGCACTGTATAGGAACAATATTATATAAATAAATGATCAATAACTGTTAAAGAACAATTGTATATGTTACTAAATATATGTTCTATCTGATATCTACTGTAGATGATACATATGTAAAACTACACAGAATTTTCACACATAATGAAGTGACCCATCTACTGATGTATAGAGGGTTTATCTTAGTACTTTTGTCCCCAACAGGTCCGCACGCCTCCTCACACTATCCTGAGAAGACACATCAGTGCTCGGAGTGTCAGCAATGTTTCCCTAATCATTCAGCCCTCGTCACCCATCAGCAAACGCATAGCACCAGTAATCTGTATAGATGCTCGGCTTGTGGAGTGCGTTTCAGCTCCAAAACTACTTTTACCGCCCACCAGCGATGTCACACCAAGGACAGATTGTTTCATTGTTATAGTGGGAAATCCTTCCGTCAAAGGTCACGTCTCTTGTCAAATAAAAGTACACACACCAGGGAGAGGCCATTTTCATGCCCGGAGTGCGGTAAAGGTTTTGCCAGAAATTTTACTCTCATTACGCATCAGCGGATTCACTCTGGCGAGAAACCCTTTAGTTGCTCAGAATGTGGGAAGTGTTTCACGCAGAGATCCAACCTTGTGAAACACCAGCGCCTCCACACCGGAGAGAGGCCATTTGCGTGTTCCCAGTGTGGCCGCTGCTTTTCTGACCGCTCAAACCTTCGGCAACATGAGGGGTCACACCGGTTTAGGCCAATTAACTGCTCCTCACATACATAGCTTGTTAACTAAGTGCAAACAGACTTCTTTTCCTGTGGAATACAGGACTTAGAACTGCACATGTAAAGGGAGCAGTTTCATTTTCCATATAAACTTTTACATTTAGATGGTGATATACATTTCTGCATGGTAAAGGTAACAATCATCCTCCTTTCTCTATCTCTCTATACATTGCCTTGGTATTGTAGCAGTTGAGTTCAACAACGGTAGCTTTACTCCTGTTTTAGTTTTTTTAAATAAGGGTCATTCAGTGGTAACAAATGTTACATTTTGAATATATTTCATGTGAAATATATTTTTTTTGAGCATGTGTTTTTAATATTTTGTGCAAAGTAAATGTTTGTGTGGTACATGATATGCTTTCATATTGATGCAAAGCTTGTCATGAATACTGGTAACAAACGTATATAAAAAGGCCATTTTCATGGAATGACTCATAAAACCAATGGTGGATCAATCAATAGACGAGCAGAAGCAACCCGGTACTAGTGCTAGTCCTAAGTCTTCTTCAACATCTACTAAAGGTGGTCAAGAGGAAAGAAGGCATGAAGCGTACCTCAAATCTAAACAGTATTTCACAATGATAAACAAATCATTGCCTCTAACTATGAAAGGAAAATGTACTATATGTAACTTTGGCAACATGCCATAGATCCACACACAGTGGCAAGGAAAGTCTCAAGCAATGGTCTTTCTTCGCTAGTGGTGGTCCTGCTACTGCTTTTTCCTGACCTATTGCAAAAGCTAGGGCCAAAAACATGTATTTACTGTATCCTCACATTGAACACCTTCTGGTTCTGTGTCTAGATGTGTCACCTTTAAAACGGGAAAATCAGTGCACAAAAAGAACACTATGGCTGAAGAACAAACTGTGTTCACAAACTGCACAAATCCCTGAGGATAGTCAAAGTGTGCCCATGAGTGCTATGTCTGAGTCTGAATGTGTTGGACAGGAAGAAGTTGATCAATTCCAGGAGAAAGATGTTTGTGTCAAAGTAAGTCAGCCGCCAATGGCAGCAGTTCTTCCCAGTGATGATGAAAAAAAGGATGTTGACATGCCTGGGCATAGGACCACAAAATACACCTCTGTCATGTGGAATCAATATTACCCAAATCTGGCAAAACATTCAAGGCATCTGTACCATTTGTGAGGGCAAAGTAAGTAGAGGTAGTGACATTAACCATCTGAGGACCTCATCCCTGTTATTTGCAACAAGTTCTTTTCATGCAAATTATTAAAATCTGAAAAATCCTGTAAAATAATAGCAAGCAGTCCATCATCGGCTTCCAGCAGTTTGGACCAGCACATGAAATCTCCCATCGCCAACACCATCTTCATCAAACTCCTCATTAATGATCTGAAATAGTCTTGCTACTGTTCCTATTTACAAAGGCTAACTATTTCCTCCCCTTTCCAGGATTCCCATGTAGAATCCTTCTGCTGCTACTGGAGGTGACTTTTCATCCCAGAAGGAGACCAAGAAAGACTAGTAGTTTCAAACAAATGACTGTCTAACAAGCAATTGCAAGAGGAACCAGACAACATCCTGTTGCACAGCAATTCCCTGAAGCCATGGCAGCTATGTTAACATTAGATCTGCGCCCTACATCTGCAATCAATGCATCTGGTTTTAGACAACAATTTGAGGTCATGTGTCCCCACTACCAATTCCATCTCAATTACATTTAATCAGAACAGCAATTACCTGTACCAGGAAGTTTTGTACTGACTATCCACTTAACCACATATATGTGGACAAGCGGTACTGGTCAAACTAAAGATTACATGACTGTGACAGCCCACAATGGGTGGGTGTATTGCCTTCAGCAGCACCATCTAACAAATGCCAGTTCATTGACAGGCAGGCTACTCTCTGTATCACTGGCTTCAGTACCAGTACCAATCAAAGACTCAGATGTAATAGCAAATTGTCTTACCCAGCTAAGAATCTCCTCAGGATTTGTCATTTCCAATATTGCAAGTAACATTGTGCAAGAATTACAATTAGGTGGATTTCAACACGTGCCATGTTTTGCACACACAATCAACTTGTTCAGAGGGGGTCATTCCGAGTTGTTCGCTCGTTGACGTTTTTCGCAACGGAAAGATTAGGTGGAATGCACATGGTACGCAGCACGCATGCGCTAAGTAATTTAACACAAAACTTTGGAGATTTACACAAGCTCCAACGACGTTTTTTCAACGCTCGAGTGATCGTAGTGTGATTGACAGGAAGTGGGTGTTTCTGGGCGGAAACTAGCCGTTTTCAGGGAGTGTGCTAAAAAACGCAGGCGTGCCAGGTAAAAACGCAGGAGTGGCTGGAGAAACGGGGGTGTGGCTGGCCGAATGCAGGGCATGTTTGTGACGTCAAACCAGGAACTAAATGGACTGAGGTGATCGCAATCTAGGAGTAGGTCTGGAGCTACTCAGAAACTGCAAGGAATTATTTAGTAGCAATTCTGCTAACCTTTCGTTCGCTATTCTGCTAAGCTAAGATACACCAGGGTGGTGGCCTAGCGTTTGCAATGCTGCTAAAAGCAGCTAGCGAGCGAACAACTTGGAATGACCCCCAGAGTTTCCTAAAAAAACATAGAGAAAACCTGGTGCCTGATCTAGATTGCCAAAAATGTGTTCATACTATACTAATGCCTCAAATTTAGAGGTAATTGCTAAACTCCCACAATGAACATGAAAATAAAATTTTAAATACAGTTTACTAGGAAACGCTGTTCAGGTTATTATTTACTTCAACAACAATATAAAACAGTATATTTAATAATGGTTACACTGTTCTCCTTTACACTTGTTTCCTTCTTTCTATTTCCTCTCGTTCTATACTGTTACAAATACTATAAAATAGATGATTGTATACAGTTGACTTTATTGCATTGACTTCTCCTGGTTCTGCAATAGATATTCGTGTCTGTAATAATATTCGATTTTTTTTAAAATAATGGTTACACTGACATGTAGAGATCTCTGTGAGCAAGTTTTCAGCTTTCCCTGTAAATGCTGCTGCCAGGAAGAAACTGACCTTTTCCAAGAGACCCACTGGTGATGATGATGACGATGAGTCAACTCATCGCACCAGAGTGAAACATTATGACATCTAGTTAGGCTAATTATTGACACCTCTACTGTGATTCAGTTTGATACAGTAAGCATCAATAGAATGGTGGGGGATTATGTTTATGACAATGTATAAATAAACATGTTACACAGTCACGTTGAATACTGGGAGGAAAAAAGGCTAATTGGAGACTCTTGTACAAACTCTCTTTGATGTACTAAAACTGCCAGCCCCCCAGTGTGTACTCAAAGAGAATTTTCAACACAGCCGGAAAACTTGTGGGCGATCGAAGTAGGAGGCTACTTCTAAAAAATTTAGAAAAGCTAATGTTCAGTAAAATGAATTGCAAATTCTATGAGGAAGACTTGTGCTGCCAATTACAACAAACAGAAACTACTTCTGTAATGGTGGATTCCAGTGGAGATGAGTAATATTGTGTGATGATCATGATATTATTAACAACAACAGTGAGAAGTTAGATGAGCATGATGATGAGTCTGACATGGTCCAAAAGGAACTATGAGTTACAAGTTAGCCCCTTTAAGTCCATTGGTAGCTTAACCAAACCACAAACATCTGGTCTTTTATGGGGGCCCATACAAACCAAGCACTTCATCAGCAAAGTGAAGTGCTTGGTTTGTTAAACTATATCCTTTTTACATCTAAAACAAAAGGGTGGATGGAAGACCCCAAGGACAATTCCATTGTGCACCACTTTTCTTTTCATTATAGGCTGTATTTTTTAGAAGCATTGTGTATAATAAATATTAGTAATTGTATATTACTGTATTTTAAGGGGGGCATTGTTGATGGTCGTCTGTCTTTTGTATCTCGCAGTTCTATTCTGCTACTAATTATCATCCTGTCTTGTGTGTGCTTGACTTGCAGCATACAATAAATGATTGTAATAATCAAAATACAGTATTTTTTTTTTTTTTGGGGGGGGGGGGCATTGTTGATGGTCTATTTTCTCTTGCCAATCTGTTTAAATCACTTGTATTGTTGTGATTCCTGAGATCTGTGATTTGCTGCATGTAGCAGTTTGCAATTGCATTAGAATGTCAATTTTAAATCTTGCATTAGGATTCTTAGTTTTTAAAATGTTTCACATCTCTATTCTATTTTTCTTTTTTAATCAATCAAACAAAACTTCTAAGTCTTGATTATTGAAAACATTCTTTCTACGGGGTTCTATTAAACAGCCATCCTGTCTGCCGCAATGTTTCATAGATGTGTTTTTATTTTTTTTAGACTGCCATGCATTTGTGCCACTGTTCTGTTTTTAGTTTAGCTTGCTGCAGCCTTTGACAAGTGATCAAAATTGAAATTAATGTTATTGATGTTAATAGTACTATAGGTACAAAATAGGTCCAAATTACTTTATTTTTATTTATTTTTTACATTGTCAAGAAATCCTAAACAAAAATTAATCTGAATCCAATTCAAAACTCTTGAGGGTGGTTTTGCCAAAACTGAAAAACAAAAACAAAACAATGAGGCTGGTTTTGGCAAACAAAGACATGAGGGCACATCTGTACTAAATAAAGTCCCTTTAAGTCATAATACATACTGAATTTGAGACAAATTCCAATTCTATGTATGAACGACAGGATTAAAGAACAATTGTATATGCTACTGAATATATGTACTGATATCTATAGGGTACATATCTATAACAACACAGAATATCTCACAAATGACATGACCCATCCACTGATCTATAGAGGGTTTATCTTAGCACTTTTGTCCCCAACAGGTCCGCATGCCTCCTCACACTATCCTGAGAAGACGCATCAGTGCTCGGAGTGTCAGCAATGTTTCCCTAATCATTCAGCCCTCGTCACCCATCAGCAAACGCATAGCACCAGTAATCTGTATAGATGCTCGGATTGCGGAATGCATTTCAGCTCCAACTTGGCTCTTACCGCCCACCAGCGATGTCACACTGAGGACAAACTGTTTTACTGTACTTTTTGTGGGAAATCATTTAATCAGAGATCAAATTTCCTTTGTCATAAGAGGACTCACACCGGGGAGAGGCCATTTTCATGTCAGGAGTGCGGCAGATGTTTTGCCCGAAACTCTACTCTTGTTACACATCTGCGGCTACACTCTGGCGAGAAACCTTTTAGTTGCGCAGAATGTGGGAAGTGTTTCACGCAGAGATCCACCCTTGTGAAACACCGTCGCATCCACACTGGAGAGAGGCCGTATGTGTGTTCCCAGTGTGGACGCTGCTTTTCTAACAGCTCAAACCTTTGGCAACATAAGAGGGTTCATATTGGTTTAAGTAAATAAATTGTTCCTCAGAAACATACTGTAAGATTTCTTTACGAACTGCAAATGAACTGATTTATTATGAGGACAAATCTGTCCCAACTCTGACACATCCTCTTCCTCTTGTTATTTTCTCCTTATGGGCAGCAAGGGGAGGCGAGAGATTCAGCAGCACTGTAGCAGTGTAGAAAGAAAGATGGTTTCCATTGTGCTGGAGTAAATGAAACGGCAATGTCAGAGCAGCAGTCCCTTTAAGTTATTATGCATGCTGACTTTGAGACAAATTCCAGGTTTATGTAGGAATGACAGGATTAACTGTTAAGGAATGGCTACTGATTATATGTACTATCTCATATGTATATGGTACATATGTATACCTACACAGAATATCTCACTCATGACACGACCTATCTGCTGATGTATATTTTTTTATTTATTAACAGTTTTTTATATAGCGCAGCAAATTCCGTTGCGCTTTACAATTGTAAATAACAGTGATATAACAAAACTGGGTATTAACAAACAGTCATAGAGGTAGGAAGGCCCTGCTCGCAAGCTTACAATCTATAGGGAAATAGGCATGTATACACAAGGATAGGTGCTATCTATTGCATAGTTGTCCACCAGATATCAAAGGTTCTTGGTGGGCTGTATGATATGGTCATACAGCCATGATGAACCGGGTTCGAAAGGAAGGATGAGAAGACGTGAGAATATGTGTGGACTGTGCAGAGTGGATGCAATTTGTGGGAAGGTTTATGAAAGTTATGTGGGCAGTTCTGGAATTTGATACGCTTGCCTGAAGAGGTGAGTTTTCAAGGAATACTTGAAGGTTTGGAGACTAAAGGAGAGTCTTATTGTACGTGGTAGGGCATTCCACAGAGTGGGTGCAGCCCGATGAAAGTCCTGCAATCGTGAGTGGGAGCGAGTAATGAGTGTGGATGAGAGACGCAGATCTTGTGAAGTGGTCAGGTTGGGAGATATTTTGAGATAAGCGAAGTGATGTACGTTGGTGTAGTTTGGTCAATGGCCTTGTGTGTGAGTAAAAGTATTTTATATTGAATAAGGTAGAATACATGTAACCAATGTAGGGACTGACAGAGTGGATCTTCTGACGATGAACGTTTAGCGAGGAAGATTAGCCTCCCAGCTGCATTCAGAATGGATTGTAGTGGTGAGAGTCTCATTTTGGGAAGACCAGTCAGGAGACTATTGCAATAATCAATACGGTAGATAATGAAAGCATGGATTAGAGTTTTAGCAGTGTCTTGTGTAAGGTATGGTTGTATTTTGGATATGGTTTTTAGATGCATGTAACATGATTTTGAGACAGATTGAATGTGAGAAACAAAGGACAGATCAGAGTCAAGGATGACACCTAGGTAGCGATCTTGTGGGTTAGGGTAGATTGTCGAGTTTTCAACAGTGATAGAGATATCAGGTTGGTACCTACTATTGGCCGGTGGAAATATAATTAACTCTGTTTTGAAATATTAAGTTTGAGGTGGCGAGATGTCATCCAAGATGAAATGGCAGAAAGGCATTAAGTGACACATGTATAGAGGGTTTATCTTAGCTCTTTAATCCCCAACAGGTCTGCATGCCTCCTCACACTATCCTGAGAAGATGCATCAGTGTCAGCAATGTTTTGCTAATTATTCAGCCATTGTCACCCATCAGCAAACGCATAGCGCCAGTAATCTGTATAGATACTTAGATTGCAGAATGCATTTTCATCATTATCCATGATAGTGAGGGTACTTTGCTGAAGTCTTTTTTATGTGTTACTTTTGATTGTTCTTGTATCACATTAGGTCCCATAAACCTATAAAGCTCTCCACATCACCATGGATATTGCTTCAGCCCACAGATGGTAGCTTCCATTTTGTTTGGTGATGACAACTCCACTGTAGTATTTGGTTTATATTCTTCTATAACCTGTAGGTGTCAGTGTTGCTACTACTGTCCATGTGAAGAGTAATAAGTAGTTTTTTCTGAAGAGCTGGTTATCAAAGTCGCTGATGACACTGTTACAACCCACTTTTTTAGTAACTTTAGCCTTTGACCAGGTGCCATCACAGTAACATACTAAAAAGGATAAATATGACTGTTTTATTACATTTTATTCAACTTGTTATTTCAGTGATTTGATTTGGACTGCATCACTAGAGGAGGACATATAGCTGTGCAAGGTCACTGACAATACTCTATTATAATAAAGGCCGTGCAATTTTTCTAGTGATTGTGGTGAAAGTGATGACTGTGAGCTGACTGGTCCATCTTATGGGCATGTTATGGGAGCATCATGGTTGGTTTGCTGAAGTTACATACACAGACGTTTCCTTACTCATATTAATGGCAATTCTCAGATGGACATAGGGCTAGTGAGACACATGAGGGAAGGCTATATTGAACTAACACTAAGTCTGTCCTAAGGACTACTGTGGGATTATTTATGAATGTTTACTGTTTAACCTAAGCATTATACTATTGAGCTCATAATTATTTGTGGAAGCAGAAGGGCACCACTGGGCTCTGAATGTTCTTTAATGCTATCCTGTTTGTTACCCTTTTTTAGCACACTGATTAAAAGTTTTTCCCAGCTAGGAAGTGAATATCAGCTTAAATGTATTGCATGTCACAGAAACCATGTAAGGGGTTAATTCTCAGACTGACTGGACACTATCTGAGACATGTAGGAAGTCTAACGTCATCAACCCCTATTGTTCTCTCCTAGGACTGTGCTGGACTCGGGCAGGGAATCAGCAGGTAATAACCTGCACAGAACCTATCCTCCTGCCTCCCATCTCCCACCCCTATTTCTGCAGCTCCAATAAGGAGAAACCACCACTCCTTGGACAGCCCTCTAAGGCAGGTCTACCTCCTTGGGAATTGGGGACATTGTAAAATGAGCAGCATATATTCAGATAGATGTGATGCCCAGAACTATACACAATTTTCAAGATGTGGACGTACCGGGTGGTCTTCTGTTTGCCGGCGGTCGGGCTCCCGGCGCTCAGTATACCGGCGCCGGGAGCCCGACAGCCGGCATACCGACACTTATTTTCCCTCGTGGGGGTCCACGACCCCCATAGAGGGAGAATAAAATAGTGTGGCGCGCGTAGCGCGCCACCGTGCCCGTAGCGTGGCGAGCGCAGCGAGCCCGCAAGGGGCTCATTTGCGCTCGCCAAGCTGTCGGTAAGCCGGCGGTCGGGCTCCCGGCGCCGGGATGCTGGTCGCCGGGAGCCCGACCGCCGGCCAGCCGTAGTGAACCCGACGTACCAATGATTTGTACTGTGGCTTGGTTACATGCACATCCCTTGTCTCCATTCCCCGTTTTACGCATGCTAACGCCTTATTTGCCTTCGTTGCTGCACTTTGACATTGCGTACTGCCGCTAAGTCTGTTATCGATGAGAACCCCCAAATCTCTTTCAATTACCGTTTAACCCAGATTTTCCCCATTTCATTTGTAGGTTGTCTGATTGTTTTTAGTCCTAGGGTGCATAACTGTACATTTTTCTTTATTGAACCTCATTCTACATTTGGCTGCCTAAACTTCCAGTTTAAGTAAGTCGTTCTGTAGAGAAGCAATAACCTTGTCTGAATGAATTACTTTACTTTACACAGTTTAGTATCATCTGCAAAAATGGACACTGTGCTTTCCAGACCCACTCCTAGGTAATTAATAAATACGTTAAACAATAGTGGCCCGAGTAAGGACCCTTGCGGTATTTCACTGAGTACTGAGGCACACTCTGAAAACATCCCATTAACCTTCACTCACTGTTCCCTGTTATCCAGCCAATTGCTTACCCAAGTACAAATAGTGTGTCGTAACCTGAGCTCCCTTAATTTGAGAATCAGTGTCATGTGGCACTGTGTCGAAGGCTTTAGCAAAAAGAAGATCTCCGTGAGCAGAGCAATAAGTTCTAATGTCCTAATTATAAGCATAGCTGGCACAGGGGCACCTCACTACAGACTTGTTCTGGAAGAACTGTCGGTACACAATAAAGTCACCTTAAAGATTTATTCTGCACGTCTGTACAGACCAAACAAAATCAGATTTGTAAGATGTTATATAGTCTTATATACCAGATTTTATTAAAACATATGTCAATCAAAGATTTAACGTACACACCTCTAACAGACGTAATTAAAACATGACTATACTGTAATACCAAAATTATTTGCAAAATTCAACTTTCCTATTTCCCATGAAACTAGCCAACCACAACCTGTCATAGGCTTATGATTCACCAATATTTCAACACATTTATACCCAGTAATCAAAAATTTGACTTTCTGCAGACCTGTAGAATTTGACATTAAAGCTACATTTTCTATTATATTCTTAATCACTCAGCATCATTCAGCTTCTGTATTTAATTCTGTTATCCATTCTTTCTATTCGTCCACTATTAGTCCACTCTCTGCTGACATAATCAACATCCTACTGCAAAAATCCATTTTTCACAAATCCTCTGTATTATTCCTCTCTCTGCTGATATAATCAGCATTATACTACACAAATCAAAAGGTTCTGATCAGAACTACTAAGGAGGTTCAGGATGACCTACAACAAAGGAAAGGGTAGATTCACGGGAATTGGGTTAAAACTTCTTCAGGAGCATGCAGAAACACAGGCAATTTTCTCTATTATTCCTCTCTCTTCTGATATAGGGGTTATTCAGGCTGCATCACCAATCAATGCAACCCCAATAACCCCGTTCCGGTCGCTATAGCGCACATGGAGTTTCCGTCCTGTGCGTGCGCTAGCAGCCATTGCGATCTGATCGCATTGGCTGTGAATGCCTCTGCCTGTTTGAGAGGCAGAGGTGTTTATGGAATTGCTAAGGAGGTTCAGTATAACATACAACAAATCAAAGGGTAGATTCATAGGGATTTGGTTAAAACATTTAATTTTCAAGCATAAGGAGAGTCAGGATGACACAACCAATGAAAGGGTAGATTCATGGGAATTTGGCCAAAACATGTTATTCACAAGCATGCATACACAGGCAATTATCTATATTGTTCCTTTCTGCTAATATAAGCATTCTACTATACAAATCAAAAGGTTCTGATAGGAATTACTGAGGTTCAGGATGACATACAGTGATGCTTGAATGTTTGTGAACCTTTCAAAATGTTATATATTTCTGCTGAAATTTGTCCTAAAACTACCTCTGATTTTCACACAAATACTAAAAGTAGATAAGGATAACCAACTCAAACAAATTAGACAAAGAGACATGCTCATTTTTTTTTATTGATGAAAATAATATCTGTGAGTGGAGAAAGTATGTGAACCTTTGTTTTCAGTATCTGGTATGACCCCCTTGTGCAGCAATAACTGCATGTAAAAATTTACAGTGTTGATTAGTCCTGAACATCAGCTTGGAGGAATTTTACCCCATTCCTCCTTACAAAACAGTTTCAACTCTGTTAAGTTGGTGGGTTTCCTCCCATAAACTTCTCGCTTCAGGTCCTTCCACAACATTTCAATTGGATTTAAAGGCCTAATTCAGAGTTGATCGCAGCAGCAAATTATCAGTTGGGCAAAACCATGTGCACTGCAGGGGGGTCAAATATAACATGTGCAGAGAGATTTGGGTGGGGTGTGTTCAAACTGAAATCTAAATTGCAGTGTAAAAATAAAGCAGCCGGTATTTACCCTGCACAGAAACAATAGAACCAACCCAAATCCAACTCTCTCTGCAAATGTTATATCTGCCCCAACTGCAGTGCACATGGCTTTGCCCATTAGCTAACAAATTTGCTGTTGCGATCAGGTCTGAATTAGGCCCACAGTAAGGACTTTGAATTGGCCATTCCAAAACGTCACATTTATTCTTCTTTAACCATTCATTGATCGAATGACTTGTGTGCTTCTTTTCTAGTAGGTCTGTGGTCACCAGTGTCAGTGACTCTTTATCTCTGGGACTGCTAAGAGCATGGCAGATCTCTTGCTCATCCATCTATGTTGCATCACTTCAGACTTTTTCAACTCTGGTGTTCTACTCCCGAGGAGGCAGTTCACCCAGGGCTTACTTTCCAGTCACCAAACTCTGGCTTCTATGTGCCATTTGAGGTATAATCCTAGACTCTTCTTTGTTGAACTTAATGAACTCTGGTTCTCCCTGCAGATTCCATGCAGCAGCTTTACATTTGCAGTATGAGAACATTTTGATCTGTTATTAAAATGTTCTTGTATGTTGTCTTATTTCAAATTTTCAGATATGTCCACTTACATCTGCACTCCCTGTTTGTTTAACAGCTCTTGTAGTCACACCATGCCGTGGCATGACTTGGTAGCGCCGAGTGTATTTACAAGCAACTTTGGGGGTAATTCAGACCTGATCACTAGGGTGCGGTTTTTGCATCCCTGCGATCTGGTAGTCGCCGCCTACAGAAGGAGGAAATCGCTGAGTGGGGTTGCGATCGCATGTGCAGGAGAGCTGCTCAAACAGAAGTTTGTGCAGTCTCTGCACAGCCCAGGACTTACTCTTCCAGTACGATGATCGGGACCAGGGCTGATGTCAGAAACACTCCCTCCAAATGTCTGGATCCTCCTGCTTTTTTCTGGACACTCCTGTAAAAAGGTCAGTTGCCACCAACAAACGGCTTCTTCCTATTAGTCACCTTGTGATCGCTCGTGCGATCGCTTTTTTTACACCATCCCATCACTGCCCGGCGCTCCATGTCGCTGCGTACCGACATGCCTGCGCATTGCGGTGCATGCACAGTTCAGACCTGATCGCAGGCTGTACGAAAATGCAGCCTAGCGATCAGGTCTGAATTACTCCCTTTTTCCTTTAACATGCGTCTTTTTTGCAAAACGATGCAAATAGGACACACAAACTGCTTATGCTGATAAAAATTATATGCGATATGCCTATATTTTATGTGCAACCGTGTCTGTCTGCGTACAAAATGGTACGTTACATGGCGTATTAAAGCAATATGTATGAGGACACATCTATATGTTGGTTCCTTTCCAACTGCTGGTCAGCTACTAAGCTTAACTCCAGTACTCCCAAATGTGCTGCATTATTGTGGGGCTATACAAAACATCTAATTCACAAGCATGCAGACACAGTTTTCTCTGTTATTCCCCTCTCTACTGATATAATCATTATTCTACTACAGAAATCAAAAGGTTCTGATCAGGATTACTAAGGAAGTTCTGGATGACATACAACAAAGGATGGGGTAAATTCATGGGATTGGGTTAAACCAGTGGTTTCCAAACTTTTTTGAATCACGGCACCCTAGAATATCAGGATTTTTTTCACGGCACCCCTAGGCCAAAAATTTCTTATTGAGAAATTTAGAAAGAAATATTAAGTAGATCGCATTTATACGTCATCCATAGGGTCAGTTGTGTGACGAGGGACAAGATTTGCTTCTGTTTGGCCACATATTGTATGACTGGCAGCCACCAGCACTGGTTTTGCCTATTATATTGACCATGAATAATTTGAATTGGTCCTGAACCACCAACCCAGGGCACCCCTGCAAGTGTCCCGAGGCACCCCAGGGAGCAACGGCACACAGTTTGGGAACCAAACTGTTTAAACCATCTAATTCACAAGCATGCAGACACACAGGAAATTCTCTGTTATTCATATGAAGAGGCTGTGTCTTGAAGAATGTCCTCTGAGCTGTCACGGGAGACATGACTTTTCTACACTGTGTAACGTGAATCCACTACGTTTTCTCCTATTACCTTAACAGCAGATTGAGTTCTTAGCAAGACTTGATAAGGTCTTTCACACCGATCTGTCAGCGAGCCTGATTTCAGGAAATTGAAGGCCATCACCTAATCACCAGTTTGTAGATTGTGGCAAGCACTCTCCGCCAGGATTGGTTGTGCACTAATCACAGCAGCATGCATCTTCGGCTGCTTGCTTAGTGAAATGAGAGAATTCATAATGAGGTAATTTTTCTTACTGAGTTCATATGGGGGGATACAATAACAACAGTGGGTAGCCTTCCAAACAATATCTCATAAGGGGAAATATTAATTCTCTTGGGGTGATTCTGATCGAGTGTAATACCAATGGCTAGGCTTCTGGCCACTGCAAGCCAGTTTCCTTACATATTTGAGAAAGTTTGTTCTTAGTGATCCCATTGTAACATTCGACTTTGCCACTTGATTGTCGATGATATGTGTATATAGCAGTGGTTTTTATTCCAAAATTAGTTCAGTAAAATGTGTGCCTTGGTCATATAATATTACAAAAGGTATACCATACCTACAGACAAAAACTTAACAGTAATTGATGCTATTGCACTAGCCACAGATTTCCATTTGACCCATCCTGAAAACAAATCCACACAAACCAGTACATACTGTAGCACCCTAACCTTTGGACGTTGAATTAAGTCAGTCTGTATGATTTGTAAAGTACCTGATGTTTGAGGAAGATAGCAAGGCATAGTCATAACTGGCCACCCTGCATTTTTCTGACAGGTAGATAATACAGGATGCACAGTATCTGGCTGCAAAGTTAGGAACAAACCAGTAAATCTGAATTAGACTCATTTTAGCCATCTTATCTGCATGGGTCAGTCCATGGGACATCAATGACAGCTAATGTGATTTTAGGGCCACAGGCTTACCTTCGGAGCTTCGTAACATGCCTTCATTGTTCTTAGTACACTTTGCATTTTCCCAGTCCTTTCTTATGCAAACATTTTCTATTATAATCTTATTATTTCTATTATAATCTTTCAGTGTGTTGTTGGCTTTGCGGCAGTATCTGCTCTATGATTGCTTTTAGTGATCTTTGGCCCTCATTCCGAGTTGTTCGCTCGCAAGGCGATTTTAGCAGTATTGCACACGCTAAGCCGCCGCCTACCGGGAGTGAATCTTAGCATCTTAAAATTGCGAACGATGTATTCGCAATATTGCGATTACACACCTCGTAGCAGTTTCTGAGTAGCTCCAGACTTACTCGGCATCTGCGGTCAGTTCAGTGCTTGTCGTTCCTGGTTTGACGTCACAAACACACCCAGCGTTCGCCCAGACACTCCTCCGTTTCTCCGGCCACTCCTGCGTTTTTTCCGGAAACGGTAGCGTTTTTTCCCACACGCCCATAAAACGGCCTGTTTCCGCCCAGTAACACCCATTTCCTGTCAATCACATTACAATCGCCTGAGCGAAGAAAAAGCCGTGAGTAAAAATCCAAACTTCATAGCAAATTTACTTGGCGCAGTCGCAGTGCGGACATTGCGCATGCGCACTAAGCGGAAAACGCTGCGATGCGAAGAAATTTTCCGAGCGAACGACTCGGAATGACCTCCTTTGATTCCATATTTCACCAAAATCATGCACAACAAGCCTTCATTGTTCTGAGTACACTCTCGATTTTCCCAGTCCTTTCTTATAAATCACAAGCCTTTTGCATTTCGAAAAATGTTTTTTAAATATAATATTATGTATGCAAACATTTTCTATTACAATCTTTCAATGTGCTGTTGGTTTTGCGGAAGTATCTGCTTTATGATTTCCTTTAGTGATCTTTGTTTCCATATTTCACCAAAATCATGAACAACACCAAAAGCGTATATACTATCTGTGTGTATATTTACGCACTTTCCTTCTGCCAATTGACATGTTTTTGTTAGTGCCTTTAAGAGCCCCATACATTACAACGATAATGCCTGATTTCATCCAATTTCAACCTTTTGGGCTGATAAATCGGATGAAAAGTGGCAAATCAGATGTGTTTTACATCCGATGCGCGGTCCCGTGAGAATCGGATTGGAGCCCCTAGATCGTTAGTGCTGCACTCATGATATATCTGATCCCACAGGCATGGCTGGGTTCGCATAAGATACATTGTATGCAAAAGGATCGCATACAATGTATTTTATGCGATCCTGCCGCCTGGGAGGCTGCCGGGCGTTTCAAGTGAAATCTTATGCGACATGAAGGTCAGACATGTCGCTGTAGTGTATGGGGCCCTTAAATTTTGCTAACCGTGCTGAGGGTGGTGGTAAAAGAGACATGGAAAAAAGTTTGTGTGTTATCTATAACAGCATACCCTGATTATGTTGACCCAGCCATCATCAGTTGGGCTGCTCCTATACCAATAATCCTTATGTTACTGGATCCTACTGGGCACTGAAATAAGCAACAGGTCATTATAACCATACAATTGTGTAAGCACCCCTGTGGCATGTGCTAGGTATTCATGAATAAACAAAAATCCTTCTTTAGAAATAGGTAGCCCTAATGCTGTGGCTCCTATGAGATCCTCTTTTAACTGTTGGATTGACAATCTGCTTTGTTCAGTACCAAAGGCTTGTGTACCGAGGCTTTAATCAAGTCATACAAAGGTGCAGCCAATTGTGAGTAATTAGGTATCCAATTTCTTGAATGGCTGCTTTAATATATATATCTGGAGACAGAGGCCTCAAGCCTTCAGATAAACAGTGGGCTATATAAGAAACCTTTTCCTGACAGAGTTGTATTTTGTCACTGGATACCTTATGTCCATTTTTTTGCCAGTAATGTCAGAAGTTCTGCTGTATCTATAACTGATGTTTCAAAATTTTGAGAGGATAGCAGCAAATCATCTACATAATTTATTGGTGCAGAGCCACCTGGATAGGTAAGGGCTTGCAAATTTTCAGCTAAAGTTTGACTGAAAATTGTAGAAGAATTTAGAAAGCCCTGTGGAATTCTAGTCTAAGTGTATTGTTTGTCCCGATATGTGAATGCAAAAAGATATTGACTGGATGTATTTGAATTGAAAAGAATGTTGAACACAAATCAGTCACTGAAAAATGTGTACTATCTAATGAAATTTACATTAAAATAGTGTCAGGATTTAATACTATAGGATGCAATGATTCCGCAATGGCATAAATTGCTCTTAGGTTCTGAACAAGCCTATAACACCTCCCATTACTATTGTGTACTGGAAATATGGCATGTTTGCTGGGCGTTTTAACTAGTACCCCCAAAAATTACTGGAAACACACACTTTTCTGCTTCAAGCTTTAGGGAATATTGCAGTCTGCTAGGTATTACTGTTTCTGCTTTGAGTTTTACATTAACTGGTGCAGCAAGTAGAATTTTTCCAACATCATAAGACTGTGTTGATCACAATGTAACAGGTATTAACATTTTTGCAGAGTATGTGCCTTTAGAGGACTAATCTCCTGAGTACTTAAGCTAGGTCAATCACTAAGCAATGCATTAGTGACTGAATCTTGGTTTGAATCGGGCACTTGCAATTATACCCATCTGTGGTAGGCTAAATAGATTTCTCAGTTATAAGTAATCTTGCATCCCCTGTGCCAATTACAAATGAATGCTTAGACTGTCCGTTTATCAAATCTATAGTTGGTTCTTTAGAATCACAACATATTAATGGCATAGTGTTACAGGGACTGCTTCATCCCATCATTGAAGATCATCTTCAGTCTATACAGTGTCTTTTTTTTAAAGGAGTTATCTAGGTTTATTTGGTCTTTTACATTCTTTAGCAAAATGTCCCTTCCCCTAGCAATTTAATAAAATCAGTTGTGATTTATCAAATTTTGGCTGACGGTTCAAAAAGTTCTTGTTTTTCTGTTGGTTAGTCAATTCACACGTAGCCTGAGCAGCTTTCAAGAGATTGGTCTCTGTTTGTAACTTCTTTAGTTACCAAATTGGCCTCATGATGTACTGCCAATGTTGTGAGGTCTTCTGGGGCTTTTATACACAATAGTGGATTATTAATGGTTAACCAAGTGTTTATATTAGGTCTAAGACCTTCAACATAGGCACTTCACAGCATTGGGTGCAGATATCTGTGTTCAAATATGTACTCAGTGCCTCCATAGTTTTGTAAACTGTTCTGAACCTGACTCAACATTTCTTAACTGACTCTGTGGGTCCCTGTTTAATCTTCATTATCTTTCCCCAGTTAGGCTGGCATGGAAGCTGAGCTGTGAAGGCTCTCGTTAACCATGCCCAGTCATCACGGGATGGGAGTTGCGTGTACGCATCACAGCCAAAACATAAGCGGACACATCTGTATATGTATACGTAGGCGCTTTATCAGATATATAATCCCACTTCATGTAAATGTGGATGTCTATCTGAAAACTTTTACATTGTTTTCCAAAATCTGCAACATTGTAGTAGTGTGAAAATAAAGATGGCTGCTTCCGTTGTGCTGGAGTGAATGAATTGACAATGTCAGTGTAGCAGTCCCTTTAAGTTGTAATACATATTCAATTTTTTGAGAGCTTCCAGTGTTATGTGGGAATGACAGTGTTAACTCTTAAGGAACAAGTCTGTATGATACTGAATATATGTAATATCTGCTCTCTATATGGTACATATGTATAAGTACAAAGACTGCCTTACACATGATGACATGACCCATCCGCTGATGTACAGAGGGTTTATCTTAGTACTTTTGTCCCCAACAGGTCCGCACTCCTCCTCACACTATCCTGAGAAGATACATCAGTGCTCGGAGTGTCAGCAATGTTTCCCTAATCATTCAGCCCTCGTCACCCATCAGCAAACGCATAGCACCAGTAATCTGTATAGGTGCTCGGTTTGCGGAGTATGTTTAAGTTCCAAGATGAGATTTACCACCCACCAGCAATGTCACACCGAGGATACATTGCTTAATTGTTTCAGAGGGAAATCCTTTCATCAGAGGTCACATAAAAGGACTCACACTGTGGAGAGGCCATTTTCATGCTTGGTGTGCGGCAGATGCTTTACCAAAAGTTCTACTCTTGTTACGCATCAGCGGATTCACTCTGGCGAGAAACCTTATAGTTGTGCAGAATGTGGGAAGCGTTTTACACAGAGATCCAACCTTGTGAAACACCGACGCATCCACACCGGAGAGAGGCCGTTTGCGTGTTCCCAGTGCGACCGTAGCTTTTCTGACGGCTCGGCTTTTATTCGGCATCAAAGAACTCACAGCGAAGGAAATCTTCTCTGCTCTAGAAGATAAACAGTCTGTCGGATACATGATTTAGTTGCTTGTTTCTAATTTATCCACCAGATACATGCTCCCAAGTTTAATGGATACATCTGAAAATCCACCTGGTTTCACTTCATGATCAGACCTACTACTATAGGAGCGGCCTTTTTTTTATATAAACATTTAAATTGTTACATTTTACGTGACTGTGATGGTACATCGATGCTGTCTTTTTTATGTGTTGCATTTGTTTGTTCTTGTTTCATATTGGTTCATGAAAGCTCGTAGCCCACTGGAAATCAGTGACACTTCCATAGGGGTGGCATTTAATCTCCCAGCTGTTGGGATCCCGGCGCTCAGTACACCTGGCATACCAACAACTATTTTCCCTCTTGGGGTGTCCACGACACCCCTGGATGAAGAATAAATACCATGGCCACCGTACTCACAGTGTAGCGAGCGCAGCAACCCCGCAAGGGGCTCTTTTGCGCTCGCCCCGCTGCCGGCATACCGGCGGTCAGGATCCCGGAACCGGTATGCTGGGTGCCGGGATCCCGAACGCTGGCATACCGTAGTACCCCTCTCCATAGATATTGCTTCAGCCCCAGATGGTAGCTTCCATTTTTTGTGTGGTGATGACAAGGCCTCTGTAGTGTTTGGTTAGTTTCCTTTATAACCTACAGGTGTCAGTGTTGCTACTGCTGTCCATGTAGAGGATAACTGGTAGATTTACTGAGGAGCGAGTTGAGAAAGGCACCAATGATTGCTGGCTATGACAACCTACTTCTTAGTAAATTTTCCATTAGCCTTTGGCCACACGCCATCACAGTAACATGCTAAAGAGGGTAACCGTTACTGTACTGTTTGATTTCCTTGTATTCAACGCGTTATTTTGATAATTGTATTTGGACGGCATTACTAAAGGAGAACTGACCACTGTGCAAGTAACCGGCAATGCCGGAATATAATAAATGCCATGCTATATTTCTAGGTAGGCTGAGTGTGGTCCATTTTATTGGTGTGTTCTACGAGTATTGCTGGCGGGTTGCTGAAGTGATTGCATACACAGACGCTTACTCACATTGGAGGCCATACTCAAAATCTGCACCTTCCATAGTGCTGGTGGGAGCAATGGTGGCATCTAAAGATGAACCAAGTGATCTTACTGCAACTGTAGACACTCAAAGTGGACTTCTCAGTCCTGGCACAGTCAGGTGCATGGATGTACAGTACACCCGGGGAAGGGTTGATACAAGAAGTCTCAGATGCAACTAGGGCAAGAAACAAAATAAGGGTTGCAGCAGTGTATGACTAAGGAAGCAGGCACTATGATCGGGACACGCCGATTTTTACCCCTTCTCTGTGGAGGAAGAGTGACTCTCTCCACATATAAATATAAAACATTAACCTGGCTGTTGAGTCACATTGGGACTGTTGGAAGGGGCTCTCTTGGTTTGCAGTGGCCACACCTCCTGGAATAGTATCCTGCGCTGCGTCATACTGCTGACATCACTGTAAGTCACAGCCGCCACGCTATTACATCTCACAGTGCTTGGGCAGATAATCAGACAGACAGGGCAGATTGATAGACAGGCGATACTTACATGTATACAGATGTGTCCTAGTAATGCTAAACAGGCCTTGAAGTCACGCCATGCTGTGGTGGGACTAGGCAGCCCCAAGTTTCTTTTTTGTGTTTTTTCCCCCACAAAAATGCATCTTAGATGCAAAGTAATGTAATAGGATGCACAAGCTGCTGATTACAATGATATGCAGCATGCCTATATTCTGTGTAATTGCCGCTTTATCTGCATCCGAAACGCCACGTTACAGTGTTTTCATGGAATAGCATTTTGTATGCAAATACAATCGCAGTCACATACAAATGTAGGCATGATATATATCATTTTAATCAGCAGAAGCTGACCGTGCATCCTACTGTGTCTAAGATGTGGAAAAAACACAAAAAAGATGCTCTGCGCTACTGAGTCACACGACACTCACGTGTTATGTGTAACGCAACATGTAGCGCACGGAGCAAAGATGTAAAAGGACACATCTGTTCGTTGCGTTGTCAGACATATAATCCCACGTGATAATGTGTATGTCCATCTGTAGATAGTTATGCAGTGGGCGTTGTTAGAATGCACAGTAAACAAATACACAGCCTATATATAAATTACTCAAGTTACTTGCATAACAAGTTACACCAAAAGGTGAGTATATTACGGTGCTGTTATCTGCTGAATATGTCCTGCGCATGCGCCCACGTTTACTGCAGATGATCCTTAGTAAATGCGATTGCCTCAGCCTGATTGATAGGCATTGGCGGGGTGGGAAGGGGTCTGCAACACTCCGTTTCCAAGGTGGAGATGAAACGGGGCGGTGGCTTCTGAAAAAGGGGGCATGGGGTGGGTGTGATCGGCGCAGCTGTGTGATTTAACACGCAGTCACACTGAGCAATCAGATGGCGGCGTGCTTCCTGCAGTCGCAGCCGGTCTGCGCCAGCAAAAGCCATTCGCAATTTCAGCAATCATGCTGAAATTGCGGTGTGACTGCAATTTCAGCTCGATCGCAGTGGGTGGGCTGTGAGCTACATGCTGGGCGGCCTAGTCCTGCGATGGGCGGCCCCCAGCATGTGAACAAAAAGATTGTGAATTCTTCTGTTTAGCAGAATTAACAATTCTTCCTAAATAAGGCCCCTAATTATAATTGCTCGTATGCCTATAATTCTGCACATTAAGGGGGTCATTCCGACCTGATCGCATTCTAGGTTTTTCGCTGCGCTCAGGTCAGAACTGCGCATGCATATGCACCGCAATGCGCAGGCGCGTCGTACAGCTACAAAGTGGATCGTTGCAAGGAGATTGACAGGAAGAAGGCGTTTGTGGGTGTCAACTGACGGTTTTCTGGGAGTGGTTGGAAAAATGCAGGCATGTCCAAGTATTTGCAGGGAGGGCTCCTGACGTCAATTCTGGCCCCGGACAGGCTGAAGTGATCGCAGCGGCTGAGTAAGTTCAGACCTACTCAGAAACTGCACAAAATGTTTTTTGCACAGCTCGGCTGCACATGCGATCGCACACTTGCAAAGCAAAAATACACTCCCCCGTGGGTGGTGACTATGCGTTCACACGGCTGCTAAAAACAGCTAGCGAGCGATCAACTCGGAATGACCCCCTAAGTCTTTTGATATAAAAATAGCACAATTTATTAGATTTATATAGACATGTAAAGTGAGACGGTGCAAGACTTCCTGTAAAGATAAATTGTGCCAGTAACACAGATTACATAAAGTGCAAAAATGGAAATGGATCACATAAAGTGCAATAGTAAAAATGTGGGTAACTACTTGTTCATACCGTGGAGGACTGGTGGTGTGAGCAAACTGTGGTAAAAAGGTCCTGATGCGTAGGTAGGTTTAGCTCCGCACCACCAAGATTATGCCCAATTGTCTGCAGAGCCCAGTCAGGGGTCCATTCGGTAAATCATGGCATCGGCACAGCACGTTTCTGATTCCATCTGAATTCTTTATCAAGTTCCATGTACTTATACAGATGCTCTATTCAAGGTCTGATTCTGGAAATAATGCATGAGGCACTGGTCACAGCTTCCAGCGGTTTGCGTTCCACCGCAGGAGCCGGCAGCTGGAAGTTGTCATAGTTTGCGTTCCACTGAGAATGCGTGAAGCTGGAAATAGTGGTTGCATTCCATTCGTGTGTTCCAGTTGTGCGGGATTCGCTCATCTTTTCAGCGATATTAAAACCATACTTATAGTTTGTGTCCACAAATCGATCCAAAATGGTACATCTGTCAATGAATCAAACTCTGTTTACCCTTAAAACTAATACAGTACTTCGTATTCCCGCATAGTCCAACCCTAACTAAGGTGAGCAGAGTTTTCCGGATGGTGTAGGTACTTGCAAAAGATTCCGGGTGGACATGTAAAAAATAAATAAATAACCAGGTCAATTTAGTAATAAACAATGCACATTAAAAAGAGAGAATTTATACTGTAGATCCTATTCTAAAAACCATTTTATTACAAAATTAGACTTTAACCCTTTTGGCACCAATCTATCTAGCAAATAGATCCATTGTGTCTCTTTCTTTGCTAATTGTTTTTCTCTATCTTTGGACTTCCATGTTTCTTTTTACCTGTTCTATTTCTTTGTATGTCTTGATACAGGCTTCAGAGTCAGAGTTTTTATGGACAGTTTTAAAATGTTCAGAAAATCCATGGCCCAGTTGCCCTTTTCTAATACTGTGTATGTTCCGTCATACTGGTTTTAGGTTCCTTGTGATCTTTCCTACATATACCAGACCACACATGACTTTAAGTACATATATAACATTACGTGAGTGACAGGTGACATATTGATGGTATACGTTTTATTGCTGTCCAGTAGCTGAAACGTAGTTACTTTTCTGTGTTTTGATTTTTTTCACATAAAGCGGAACATAAGCAAATGGAGCATCTATGGAAGCCTTTAGTAATGTCATTAGTTGGTTTAGAATCTATTAGGGCACTTTTGAGTAATTAGTCATTTACTGATCTGGCTTTCCTGTATATGAATACTGGTTTAGGTGGTAAATGATCTTGTAATACCGGATCTTCTTTTAGTATTCGCCAGTTTCTGAAATCAATTTTTTTCTAGTTGTCTGTAGTGAGGTCCGTATTGACTAGAGAAGTTTCTGGAAATCAGTTTTTTTCTAGTTGTCTGTAGTGAGGTCAGTATTGACTAGAGAAGGCCCATTCATATTTGGAATTTTTCAATTTATCTCTATTCTCTTTTAAAAGATCTTCTCTCTACATATTCAAAGTTTTCTCCTTATCTTTATTCGTCAGTGTGGGGAGGAGACAGATTCATCAACATGTAATAATGTTAAAAGAAAGATGGCTGCTTTCATTGTGCTGGAGTGAATAAAATGAAAATGTCAGTCCAGCAGTCCCTTTAAATTATAATACATGTTAAAGAACAATTCAAGACAAATTCCAATGTTACTGTATATGAGAATGAATGGGATAACTATTAAGGAACAATTTTATATGATACTCTGTATATATGTAATATCTGATATCTATATGGTACATATGTATAACTACACAGTATGTCTCACACATGATGACACAACCAATCCACTGATGTATAGAGGGTTTATCTTAGTACTTTTGTCCCCAACAGGTCCGCACGCCTCCTCACACTATCCTGAGAAGACGCATCAGTGCTCGGAGTGTCAGCAATGTTTCCCTAATCATTCAGCTCTCGTCACCCATCAGCAAACGCATAGCACCAGTAATCTGTATAGGTGCTCAGTATGCAGAGTGCGTTTCACCTCCAAATTGGCTTTTACCGCCCACCAGCGATGTCACACTGAGGACAAACTGTTTCACTGTTCTTATTGTGGGAAATCCTTCCATCAGAGGTCACGTCTCCTGTGCCATAAAAGGACTCACACCGGGGAGAGGCCATTTTCATGCCTGGAGTGCGGCAGATGTTTTGCCAGAAATTTTACTCTTATCACGCATCAGCGGATTCACTCTGGAGAGAAACCCTTTAATTGCGCAGAATGTGGGAAGTCTTTCACACAGAGGTCCAACCTTGTGAAACACAGACGCATCCACACCGGAGAGAGACCATTCGTGTGTTCCCAGTGCGGACGCTGCTTTTATGACGGCTCGCATCTTTTGAAACATAAGAGGGTTCACGCCGGTTTAAGTGAATAAACTGCTCCTCACATACATAACAAGACTTCCTTATCAACTTGCAAAAAGACTTCTTTCCATGCAGAATTCAGGACTTGGAATTGTGCATGTACAGTAAAGGGATCAGCCGCTTCTTTCATATAAACTTTTACATTTTGCTCATGATATACATAACTTCATTGAGACATAGAATTTGTATGGCAGGGAGGACCCACTTGGCCAATCTAGTCTACCCTTTTGTCTGGAGCCAACTAACTTACCAGGATATTTTTGGATTGTGGTATGAAACCTACAAAAACTCCACCGTTAGGGCCGTGGTGGTAATTGAATCCATGACCTCAGTCTGTGAGGCAGTGATGCTAACCAATACACCATCTCAGCTTATCTTACATTATTCATGACAGTGAGGGTACATTGGTGCTTTATTATGTGTTACTTTTGTCTGCTTTTATTTTACATTGGTTCATGTCCACCTAGAAAGCACTCGGCAACTTCCACTTTGTGCGTCGATGACAAGTCCTCTGTAGTGTTTGATTAGTTTCCTCTATATCCTGCAGGTGTCAGTGTTGCTATTACTATCCATGTAGAGGGTCACGAGTACATTTACGGAGGAGCTCATTTTCAATGGCTTGAAAGATCATGATTGTGCCGTCTCCCTCCTTTCTAAATCTACCCTTAGCCTTTGACCACACGCCATCATAATGACATGCTAAAAAGGGTAAACGTAACTGTACAGTTTTATTTCCTTGTATTCAACGTGTTATGTTGATGATTTGATTAGTACTGTGTCGTTAGAGGAGTACTGACCACTGTGCAAGGTCACCAGCAATTCTGGAATATAATAAAGGCTGTGCAGTTTTTCTAGGGTGGCGGAGTTTGGTCAGAGCGGTGACTGGGAGGTGGCTTGCCCATCTTATGGGCGTGGTATGGGAGTGTCACAGGTGTGTTCCTGAAGTTGTGTACACAGATTATTGATCACTCACATTGGAGGCCATACTCAGATGGAACAGCTCCACCTACCATAGGGCTAGTGCAAGTGCCGATGGTGCGATTGATGGTGGCATCTAAAGACACATCAAGCGGTTGTCTCAGTCCATGCACAGTCCAACACACGAATGTACACCAGGGGAAGAGCTGATACCAATATTAGAATAAATAAAGCCTCAGCTATGACTACGCCAACGAAAAGAATATAACGGTTGCAGCATTGTGCGACTGAGAATCAGGACCTGTGATTGGTTGGGGCAACACAGAGGACAGGCACTCGCACTGATTTTAACCCCTTCGCTGAAAAGGAAGAGTGGCGCTCACCCTCCGCATATAAATCAAAAAGTCACCTATGACTGTTAATTCGCATTGGGGCTGATGGAAGGGGCTCCCCTGGTTTTGCAGCGGCCACACTTCCCGGAATAGTATAATTCTGCGCTGCGTCATACTGCTGACATCACTGTGACTCACAGCCCCAACGCCATCACATCTCACAGTGCTGGGGCTGATAATCAGACTGATAGGGCAGGGTGACAGACAGACACTACTTACATGTATAAGTGGGACCACTGTCAGACATATAATCCCACTTAATAATGTAAAGTAAATGTGGACGTCTATATATCGTCATTTTACATGACGCCTTCCTAAATCTACCCCATCCCTTTCTTCCTGTTATTTTCCTCTTTTTGCCAGTGACGAAAGGAAACAGATTGTACAACATTGTACAGTAGTAGTGTTACAGGGGAGGTGGCTGCTTCCGTTGTGCTGGAATAAATGAACTGTCAGTGCAGCAGCCCCTTTAAATTTATTAAATAACAATTTGAAACAAATTCCAGTGTTACAGTATGTGGGAATGACAGGGTTAACTGCTATGGAACAATTTTATATAATATTGAGTATATGTAATATCTGAATAGTACATATGTATAGCTATACAGTATGTTTCACACATGATGACTTGACCCATCCGCTGATGTATAGAGGGTTTATCTTAGTACTTTTGTCCCCAACAGGTCCGCACGCCTCCTCACACTACCCTGAGAAGATGCATCAGTGCTCGGAGTGTCCGCAATGTTTTCCTGATCAATCAGCCCTCGTCGCCCATCTGCAGACACATAGCGCCAGTAGTCTGTATAGATGCCCGGTTTGCGGAGTGCATTTCACCTCCATATTGGCTCTCACTGCCCACCTGCAATGTCACACCGAGGACAAACAGTCTCCCTGTTACAGTGGGAAATCCTTCCATCAGCGATCACCTCTCTTGTCACATAAGAGTACTCACACCGGGGAGAGGCCATTTGTATGCCTGGAGTGTGGCAGATGCTTTGCCAGAAGTTCTACTCTTATTACACATCAGCGGATTCACTCTGGAGAGAGACCCTTTAGTTGCGCAGAATGCGGGAAGTCTTTCACACAGAGGGGCAACCTTGTGAAACACAGACGCATCCACACCGGAGAGAGACCATTCGTGTGTTCCCACTGCGGACGCTGCTTTTATGACGGCTCGCATCTTAAGAAACATAAGAGGATTCATGCCGGTTTAAGTGAATAAACTGCCCCTCACATACATAATAAGACTTCCTTACGAACTGCAAAAAGACTTCTTTCCATGACGAATTCAGTAATTGGAATTGTGCATGTACAGTAAAGGGATTAGCCACTTCTTTCATATAAACTTTTTACATTTTGCTCATGATATACATAACTTCATAACATGATATACATAACTTCATTGAGAAATAGAATTTTCATGGCAGTTAGGACCCACTTGGCCAATCTAGTCTGCCCTTTTGTCCGTAACCAAATAACTTATCAGTATATTTTTGGATTGTGGTAGGAAACCTACAAAAACTCCACACAGTTAGGGCCATGGTGGGAATCGAACCCATGACCTCAGTGCTGTGAGGCAGTAATGCTAACCAATACACCATCTCAGTTTATCTTACATTATTCATGACAGTTAGGGTACATTGGTGCTTTATTATGTGTTACTTTTGTCTGTTCTTGTTTTGCATTGGTTCATGTCCACCTGGAAAGCACTCAGCTCACTGGGAACCAGTGACATCTCCATGGGTGTTACTTCAGCCCAAAGTTGGCAACTTCCACTTTGTGTGGTGATGACACGTCCTCTGTAGTGTTTGATTAGTTTCCTCTATAATCTGCAGGTGTCAGTGTTACTATTACTGTCCATGTAGAGGGTTACGAGTTAATTTACGGAAGAGCCAGTTGTCAATGGCTCGACACAACATGATTGTGCCGTTCCCCTCCATTGTAAATCTACCCTTAGCCTTTGACCACAAGCTATCATAGTGACATGCTAAAGAGGGTAAATGTAATTACTGTTTTATTTCCTTGTATTCAACGTGTTATTTTGATGATTTGCTTAGTACTGTGTCGTTAGAGGAGTACTGACCACTGTGCAAGATCACCAGCGATTCCGGAATATAATAAAGGCTGTGCAGTTTTTTTAGGGTGGTGGAATTTGGTCGGAGCGGTGAAAGGGAGGTGGCTGATCCATCTTATGGGCGTGGTATGGGAGTGTCACAGGTGTGTTCCTGAAGCGTGTACACAGATTATTGATCACTCACATTGGAATATCTGCACCTACCATAGGGCTAGTGCAAGTGCCGATGGCACGATTGATGGTGGCATCTAAAGACACATCAAGCGGTTGTCTCAGTCCATGCACAGTCCGACACACGGATGTACACTAGGGAAAGGGCTAATACCAATATTAGCATAAATATATCCTCAGCTATGACCACGCCCCAAAAAAAGATTATCACAGTTGCAGCATTTTGTGACTAAGAATTAGGCTCTGTGATTGGTTGGGGCAACACAGAGGACCAGCACTCGCACTGATTTTAAATGTTACGCTGTGGAGGAAGAGTGGCGCTCACCCTCCGCATATAAATCAAAAAGTCACCTATGGCTGTTAATTCACATTGGGGCTGTTGGACGGTGCTCTCCTGGTTTTGCAGTGGCCACACTTCCTGGAATAGTATAATTCTGCGCTGCGTCATACTGCTGACATCACTGTGACTCACAGCCCCAACGCCATCACATCTCACAGTGCAGGGGCTGATCCACCTGTCAACCAAAAAAAATTTGAGTCTTTATTTTCTGATTCTCTGTATCGAAAAACAACCAAAACCTTAGATAATTTTTTAAAAACTTTGCTTTTGTCCCTTTTACAATGATCAATAAATATTAAAGTTTTTGAATGACCATATAAGGAGAAGCGTGTTTTAGTAAGTAAGAGAGGGGACGAGCGGGGGGAAAGCATCTGATATCTGTATACTACATATGTATAACTACACAGAATGTCTCACACATGATGACCTGACCCATCCAATGATGTATAGAGGGTTTATCTTAGTACTTTTGTCCCCAACAGGTCCGCACGCCTCCTCACACTATCCTGAGAAGACGCATCAGTGCTCGGAGTGTCAGCAATGTTTCCCTAATCATTCAGCCCTCGTCACCCATCAGCAAACGCATAGCGCCAGTAATCTGTATAGATGCTCAGTTTGTGGAATGTGTTTCAGCTCCAAATTGGCTTTTACCGCCCACCAGCGATTTCACACCGATGACAAACTGGTTCCTTGTTACAGTGGGAAATCCTTCCATCAGAGGTCACGTTTTCTGTTACATAAAAGGACCCACACCGAAGAGAGACCATTTTCATGTCAGGAGTGCGGCAGATGCTTTGCCAGAAGTTCTACTCTTATTAGACATCAGCGGATTCACTCTGGCGAGAAACCCTTTAGTTGCGTAGACTGTGGGAAGTGTTTCACGCAGAGATCCAACCTTGTGAAACACAAGCGGATACACACTGGAGAGAGGCCATTTGTGTGTTCCCAGTGCGGCCGCTGCTTTTCTGATGGCTCAAACCTTCGGCAACATAAGAGGGTTCACACCAGTTTAGGTGAATAAACTGCTCCTCACATACATAACAAGACTTGTTTACAAACTGCAGGCAGACATTTTCCTGCCAAATGGAGGACTTGAATTGGCGCATGTAAAGGGAACAGACTTTTTTTCATTTAAACAATATTTAGATTTTATGGTGGGATGTCCACTGCTCACATAACTGATGCTAGGTTCCCAAACACCTCAAAGCCCAACAGTCTGCATACCGACTTCCAGGGACTATTCTCACTCGTGGCTGGCTTAGATAGTGGAAACATGACCCTAATACCGAGTCCCTGGTTCATAGATTTAATTGGAGAAGGAGACAGCACAGGTGGAGTCACACCAAACTGAGCTTGTAAAGCATGCCTAAGTTGTAAGCATCTACAGAAGGCAGTGTTGGGAAACCCAAAATGTAGTTGAGCAACAGATTTCAAAGCCCCCTCATTATAAAGTTGTCCTAAGGCAGAAACCCCTCATAAAATCCAGATATTTTCAGAGGAAATTTCAAACAATTCAGAGTAAGAAATTAAACCAAAGTGGTGAGTTCTCATCTATTCCTGACCAATGGTGTGGGCAATAGTCAGACCAAAAGGACCTGATTAAATAAAAGAGGTAATTTAAATGTAATAGAACCAGATAATAAAAAATTACAAAGGTGAGATAGCGGACCCCATCTGCTCAGGCAGAAAACCCAACAATGTCTGAACCCCGCTGTCAGTGACCCAACTTCCCAAATGCGTCAATTAAGAAGCAAAATAATATAACCTTTGATTAGAAAGGCCCAAGCCACCAGAAACCTTAGAATTAAAAAGGGTTTTAAGTAGAGATGAGCGGGTTCGGTTTTACCCGGATCTCAAAACAGCATCTTATTGGCTCTTGGATGTCACATGTTTTGGTTAGCCAATAGGAAAAATCCGAACTCGCAATAATTTTGATGATAAGAACCGAGTAATTCCGAACTGCACATCTCTAGTTTTAAGAGCCACCCGGGCATGCCTTTCCTCCCAGATAAAGGAGGAAAAGGTGCTTTCACTCCCAGAAAAAACCTATTAAGAATATATACTGGGTAATGTTGAAAAAGGTACAGATATTTAGGGTGGAGTATCATTTTAAATATGTATATCCTTCTTATAAAGGAAAGGGACAACTTCTTCCATGTGTGATTTCTTGACTTAGATGTGACAGTGTCAATATTCTGCAAGACCTAGTCAGTGGATGTTGGTGCAATCTAGACTCCAAAGTATTTATATTGTAGAGTTCACTGAAGGGAGCAAGATAGGAAAACTGACAAAGGGAGGCATGCAGAGACAGGAAAAATATTAGATTTCTCCCAATTCATGAGCACACCAGAAAATCCTCCAAAACCATTAATCAGCCTCAACAGTACATCCAAGGATCTATCAGCATCTGCCAGAAATAAAAGCATGTCGTCAGCGTACAATACTATGATGTCCTCCTCCACCCCAGTTTTAAGACCACGTATATCAGGAGCTGAATGCAAATGGAACACCAAAGGCTCAATAGCTAATGCAAACAAGGCAGAAGAAAGAGGACAACCCTGTTGGGTTCCCCCAGCAAGAGTAATGGGAGCCATGGTGTACCCATTAACCGAGACTCGGGCTGCCGGGAAAAAATACAACTTAATCTATCTAGGCCCAAATCCAAATTTAATGTAAAACCTCATTAAACTGAATCAAAGGTCTTGGCAGCATCCAAAAACACCACCACTGTCCCTGGCTCGTCAAAATTGCCTCTCTGCAAATGGTAAAAGAGTTGTCAGAGATTCTGGACGATTTCTCTGTCATAAAATTGATTTGATCAGAGTGTATTATGGTGGTAATAATGAATAGTTCAAATGCACAGAGAGTAATTTAGTAAGTACCTTTATGTCCATAGACAGGAGGGAAATGGGCCTATACAACTCTGGTAAGGTTGGATGCTTGCCCGGCTTCGCAATCACTACATAATAGCCTCAGACCTCTGGCGGGATGTAATGGTGTCCGAGATGGTTGGAGGTGCGGGATGTCGCACGATCTCTGATGTTTTTTTAAAGTTGCAATCACTTACATGGCAAAGCCATGCCTTGAAAGTGATTGCCTTTTCAAAAAAAGTCAGAGATTGCAAAGATAAGGGATGCCGGCCCATTAAATCCCGCCCATAGACTGAGTTATAGAACCCCTTTTATAAAGAGAATTAAATGTTTCCAACAGATGAGGTAAAAAGAAATCCTTTATATTTTTATATTTATTTATTTATTAACAGTTTCTTGTATAGTGCAGCAAATTCCGCGCTTTACAACTGGACACAATTGGAAGACAAAACTGGGTAAAAACACAGTCATTGAGGTAGGAGGGCCCTGCTCGCAAGATTACAATCTATGGGGAAACAGGCATTTATACACAAGGATAGGTGCTATCTATTGCACAGTTGTCCACCAGATTGCAAAGGTTAATGGTGGGCTGCATGATATCACATCACAGCATTGATGAACCAGGGTCAGGAGGAAGGGAGAGTGATGAATTAAATATGTGGGGGACATGTGTGGACTGTACTGTGGGGATATAATTGGATAGGAAAGCTATGAAGGTTATGTGAGCGGTTCTGGAATTTGATAAGCTTGTCTGAATAGGTGAGTTTTCAGGGAACTCTTGAAGGTTTGAAGACTAGAGGAGAGTCTTAATGTATGTGGTAGGGCATTACACAGAGTGGATGCAGCCCGAAGAAAGTCCTGTAATCGTGCATGGGAGCAAGTAATGAGTGTGGATGAGAGATGTAGATCTTGTGAAGAGCGAAGGTGCTGGGTTGGGAGATATTTTGAGATAAGCGAAGAGATGTATGTTGGTGTTGTATGGTTAATAGCCTTGTGTGTAAGTAACAGTATTTTCTCTGACGTCCTAGTGGATGCTGGGAACTCCGAAAGGACCATGGGGAATAGCGGCTCCGCAGGAGACTGGGCACAAAAGTAAAAGCTTTAAGACTAGCTGGTGTGCACTGGCTCCTCCCCCTATGACCCTCCTCCAAGCCTCAGTTAGATTTTTGTGCCCGAACGAGAAGGGTGCAATCTAGGTGGCTCTCCTGAGCTGCTTAGAGTAAAAGTTTAAATTATTTTTTTTATTTTCAGTGAGTCCTGCTGGCAACAGGCTCACTGCATCGAGGGACTAAGGGGAGAAGAAGCGAACTCACCTGCGTGCAGAGTGGATTGGGCTTCTTAGGCTACTGGACATTAGCTCCAGAGGGACGATCACAGGCCCAGCCATGGATGGGTCCCAGAGCCGCGCCGCCGTCCCCCTTACAGAGCCAGAAGAGCAGAAGAGGTCCGGAAAATCGGCGGCAGAAGACGTCCTGTCTTCAATAAGGTAGCGCACAGCACCGCAGCTGTGCGCCATTGCTCTCAGCACACTTCACACTCCGGTCACTGAGGGTGCAGGGCGCTGGGGGGGGGGCGCCCTGAGACGCAATAAAAATACCTTATATGGCAAAAAAATACATCACATATAGCTCCTGGGCTATATGGATGCATTTAACCCCTGCCAGGATACATAGAAAAACGGGAGATAAGGCCGCCGATAAGGGGGCGGAGCCTATCTCCTCAGCACACTGGCGCCATTTTTCCTCACAGCTCCGTTGGAGGGAAGCTCCCTGGCTCTCCCCTGCAGTCACTACACTACAGAAAGGGTTAAAAAAGAGAGGGGGGCACTAATTAGGCGCAGTATAAACAATACAGCAGCTATAAGGGGAAAAACACTTATATAAGGTTATCCCTGTATATATATAGCGCTCTGGTGTGTGCTGGCAAACTCTCCCTCTGTCTCCCCAAAGGGCTAGTGGGGTCCTGTCCTCTATCAGAGCATTCCCTGTGTGTGTGCTGTATGTCGGTACGTTTGTGTCGACATGTATGAGGAGAAAAATGATGTGGAGACGGAGCAGATTGCCTGTAATAGTGATGTCACCCCCTAGGGGGTCGACACCTGAGTGGATGAACTGTTGGAAGGAATTACGTGACAGTGTCAGCTCTGTATAAAAGACAGTGGTTGACATGAGACAGCCGGCTACTCAGCTTGTGCCTGTCCAGACGTCTCATAGGCCGTCAGGGGCTCTAAAGCGCCCGTTACCTCAGATGGCAGATATAGACGCCGACACGGATACTGACTCCAGTGTCGACGGTGAAGAGACAAATGTGACTTCCAGTAGGGCCACACGTTACATGATTGAGGCAATGAAAAATGTTTTACACATTTCTGATAATACAAGTACCACCAAAAAGGGGTATTATGTTCGGTGAGGAAAAACTACCTGTAGTTTTCCTGAATCTGAGAAATTAAATGAGGTGTGTGATGATGCGTGGGTTTCCCCCGATAACAACTGATAATTTCTAAAATGTTATTGGCATTATATCCTTTCCCGCCAGAGGTTAGGGTGCATTGGGAAACACCCCCTAGGGTGGATAAAGCGCTCACACGCTTGTAAGGGCTCTACCCTCTCCTGAGATGGCCGCCCTTAAGGATCCTGCTGATAGAAAGCAGGAGGGTATCCTAAAATGTATTTACACACATACTGGTGTTATACTGCGACCAGCAATCGCCTCAGCCTGGATGTGCAGTGCTGGGTTGGCGTGGTCGGATTCCCTGACTGAAAATATTGATACCCTAGATAGGGACAGTATATTATTGCCTATAGAGCATTTAAAAGATGCATTTCTATATATGCGTGATGCACAGCGGAATATTTGCCGACTGGCATCAAGTCTAAATGCGTTGTCCATTTCTACCAGTAGAGGGTTATGGACACGACAGTGGTCAGGTGATGCGGATTTCAAACGGCATTTGGAAGTATTGCCTTATTAAGGAGAGGAGTTATTTGGGGTCGGTCTTTCAGACCTGGTGGCCACGGCAACAGCTGGGAAATCCACGTTTGTACCCCAGGTCGCCTCTCAACATGAGAAGACGCCGTATTATCAGGCGCAGTCTTTTCGTGGACAAGCGGGCAAAAGGTTCCTCATTTCTGCCCCGAGATAGAGGGAGAGGAAAAAGGCTGCAGAAATCAGCCAGTTCCCAGGAACAGAAACCCTTTCCCGCCTCTGCCAAGCCCTCAGTATGACGCTGGGGCTTTACAAGCAGAATCAGGCACGGTGGGGGGCCCGTCTCAATGAATTTCAGCGCGCAGTGGGCTCACTCGCAAGTAGACCCCTGGATCCTTCAGGTGATATCTCAGGGGTACAAATTGGAATTCGAGACGTCTCCCCCTCGCCGTTTCCTAAAGTCGGCTTTACCGATGTCTCCTTCTGACAGGGAGACAGTTTTGGAAGCCATTCACAAGCTGTATTCCCAGCAGGTGATAATCAAGGTACCCCTCCTGCAACAGGGAACGGGGTATTATTCCACACTGTTGTGGTACCGAAGCCGGACGGCTCGGTGAGACCGATTCTAAATCTAAAATCTTTGAACACTTACATACAGAGGTTCAAATTCAAGATTGAGTCACTCAGAGCAGTGATTGCGAACCTGGAAGAAGGGGACTACATGATGTCTCGGGACATCAAGGATGCTTACCTTCATGTCCAAATTTACCCTTCTCACCAAGGGTACCTCAGGTTTATGGTACAGAACTGTCACTATCAGTTCAGACGCTGCCGTATGGATGGTCCACGGCACCCCGGGTCTTTACCAAGGTAATGGCCGAAATGATGATATTCCTTCGAAGGAAGGGAATTTTAGTTATCCCTTACTTGGACGATTCCCTGATAAGGGTAAGATCCAGGGAACAGTTGGAGGTCGGTATAGCACTATCTCAGGTAGTGTTGCGGCAGCACGGTTGGATTCTCAATATTCCAAAATCGCAGCTGGTTCCGACGACTCGTCTTCTGTTCCTAGGGATGATCCTGGACACAGTCCAGAAAAAGGTGTTTCTCCCGGAGGAGAAAGCCAGGGAGTTATCCGAGCTAGTCAGGAACCTCCTAAAACCGAGCCAAGTCTCAGTGCATCAATGCACAAGGGTTCTGGGTAAAATGGTGGCTTCCTACGAAGCAATCCCATTCGGCAGATTCCACGCAAGAACTTTCCAGTGAGACCTGCTGGACAAATGGTCCGGGTCGCATCTTCAGATGCATCAGCGGATAACCCTGTCACCAAGAACAAGGGTGTCCCTCCTGTGGTGGTTGCAGAGTGCTCATCTTCTAGAGGGCCGCAGATTCGGCATTCAGGACTGGGTCCTGGTGACCACGGATGCGAGGCTGGGGAGCAGTCACACAGGGAAGGAATTTCCAGGGCTTATGGTCAAGCCTCGAGACATCACTTCACATAAATATCCTGAAGCTAAGGGCCATTTACAATGCTCTAAGCTTAGCAAGACCTCTGCTTCAAGGTCAGCCGGTGTTGATCCAGTCGGACAACATCACGGCAGTCACCCACGTAAACAGACAGGGTGGCACAAGAAGCAGGAGGGCAATGGCAGAAGCTGCAAGGATTCTTCGCTGGGCGGAAAATCATGTGATAGCACTGTCAGCAATTCCGGGAGTGGACAACTGGGAAGCAGACTTCCTCAGCAGACACGACCTCCACCCGGGAGAGTGGGGACTTCACCCAGAAATCTTCCACATGATTATAAACCGTTGGGAAAAACTCGACAGGTATTGCGCCAGGTCAAGGGACCCTCAGGCAATAGCTGTAGACGCTCTGGTAACACCGTGGGTGTACCAGTCAGTGTATGTGTTCCCTCATCTGCCTCTCATACCCAAGGTACTGAGATTGATAAGATGGAGAGGAGTAAGCACTATATTCGTGGCTCCGGATTGGCCAAGAAGGACTTGGTAACCGGAACTTCAAAAGATGCTCACGGAGGATCCGTGGCCTCTACCTCTAAGAAGGGACCTGCTTCAGCAAGGACCCTGTCTGTTCCAAGACTTACCGCGACTGCATTTGACGGCATGGCGGTTGAACGCCGGATCCTGAAGGAAAAAAGGCATTCCGGATGAGGTCATCCCTATCCTGATCAAAGCCAGGAAGGATGTAACCGCAAAACATTATCACCGCATTTGGCAAAAATATGTTGCGTGGTGCGAGGCCAGTAAGGCCCGACGGAGGAAATTCAACTGGGTCGATTCCTATATTTCCTGCAAACAGGAGTGTCTATGGGCCTGAAATTGGGGTCCATTAAGGTTCAAATTTCGGCCCTGTCAATTTTCTTCCAAAAAGAACTAGCTTCAGTCCCTGAAGTTCAGACGTTGTAAAAGGGGTACTGCATATACAGCCTCCTTTTGTGCCTCCAGTGGCACCTTGGGATCTCAATGTAGTTTTTGGGTTCCAAAAAGTCACATTGGTTTGAACCACTAAAATCTGTGGAGTTAAAATATCTCACATGGAAAGTGGTCATGCTGTTGGCCCTGGCCTGGGCCAGGCGCGTGTCAGAATTGGCGGCTTTATCCTGTAAAAGCCCTTATCTGATTTTCCATTCGGACAGGGCGGAATTGAGGACTCGTCCTCAGTTTCTCCCTAAGGTGGTTTTCAGCGTTTCACCTGAACCAACCTATTGTGGTGCCTGCGGCTACTAGGGACTTGGAGGTCTCCAAGTTGCTAGACGTTGTCAGGGCCCTGAAAATATATGTTTCCAGGACGGCTGGAGTCAGAAAATCTGACTCGCTGTTTATCCTGTATGCACCCAACAAGCTGGGTGCTCCTGCTTCTAAGCAGACTATTGCTCGTTGGAATTGTAGTACAATTCAGCTTGCACATTCTGTGGCAGGCCTGCCACAGCCAAAAATCTGTAAATGCCCACTCCACAAGGAAGATGGGCTCATCTTGGGCGGCTGCCCGAGGGGTCTCGGCTTTACAACTTTGCCGAGCAGCTACTTGGTCAGGAGCAAATACGTTTGTAAAATTCTACAAAATTGATACCCTGGCTGAGGAGGACCTGGAGTTCTCTCATTTGGTGCTGCAGAGTCATCCGCACTCTCCCGCCCGTTTGGGAGCTTTGGTATAATCCCCATGGTCCTTTCGGAGTTCCCAGCATCCACTAGGACGTCAGAGAAAATAAGAATTTACTTACCGATAATTCTATTTCTCATAGTCCGTAGTGGATGCTGGGCGCCCATCCCAAGTGCGGATTGTCTGCAATACTTGTACATAGTTACAAAAATCGGGTTATTATTGTTGTGAGCCATCTTTTCAGAGGCTCCTCTGTTATCATGCTGTTAACTGGGTTCAGATCACAGGTTGTACGGTGTGATTGGTGTGGCTGGTATGAGTCTTACCCGGGATTCAAAATCCTTCCTTATTGTGTACGCTCGTCCGGGCACAGTATCCTAACTGAGGCTTGGAGGAGGGTCATAGGGGGAGGAGCCAGTGCACACCAGCTAGTCTTAAAGCTTTTACTTTTGTGCCCAGTCTCCTGCGGAGCCGCTATTCCCCATGGTCCTTTCGGAGTTCCCAGCATCCACTACGGACTATGAGAAATAGAATTATCGGTAAGTAAATTCTTATTTTATATTGAATATGGTAGAATACAGATAGCCAATGGAGGGACAGACATAGTGGGTCTGCAGATGATGAACGTCTAGCGAGGAATATTAGCCTCGCAGCTGCATTCAGAATGGATTGTAATGGTGAGAGTCTCTTCTTAGTAAGACCAGTAAGAAGACTATTGCAATAATCAATGCGGGAGATAATGAGAGCATGGATTAGAGTTTTAGCAGTGTATTGTGTAAGGTATGATCGTATTTTGGATATATTTCTTAGATGCATGTAACATGATTTTGAGACTGATTGAATGTGGGGAGCAAAGGACAGTTCTGAGTCAAGTATGACACCTAGGCAGAGAGCTTGTGGTGTAGGGTTGATTGTAGCGTTCTCAACAGTGATAGTAATATCAGGTTGGTAACTGCTATTGGCTGGTGGAAATATAATTAACTCTGTTTTAGAAATATTAAGTTTGAGGTGGCAAGATGACATCCAAGATGAAACAGCATAAAGGCATTCAGTGACCCAGTCCAATACAGATAGATACAAATCAGGGGAGGATAGGTAGATTTCAGTATCATCTGCGTAAACTGAAATCCAAAACAGCTGATTAGTTTCCCAAGAGATGATGTATAGATTAATTTTTTATACACCTTCCTAGGTATCCCATCACAACCAGGAGCTTTAGAGGCAGGAAATGGGGCAATTATGGTTTCCACTTCCTCCAGTATAAATGGGGCTTTCTGGAATTCAACAGCGTCCTGAGACAGGCATGGTAATGTTACCTGAGCAAAATAATGCTGCAGTTGGGGAAACCTTGGGGGGTATACAAAGTATAATAATACTCTAAAAACATCTCAGCAGTATTCTCTTTGAGTAAGCAAGGGGTTCATTGTATCAAGGGTGAGAAGACCTCCAACCAAAGTCCTCTTTAGCCATAAAAGCCAGGTAACTACCACCTACAGTACCTCTGCCTGGGAGTATTGCAAATGTTTAGAAAATAATAATCTACTGTACGCTTAGATTTGTCAAACAAATATTCTGACCAGTCCTTCTGAGCCTCCACCCACAAATTCTGATCAGAAACAGATTCGGTTAGAATATCTAGGGCTTCTAGCTGACGACAAAGCTGCTCAAGCCAAGCCATACCTCCTCCTATTGAATGTCTTGATTTCAGCCCCGAATACAGACCTTGAAGCTATCACACATCATGCCAGGATCTGAACATGAGGAATTATCCACTTTAAAGTTCTCCCAAGCAGCAATTAACTCAGATCCAGCTCCCTATAAATTAAACCAAAGGGGATTAAGTTTCCAAAAACAAGCCTCTTGCACAAGGGAGGTATTAAGAGTAAAGGCAACAGGCGAGTGGATGGAAATACCTCTAGACAAATAATCCATATCTAGAACACTAGAGGAAAGTTTGGTGAAATTAATACCAAAGACGAATGATGAGAAAATTGCAATGCACAAGGATGATGAGCCCTTGAATCATCCAACCCACCAAGTACCGATATCAACTTAGACAAATGAATAGGCAAAGGAGACAGAGGGGTGGAGTATTCCCTCCAGTGGTCTAAGGGGGTCATTCAGACCTGATCGCACGCTAGTTTTTTTCCGCTGCGCTGCAATCAGGTCAAAAATGTGCATGCGTATGCACCACAATGTGCAGGCGCTTCTCACGGGTACAAAGCGGATCGTTGCTGTGTGATGGATTTTCCGAAGAATTCATTGGCTCAGCCGATCGCAGGGTGTTTGACAGGAAAAGGCGTTTGTGGGTGTCAACTGACCATTTTCTGGGAGTGTTTGGAAAAACGCAGGCGTGTCCAAGCGTTTTCAGGGTGGGTGTCTGACGTCAATTCCGGGCCCGGACAGACTGAAGTGATTGCAGCAGCTAAGTAAGTCCTTGGCTGCTCAGAAACTGCATAAAACTTTTTTGTACCGCTCGGCTGCACATGTGTTCGCACACCTGCAAAGCAAAAATACACTCCCCTACAGGCGGCGACTATCTGCTTGCAGCAGTGCAAAAAAAAACAACTAGCGAACGATCAGGTCTGAATTAGGTCTAAGGCCGAATCCATAACATTATTAAAATCACTTTTGCAAATAACCTAGATTGTAGGGGACAGAGCAAGGAAGGAAGCAGCTTTACCAAAAATATCATTCTATAAGGATGAGGAATAAACTGGCCAGGCTCTAAGAAAAATAAATCTACCATGAGAGTCAATCTGACTATGCTCGAGATGAAAATTAAGAGATTTCTTGACCAGGATAAAGTTCACTGTAGAACAGATATGCCCTCACTCGTCTAGTGTCCATACGTTATAAAACGTGTATCTAATCGTGTCTAGCTTGATGCATTCCATCACAGTGTGGCATATCAAATCGTGGCATCATGTGCTGAGACGATGGGAGAGTGTAATACTGGTTTCCGTCCACCAGATGTCACTTTTGATTAATGTCATTGCGCATGCGGCAAATATCCACTATGTATTGAAATTATTCTAGCAGTACAAGAACTGCTGGATGATTATTTGGATGTTTTCTTTCCGTCTCCAGTGTTGTGTGACAATTTTCTATATACTGTAAATATACTACAGTATACAGTACTACTGTACTGATTACTAATAGTACTGATTATTACTCATAGTATTTTTTTATTTTATATATTCATTACCCAGTATACCCGATACACTGTATAGTGGCTACTGTACAGTATATGCATTGCGGTACATGTTCCTCTTCTGCAACAAGTTACACAGACGTTATGTAATGATCTGGGACAACTTATAGTGCTTGCAGTACTTAACGTAGGAACTGTCACATCGGGGGTGACACTGCGCACTGTACAGGCAGTGTATGCAGTGAGTTAGTGGTATGGTCAATGCTTATAGCAGGCTTTCCCAACCACGGTCCTCGAGGCACACCAACAGTGCAGGTTTTAGTGATATCCAGGCTCCAGCACAGATGGTTAAATCAGAATAACTGAGCTACCAATTAAGTCACCTGTGCTGAAGCCTGGATATCACTAAAACATGCACTGTTAGTGTGCCTTGAGGACCGTGGTTGGGAAAGCCTGGCTTATAGTAACACTGTACAGTAACATTGACCTGGGGTTCCATTTCCATTACGGACAGGAGCATTGAAGAATAATTTGCAATTTTATTTTTCATATTATACTATATTTTTTTTAAATAATTATTTTAGATTGTTCAGAAAGTGAATAATGAAAATCAAGACACTAAATTGTAATATGTTCAATATATTGTATGTAGTTCCATTAGCATTTATACTACTGTCTAATACTACAGTACTACTGAGTACACACTGGCCCTCATTCCGAGTTGTTCGCTTGGAGCGATTAGTCGCAAACTGCGCATGCGCAATGTTCGCAGTGCGCCTGCGCCAAGTAAATTTGCACAAAAGTTTGGTATTTTACTCACGGCTTACGAGGTTTTTTTTATCGTTCTGCTGATTGTAGTGTGATTGACAGGAAGTGGGTGTTTCTGGGCGGAAACTGACCGTTTCGGGGAGTGTGCGAAAAAACGCAGGCGTGTCAGGGAAAAACGCGGGAGTGGCTGGAGAAACGGGGGAGTGGCTGGGCGAACGCTGGGTGTGTTTGTGACGTCAAACCAGGAACGAAAAGGACTGAACTGATCGCAGTGTAGGAGTAAGTCTGGAGCTACTCAGAAACTGCTAAGAAATTTCTATTCGCAATTCTGCTAATCTTTCGTTTGCAATTCTGCAAAGCTAAGATACACTCCCAGAGGGCGGCGGCCTAGCGTGTGCAATGCTGCTAAAAGCAGCTAGCGAGCGAACAACTCGGAATGAGGGCCACTGTATGGTAAAGTGCTCCAGAATTGACAACCATATTCATAGAGACAAGCTACGAGTCTAAACAGTCAGACGAATTTACTGAGATACTAAGATTGCCTTTTCATATCTCATATTTTACTTTATCTTATTTGATTATATTGGATTGTTTTGTTATGTTTTAACAATTTTTATTGTCATAATAAATGTATGCATTTTGTCTTTGAAACTCTATCCCGAGTCGAAACACATTTTTTAACAGACACACACACACACACACACACACACACACACACAGACAGGAAAAACATTTCTCTATATAAACAATATATAAAATAATGGGCTTTTCATGTTGGGACTTGTAGTTCCACCCGTTTGTCAATTCTGGAGCAGAAGAAAAACAAAAAAATACTCTCTGAACAGTACGTCTCACTGTAAAAATATATCTAGCATCATATTGATCACACAATATAATTAGAAATTGTTTTGCAATACTGTACACCTCTATCCTCAACAGGAATCGAACCCCAGTTGAAGGCTAAGTTAAGCGTTGACCATACCAATCGCCCAAGGTAGCCACCTACTGTAGTCAAGTGCTGTATACCTGCAGTGACATAGTGATATCACTGATTGTAGTGAATATTCTTTGTTTTCCAACCCTGCATGTACTTTTGAGTGACAAATACTGTGTGTGTGTGTGTGTGTGTGTGTGTGTGTGTGTGTGTGTGTGTGTGTGTGTGTGTGTCACTTTCAGTGCAGTTAGCCAAAGGTATTGCTGCTAGTTTGCTCCAAAGTTATACAGCCCATATCTAATGTAAACAGACCTTATTCTGTGCTGATACTTGTAGTTGAGTGGTGATTTCATAGAGCGCCGCTCAACCCCACCATTCATCTGTAAGGAACGTCAGTACTGTGTGAGTGCCGCGCATCACTGACGCAATTGCTGCTCGCCACTTACAGAACAGTGTACACGGCTCAGGTTGCTATAAAGTCGCACGGGCTGTATGTAATAAAATTAGGTGTTATCTGATACTTGGAGTTGAATGCTGCTCCGGTGATTTCCTAGCCCGCTGTGCAGTATTATCACTGTATGTGATTGGCCTGGCCGTCAGGGCTTGCTATTGTATTGTGTAGTGCCACATCCATCTACTGCTATCGTATTCAAGTCCTACAGCTGTGAAGACAGAGCGCTATACAACTGCGCTAGGAACTCCCTAACGAAAGGAATCATGCAGGTGAAAAAGCAGTTCTCGGGCAAGCTGGCAAAAGATCTCTCAACCATGGACCATGTATCCATATGGAAAGATGCATGCCATCACCAACTACAAGACACCCCCAAAGCACTCCGCCATGAACCAGAGGCTAACAAACAAGTTGAACTTCTACTGCAGGTTCGACAAAAAAGCTCCCTGTGAACCCCACCAACTCCTCCCCACTACCCTCACCTCTGATTGCCAACCTCAAGTACTGCAGATTGCCCATGAGGAGGTGGAGGAGATGTGCAAGAGGATCAATCCAAGGAAGGCACCCGGTCCTGATGGAGTATCCCCATCTGCCCTGAGGGCATGCGCCGGTCAGCTAGCCCCCATGTTCTCGAAAATATTTAATAAATCGCTAGAAATACGCGAAGTTCCCCCCTGCTTCAAAATCTCCACAATCGTTCCGATCCCCAAGAAACCTACTATCACAAGTCTGAACGACTACAGACCGATTGCACTGACGTCCGTTGTCATGAAAGTGATCGAGCGCCTGGTTCTGAACCACCTTAAAGCTGTGACCAGCCCCCATCTAGACCCCCTTCAGTTTGCCTACCGAGCGAATCGGTGCGTTGAGGATGCTGTCAACCTGGGTCTGTACCACATTCTGCAGCACCTGGACATGCCCGGAAGCTACGCGAGGATCCTGTTTGTAGACTTCAGCTCGGCCTTCAATACAATCTCCCCCAACATTCTCTACCACAAACTACTCCGCCAAGGGGTCCCGGAACCAACCTGTTCCTGGATCGTGGACTTTCTGACCGACAGAACACAGGTGGCCAAAGCTGGGGGATTCACCTCCCAAGCTCGGTCCATCAGTACCAGGGCTGTATCCTCTCAACCCTGCTCTTCTCTCTGTACACTAATGACTGTTCCTCTGAACCCCAGTCAGATAAAATCATTAAATTCGCAGACGACACCGCCATCATCGGCCTCATAAGAGAAGGGGACGAATCGGACTATAGATAGGAAGTGGATCGGTTGGCCCGGTGGTGTAGCTGTAATAACCTAGAGCTCAACCCACTTAAAACTGTCAAGATGGTAGTAGACTTTAGGAAGAACCCAGCGGAAGCACCCCCACTAATCATAGCCGATAGTGTGGCGTCGCCAGTGGACTCCTTCAAGTTCCTGGGGACCAAATGCAGATGCCACCATTGGAAAGGGGCAGCAGGGCCTGTTCTTCCTAAGGCAACTTGAGAAGTTTAACATCCCACAGAATCTCCTGCTCCTCTTCTACTCTGCAATTGTAGAATCTGTTCTGTGCTCCTCGATTATTGTCTGGTATAGCTCCGCCAGTGAGAGAGACAAACACAGGCTCCAAAGAGTGGTAAGGTTTGCTGAGAAGATCATCGGAGTTGACTTCCCACCTGTCCATGACCTGTACCAGTCCAGAGCCAAAAAAAAGGGCAACCAGGATAGTCAATGATCCGCCTCACCCGGGCTATGGTGAGCTCAACCTGCTGCCATCAGGAAAAAGATGCAGAGCCATTCCCACCATAACCAATAGAAGCTTCAAAGGCTTCTTTTCTCAAGCAGTACACCTGCTGAACTCCTGACAAACCACCGACTGTCCAGTCGCTCTTCTGATTGTAACGAACACTGTGTACTCTTACTTAAGCTGTATACTGCATATATTCCCGGTTCCCATCCCCCTCCCCCCCCCCCCCTCTTGTCTTCGTGTTCCCCCCTGGCTGCTGCACTGTAAACCAAAATCAAATTCCTAGTATATGCAAGTATACCTGGCCAATAAAGCTGATTCTGATTCAGCACTGTAGCAGTGGTGAACCTGTGTATTACATGCTGCGGATCCTCTTGCGCCTTATTACACCTTACCATGCCAACCCACGATATTATCATGCTGCGACTAAAACGGCTATATGTCGCAACTACAGCGGAGATGAGGGTGGACACAACTGTATTTGGTTAGTTTCCTTTATAACCTGCAGGTGTCAGTGTTGCTACTTCTGTCTATGTAGAGGGCTACAGGTACATTTACTAACCAGCAGGTTGTCAAAGCCGCAGATTGTCACAAGCTTAGACCGATAGCTGTAAGACAGCTATAGGAATAAATGCTAGCCAGGCTCCTTTCTTTTTGTCGTATTAAATCTACCGGTCAAAGGGGCTAATCCAGACCTGCTCGCTGCTGTGCGTGTTCGCACAGCAGCGATCAGGTTAGAAGTGCACCGGTGCATGGCAGGCAGAGGCGGGAGGGGGCGGGCCGGTGGCGTTTAGCCACTGTTTAGGGGGCGCGGTCCGGGCAATGCAGGCGTGCCTGGACCGTTGGGGGGCAGGCCGCGGCGGCTGCGTGACGTCACACGCAGTCGCTGCGACCCGGGCAGCGACGAGTAGCTACCTGCCAGCGCACAGGAGCTGCGCTGGCCGGGAGCTACTCCTGAAGTACAAAAGCATTGCCGCTGTGCGATGCTTTTGTACTTGTACGACGGGGTAGGGCCTGACATGCGGGGCGGACTAGCCCTGTGCTGGGCGGCCCCCCGCATTTCAGGGAAGCTGATCGTAGATGTGCTAAATTTAGCACATCTACGATCAGGTCTGAATCGCCCCCAAAGTCTCCAGTAATCGATGGTTGGGAAAAGCCGCTCCTTAGTAAATCTTCCCTTTGCCTTTGAACACATGACATCATAGTAACATGCTAAATAGGTTACACATAGCTGTAATGTATTATTTCCCTGTATGGGACATGGTATTTTGATGATTGGATTGGGAATGTGTCACTAGAGGAGAACGGATGGCTGTGTGAGGTCAGCGGCAATGCTATAATAAGGGCCAGGCTATTTTCTAGGGAGGTGGAGTGTGGGCAGAGTGTCATTTTAATTTTACTGTTTAAAAAGGTAGAGGCTGTGTGTGGACTGGCATTATTGCTTTTTTATTATCAAATGTCAAACAGAACATATAAAAATATGTAAATATTAATAACCCCATATACAGTACCTCCACTACACATACCACTCTGACCCCCCCATGTGTCTCTACATACCACACCACATACCACTCTGACCTCTCCACATGTCTCTACATACCACACCACATACCACTCTGACCTCCCCATGTGTCTCTACATACCACACCACATACCACTCTGACCTCCCCACGTGTCCTCTACTACCACACCACATACCACTCTGACCACCCCACATGTCTCTACATACCACACCACATACCACTCTGACCTCCCCATGTGTCTCTACTACCACACCACATACCACTCTGACCTCTCCACGTGTCTCTACATACCACACAACATACTACTCTGACCTCCCCATGTGTTTCTACATACCACACCACATACCACTCTAACCCCCCCATGTGTCTCTACATACCACACCACATACCACTCTGACCTGTCCACATGTTTCTACATACCACACCACATACCACTCTGACCTTCCCACGTGTCTCTACATACCACACCACATACCACTCTGGCCTCCCCACATGTCTCTACATACCACACCACATACCACTCTGACCTCTCCACATGTCTCTACATACCACACCACATACCACTCTGACCTCCCCACGTGTCTCTACATACCATACCACATACCACTTTGACCCCCCCCCCACATGTCTCTACATACCACAAAACATACCACTCTGACCTCCCCACGTGTCTCTACATACCACACCACATACCACTCTGACCTCCCCACTTGTATTTGCATACCACACCACATACCACTCTGACCTCCCCACATGTCTCTTCATACCACACCACATACCACTCTGACCTTCCCACGTATCTCTACATACCACACCACATACCACTCTGACCTCTCCACATGACTCTACATACCACACCGCAAACTACTCTGACCTCCCAACATGTCTCTACATACCACACCACATACTACTCTGACCTCCCCACATGTCTCTGCATACCACACCACAAACTACTCTGACCTACCCATGTGTCTCTACATACCACACCACATACCACTCTGACCCCCCCACGTGTCTCTACATACCACACCACATACCACTCTGACCTCCCCACGTGTCTCTACATACCACACCACATACCACTCTGACCTCCGCACGTGCCTCTGCATACCACACCACATACTACTCTGACCCTGCCCCCACACACGTGTTTCTACATACCACACCACATACCACTCTAAGCTCCTCATGTGTCTCTACATACCACACCACATACCACTCTGACCCCCCCACGTGTCTCTACATACCACACCACATACACACACCTCCATGGCATAAGGTTCTAGATTACATCATTGTTAATGAGCTCCTCAGGAAGTTTCCTGCGTATAAATTACACTGAATAAAAGACATTACAGATCTAGTGTCTTTGGGTGAAGAGCAGGATCAGCTTGTGTTGCCAGATTATGATGGGCTGGTTGGGCACCATGGACCAACACTGATGGGTCTCACCTGTCACCTGCAGGAATAGCCCATTACAAAATAAAACAATGGCGCTAATTTCAGGTTGGGATTCACGGCTAACATGACAGTGTGATGTATTTACTGATGTATTAGTGATCACTAGACAATATCACAATGGAAATTACATTCACCGTAGATTGAAGAAGACATACTGTTCCAAATACACATGGCTTCAGCCTTGTTTGAAAGAGTGGGGTTCCCTCTGCCAAACTGTATTAGTATTCATTGTATGGTGACTGATACAGTACTAAAACATTGTCCAGATCTCCCCATCCTTCTAGATTAAAAAATGGTAGGCCTTGTTGGCGAGTATATTATTCCTACACATAATAAAAATATGCACACAAAAAAAATGCATGCTCATATAACTGAATTGTTATGAACACATACATGAAGAATACAGCTTTTAGAATTTTTGGAACGTTGGATTAATGCCAAAGCAAGACCTACAAACTATATCTTTCATATAGTAGGATGTGGCTGAGGCATGAGGCAGCCATCACTGTGCCTTTCATGCCTCATGGATGTTATTTGTTCCTAGTAAATTGGTTGGTTGCTAAGTTACTGTAGGCAGCATAAGAAACATATGAAGTCTTGATCTTATTGACTTTGCGAATATGGAATATCCAAACCTAGTGGTGGAACCAGATGCAGAAATGGTCTTCAAGAAAGTTGGTTGGCCATTTATGCGTCAAAGACCCTGAGCCATGGGCAAGGGGGCACCTTCCTGAGATGAGAAGCTCTCTTAGTTATTAGTCACCATTTTAGTTACTGTTTTCAAGAGCTTCTTCCCCCTATCACAGACATAATGGCACCAGGCAGGGCTGCCCGCTGTTTTCTCTTACTGTGCCCTAATGATGGAACCCTTGGCTGCCAGAATTTATCAAATTTAGATATCTTAGCAAGAAAGGGTGGCCACAGAAAACAGACCATTTCCCTTTATGCAGAGGATCTGAAATGATAAGAATAATGAAAGTAAGTGTGAGAGTCTAGACCTTGCTCTCTCCCCGGATACCTGTCTATCTCTCTAGCTAGCTGTAATTGCTTATAAGACATACTGTAGACATCAAACTGCTCTGTACTGGAATAACCTGCTGATGTCTTCATTGTAAATTTATTGCATCTTCTTGCATCCCCTCAGCTATGATAACCTTCCATTCTCAAACCCTCGCACCTACAGTATCCTCCCCTTAACTCTCATTCCCTTCCCTCTCTCATCCCCTTCATCTCTCGTTCTTTTCTGCTCTTCCCATCTTCCATCTCACATCTTCTTCTCACATCCCCTCAGCTTATCATTACCTTCCATTCTCAAACCCTCGCACCTACAGTATCCTCCCCTTAACTCTCATTCCCTTCCCTCTCTCATTCTTTTCTGCTCTTCCCATCTTCCATCTCGCACCTTCTTCTCGCATCCCCTCAGCTTATCATTACCTTCCATTCTCAAACCCTCGCACCTACAGTATCCTCCCCTTAACTCTCATTCCCTTCCCTCTCTCATCCCCTTCATCTCTCATTCTTTTCTGCTCTTACTATCTTCCATCTCGCATCTTCTTCTCTCATCCCCTCAGCTTATCATTACCTTCCCTTCTCAAACCCTCGCACCTACAGTATCCTCCCCTTAACTCTCATTCCCTTCCCTCTCTCATCCCTTCCCTCTCTCATTCTTTTCTGCTCTTCCCATCTTCCATCTCGCACCTTCTTCTCGCATCCCCTCAGCTTATCATTACCTTCCATTCTCAAACCCTCGCACCTACAGTATCCTCCCCTTAACTCTCATTCCCTTCCCTCTCTCATCCCCTTCATCTCTCATTCTTTTCTGCTCTTACTATCTTCCATCTCGCATCTTCTTCTCTCATCCCCTCAGCTTATCATTACCTTCCCTTCTCAAACCCTCGCACCTACAGTATCCTCCCCTTAACTCTCATTCCCTTCCCTCTCTCATCCCCTTCATCTCTCATTCTTTTCTGCTCTTCCCATCTTCCATCTCGCATCTTCTTCTCACATCCCCTCAGCTTATCATTACCTTCCATTCTCAAACCCTCGCACCTACATTATCCTCCCCTTAACTCTAATTTCCTCCCTTTCCCACCCCCTTTCTCTCTCATTCCCTGCCCTCTCTCATCCTCTTCTCTCTCTTTATCGTTATCTTCCCTTTCACCTCCGATACCCTTATTAATCTCTCTCAATACTTAGATACACTAATATTCCATTTGTGTATCTTCATGTGATGTGATCTATGATATATAATCTTATTGTTACATTTGTCTGTATATATATGCTATTTATGTGTGTGTCCCCCTCAATTCCCCTTCTCTCTCTTTAACTTCCCTTTCACCTCCCCGTTACCCTTACTCCTCTGCCTCATTACTTAGATACAATTATATTTCATTTTGTATATCTTCATATGATGTGATCTATGATATATGGTCTTATTGTTACATTTGTCTGTACATATTTGTTATTTATTACCCCCCCTCCTCCCCCCCCCCCCCCCCGCTTCCCTTCTGTGCCCCTTCCTTATATATATTTGAGAAATTCCAATAAACAGAATAATAAAAAGAAGTCAGCTGACTTACACATCCAGTGTTGCTGAAATACAAGTTGTCTTATAGAGTTTGTGGAGATACGGGTCCCTTCCCAATATCCAGTCTTTGGTAAATTACTCACACCCAGGCAGGTATACAATTACAAATAACATGAAGGTCTATTCACAGAGGTATAACAGGCTAACACAGCATACAGAGGCATAGGCAGGCACTGGCACATATAGCAATAGCCACACTTTCCCAGTCCATACTGTATATGGCTCCTTATAAAGGCAGCTGTAAGGCTTGACGCGTCACTGGTAGTCTGTTGCTGCCATAATGACAGTGGCACCACTGACTGTCACCCCACTTTTGGCAGGCACACAGCATCACAGATTCTCCAAGGAAGAAGACGTTGGTTCATCACAATCCTTGCGCAGTGATTCTTATATTTCCCCTTGGCTTGGGACTGCGGTTTCTTAGCCTCCTGGGTGTGACAGGACCAGCCCCCTTCTTGCTGCTGGGATACTGCTACACTGAGCCTGATTACATTTTGTATGCAACGCCAGTATTCACACAGCTGAGCGAGTATCGGCTGATTGTACCCAGTATATTAGCTTGGTCTGTTGCAGCACATCCTTTTCCTGGTACCATGGAATACAGTCTATAAAAACTGCGGCCTTTGTGTGTATAACACTGAATGCAATATAACCATATAAACTATTACCTGCAAGGCTCAAATGCTCCCTGAGCGGCTCCGCCCACCAACACGTAACATCATGATATCATGCCTATGACATCATGATGTTGCACATAGGGGGTTAGGCCGGCAGCTCCGGTTAGTGCAACGGTGAATGGGACATCCTGAGGACACTATGTTTGGCTGCACTGACTGCAGGGTGTCCATTTGAAACATCCACATGCCTCTCCAGTGGCACTGCAGCAGTGATTCAGGCTGAAGGGTGGCATTCCAGCACCCTGCTAACCAGAGGGAAGGTCTGTGGGGTGGTGACGGTGCTGCTCGCCGAGACTTGTGCTCTGTGCGGTAACACTGGTCGCACACCCCTAGTTATGACCCTGATTACATATATTACACTGTAGTTGTTTCACTTACATTTTCCAAATAATAGTTCTTACCATGCAGTATATCATATTAAACCTTTACATTATCCAGCTAACCTCTCTGGACATTGCCACAAGAGGAAAATCAACCATAGATTAAATAGAAGAATAGTGAGAATGGTAGAGCCAAGGAAAAACTTCCAAATAGATACAAGCTGAACTCCATGGTCAAGGTATGTCAGCATACGATCGCACCATCTGACACTTTTTGAGCGACATCAGGTTCCATGGATGAAGAAGCAGGAGGACACTACTTCTGAAAAAAACAACATAAAAAAGCCAGACTGGAATTTGATAAAGTGCTATTAACACAATGCTTCTGGGACAATGTCCTGTGGACAGATGAGTCACAGCCGGAGAATTTCGGCATGTCACATCAACTCTATGTTCGCAGAAGAAAATAATTAAGCTTTTAAAGAGAAGAATCCCATACCTACTGTGACACATGGAAGAGACCCAGTTATGTCTTGGGCTGCTTTGCATCTGTGCAGGGCACAATGACATCTCAGGAATGCCAAGGCATTTTGGAGTGAAACATGCTGCTCAGTGTAGAAAGCTCTCAGTTGCAGATCATGGATCCTCCAACAGGATAATGGCCCAAACACACAGCTAAAAGCAGCCAAGAATAGATAAGGACAGAACATTGGACTGTTCTAAAGTAGCTTTTGTGAGCCCTGATCTGACTCCTCTGGAAAATCTATTAAAAGATCTGAAACATGCAGCCTGGAGAAGACAGGAAGACAGCTCAGGAAGAGTGGGCCAAACTACTTGCCAACAGGTGCAGGGGTCTCTGAGAGCTGCAGAGATCTCATGATTGCAATGATTGCCTCTAAAGATTGTTTTATTTAAAATATTTTGTTAAATCAAAAATCAAAGGCAAAGTCTGATTTCTATTAAATGCGGAGTAAACAACACTGGTTGCCAATTCCCTTTGTCACTTATGGAAGTGTTATATTAAATTTGACCACATCTTTATATGTGATAGTTTCCTTGCACTGATCTTCTGTACATTTACGGTGTAGTTGGCTGATTACGTAATAACTTCTAATGCGGAGAGAGTAGGAATGGATTGTGGAAATGGGTGTGGTATGTAGGGTCGACCACACTTTAGGCCGACAGTGTCTAGATTGACCACTATTTGTCGACAGTAAGTAGGTCGACCTGGTTTCTAGGTCGACATGACATAAAGTCGACATGAGTTTTTTCACCTTTTTTGGTGTCGTTTTCTCTGTGTAGTGACCGGAAACCCCAAATAGTGCACTGTGCGCTTGGCACAGGTTACCGTTCCCAATCGTAGTCCACGTGGATCGTTAAGTATAAAAAAGTTTAAAAAATGGAATTAAAAAAAGTGAAAAACTCATGTCGACCTTTTGTCAGGTCGACTTAGAACAGGTCGACCTGGAGTCCCTGTCGACCTTGAAACCATGTCGACTTACTTACTGTCGACCAATAGTGGTCGACCTAGACATTGTCGACCTAGAGACCGGATCCCGTGGAAATACAACTGATACTGTACGTGTGGTCATTGCTGGAATATTGGGACATTAGCATGGGACATGCCCTGGTGTCGGCAACAGTTGGTGACTGTGGATCTCACTGTGAGGGAGGGCTATAACTACAATATACAGAAATCATGCGCACTTTGGGGATAATTCATACCTGATCGCTAGGGTGCATTTTTTGCATCCCTGCGATCAGGTAGTCGCCGCCTACAGGGGCTTTGCAGGTGTGCGATCGCCCAGGACTTACTCAGCCGCTGCGACGATCGAGAGCTGACGTCACGAATCCTCCCACAAAACACCAGGTCCCTCCTGCGTTTTTTCCGGACACTCCCTAGAAATGGTCAGTTGCCACCCACAAACACCCTCTGCCTGTCAATCTTGCGATCACCAGTGCGATCGGATTTTTTGCACCATCCCGTCGCTGCCCGGCACTGCGGACCGTCGCACCTGCGCATTGCGGTGCATACGCATGCACAGTTCAGACCTGATCGCCCGCTGTGCGAAAGCGCACAGCAGCGATCAGGTCTGAATTACCCCCCTTAGCTCTGACATAGTGTTCTGTACTGAGAAATGTTGCCTTGTCTTAGCTCTGACATAGTGTTCTGTACTGAGAAACGTTGCCTTGTCCTTAGCTCTGACATAGTGTTCTGTACTGAGAAACGTTGCCTTGTCCTTAGCTCTGACATAGTGTTCTGTACTGAGAAACGTTGCATTGTCCTTAGCTCTGACAAAGTGTTCTGTACTGAGAAACGTTGCCTTGTCCTTAGCTCTGACATAGTGTTCTGTACTGAGAAACGTTGCCTTGTCCTTAGCTCTGACATAGTGTTCTGTACTGAGAAACGTTGCATTGTCCTTAGCTCTGACAAAGTGTTCTGTACTGAGAAACGTTGCCTTGTCCTTAGCTCTGACATAGTGTTCTGTACTGAGAAACGTTGCCTTGTCCTTAGCTCTGACATAGTGTTCTGTACTAAGAAACGTTGCCTTGTCCTTAGCTCTGACATAGTGTTCTGTACTGAGAAACGTTGCCTTGTCCTTAGCTCTGACATAGTGTTCTGTACTGAGAAACGTTGCCTTGTCCTTAGCTCTGACATAGTGTTCTGTACTGAGAAACGTTGCCTTGTCCTTAGCTCTGACATAGTGTTCTGTACTAAGAAACGTTGCCTTGTCCTTAGCTCTGACATAGTGTTCTGTACTGAGAAATGTTGCCTTGTCTTAGCTCTGACATAGTGTTCTGTACTGAGAAACGTTGCCTTGTCCTTAGCTCTGACATAGTGTTCTGTACTGAGAAACGTTGCCTTGTCCTTAGCTCTGACATAGTGTTCTGTACTGAGAAACGTTGCATTGTCCTTAGCTCTGACAAAGTGTTCTGTACTGAGAAACGTTGCCTTGTCCTTAGCTCTGACATAGTGTTCTGTACTGAGAAACGTTGCATTGTCCTTAGCTCTGACATAGTGTTCTGTACTGAGAAACGTTGCATTGTCCTTAGCTCTGACAGTGTTCTGTACTGAGAAACGTTGCATTGTCCTTAGCTCTGACATAGTGTTCTGTACTGAGAAACGTTGCATTGTTCTTAGCTCTGACATAGTGTTCTGTACTGAGAAACGTTGCATTGTCCTTAGCTCTGACATCGTGTTCTGTACTGAGAAACGTTGCATTGTCCTTAGCTCTGACATAGTGTTCTGTACTGAGAAACGTTGCATTGTCCTTAGCTCTGACATAATGTTCTGTACTGAGAAACGTCCCATGTCCTTGGCTCTGACGTAGTGTTCTGATGGTTTTATATGTGTATATGACAGTGAGGCATTTGGTATATATGTCTATCTCTAATAACTCCCATTACTAGTAGAAGCACAAGCTTGCCATGCTCAGGAGCCTCACAGTCCAGGCGTTTCTCACACTCAGCATCACCCAACACTTACACCATGCCTGTCTGGCCACTTTACCCTGATTTACTGCAGGAAGACATTAGAAATTAAACTATCGGCATTGGATTATTGTCAATAATTCTGAGATGTTCCACGAACAGCTATCCAATGAATGCAATTTACCAGCAGTTGTGTTGGAGGGTGTGATCTGTGCCACTTCACTATGGGAGGAGTCAGGGGCAGATTAAGAGAGGAGGGGGCCCCTGTGCAGGCTCCAGGCAGGTCCCCTCCTGTCTGGCAGTGGCTGCAACTCTGTAGATTCTGGCTTTGTGCTGGAGTCTACTGCGCATCCTCAGGTCTCCAGGAACATGGAGCCCACTCCTTGCTCCCAGGGACATATCTACTGCCCATGCTCAGGTTTCTGGGAACATAGGGCCCACTCCTTGTTCCAGGGGACATATCTTCTGCCCATGCTCAGGTCTCCGGGAACACGGTGCCCACTCCTTGTTCCCAGGGACATATCTACTGCGCATGCTCAGGTCTCTGGGAAAATGGTGCCCACTCCTTGTTCCCACGGACATATCTACTGCACATGCTCAGGTCTCCAGGAACATGGTGCCCACTCCTTGTTCCCAGGGACATATCTACTGCCCATGCTCAGGTCTCTGGGAACATGGTGCCCACTCCTTGCTCCCAGGGGCATATCTCTTGCCCATGCTCAGGTCACCGGGAACATGGTGCCCACTCCTTGTTCCCAGGGACATATCTACTGCCCATGCTCAGATCTCCGGGAATATGGTGCCCACTCCTTGCTCCCAGGGGCATATCTCTTGCCCATGCTTAGGTCTCCGTGAACATGGTGCCCACTCCTTGTTTCCAGGGACATATCTACTGCCCATGCTCAGGTCTCCGGGAACATGGTGCCCACTCCTTGTTCCAGGGGACATATCTACTGCCCATGCTCAGGTCTCTGGGAACATGGTGCTCACTCCTTGTTCCCAGGGACATATCTACTGCCCATGCTCAGGTCTCCGGGAACATGGTGCCCACTCCTTGTTCCCGGGGACATATCTACTGCCCATGCTCAAATCACCAGGAGAATGGCCAATCAGCATCTTACTGTAATTTTAAAGACTTTTCTAGATAAATGACAGAATCTTATCGGTTGCTTTGGGCTACTTTTCCACTTTATCCCTATCCAAGGCTTGATATATATCCCCTTATGTTTGCATTACTCAGTGGGTACTCATACTGTATGATAATGACTGCTCACCATAAAATGAGATTCCAACTATGGGATGTTGGTCAGTAATGGGATGATTCTCCTTTAGTAGGTCTTTCTCCAATGAGACAGTCCCATATTCCAGCAGTGGTTGATTTTCAAGTTTTTCATTTTATGACTCCCAAAGTCCCAGATAGGAAAAAGTTCTTATGTATTCAATATTAATTCCATATGTATGTATGTATGTATGTGTATGACTGTATGTATGTATGTCTGGTTTACAACAAATCAGTTTCAGATATCAGAGTAATGATAAAACTGTGTTTAATGGGTGAGCTGCCACTTCATTACAAAAAACAATCATGCTCAAAATGAAATATTACATTTCCTCCTTTTAGGCTATAGGTAATATATAGTGACATCACGACACCCTCTACCCAACACACCTCAGATCCATGTATGCTCTAAAACAACAATTCAAAAGTATTGTCAATAATTCCATTTACCTGCAGCATGAGGAGTGTGAATTGTGGGAAAATAAAACATATACAGAAAGAAAAAGAGCATTGAAATCCAGGAGCCCTTTACTTGGCCAATAATACAGACTAATTATTGAGATTCACACTTGGGGCTTCAGGATAGATAGAGATATATATATATATATATATATATACACATACATACATACATATATATATTATTATTATTAATACATTTTATTTATAAGGCGCCACAAGTGTTTCGCAGCGCCGTACAAAGGACAGTACAGGGAGACAAAACTTAGCATCACAGTAAATAAATAACAGAAATAGAGTACAGGTAACAAAGAGCACCACAATTCTCATACATAATACAGCTAAGATGTAAGTAGCGAGGGAGTGATCATCATACTACTAGGGGCTGGTGGCCATCGATGGAGATGAGCCTTTACCAGCAGGAGAAAAAGCGGGTATAGATGGTCGCTGAGTAGGGGAGAGCTGCTAGTGAAATGTGTCGAGAGGAGGGCTTAGATTACAAGAGGAAAGAGGGCTTGCTCTGAAGAGCTAACAATCTAGTAGAAAGGGGTGACAGACAGATGACATGAGATGCAAGAAGGTGGGAGGTAGCCTGATGGCAGTATGGAAGCAAAGCTGAGATGTTCAAGGCATGAGGCAGGGGGATGGAGGCGTAGCCTCAGGACTCAGTTATGCATCGGGAGGGTATGCTTTGATGAATATGTGGGTTTTTAGTGCCCGTTTGAAGCTTTGCAAGGTCGGGGAGAGTCTAATGGAGTGGGGGAGTGCATTCCACTGAAGGGGTGCAGCACAGGCATAGTCTTGAACTTGAACATGGGAAGCAGTGACCAGGGTGGTGGAGAGGCGACGGTCATTGGTCGACTGTAGGGGGTGGGAGGGAGTATGAAGGGAGAGGAGGTTGGAGATGTAGGGAGCAGTGGAATTAGAGATGGCCTTGTATGTGAGGGTGAGGAGTTTGAAGAGGATTCTGTAGGGGAATGGGAGCCAGTGTAGATTTTGTCGAAGGGGAGTGGCAGATGTGCAGCAGCAGGAGAGGAAGATAAGCCTAGCTGCAGAGTTCAGGACAGATTGGAGGGAGCAAGATGGGAGGAAGCGAGGCCAGTGAGAACATTGCATTAGTCAAGTCGTGAGATGACCAGTGAGTGGATGATAAGTTTAGTTGCACTCTGGGAGAGAAATGATGCGAGCAATGTTGTGTAGCTGGAAATGACAGGATTGTGCCAGAGCTTGGATGTGGGGTGCAAAGGAGAGGGAGGAGTCAAGAGTGATGCCCAAGCAGCGGAGTTGGGGAACGGGGGAGATGGTGGTGTTGTCAACAGTGATAGAGATATTGGTAGGTGGTGTTACTCTGGATGGGGGAAAGATGATGAGTTCAGTTTTGTCCATGTTGAGCTTCAGAGAGCGCTCAGACATACTGGAGGAGATTGCGGAGAGGCAGCTGGAAACCTGAGAGAGGACAGAGGGGGACAGATCAGGAGAGTTGAGGTAGAGTTGTGTGTCATCAGCATAGAGGTGGTATTGGAGGCCAAAGGAGTTAATGAGCACACCCAGGGAAGAGGTATACAGGGAGAACAGAAGGGGGCCAAGGACAGAACCCTGAGGGACACCAACAGGAAAGATGGAAGGGTGTGAGGTGGTGCCAGAGGCAGACACAGAGAAGGAGCGGTTAGTGAGTTAAGAAGAAAACCAGTCAAGGACAGTGCTAGAGAGACCAGCGTTTTGGAGTGTGCGGAAGAGGAGAGGATGATCCACAGTGTCAAAGGCAGCAGAGAGGTCCAGAAGGATGATCAGAGAGAAGTGGCCCCTGGAATTTGGCCGAAAGCAGGTCATTGGTGACTTTCACCAGGGCAGTCTCAGTGGAGTGGAATGGGCGAAAGCCATATTGTAGTGGATCGAGGATGGAGTTGTCAGAGAGGTAGCTTGTGAGACAGCTGTAGACCAGTCATTCCAGTAGTTTGGAGGCGAAAGGGAGAAGAGAGATGGGGTGGTAGTTAGTGGGTGATGAAGGGTCGAGGTTGGGTTTTTTGAGAATAGGTGAGACCAGAGCATGTTTGAATGGTGAGGGGAAGATGCCGGTAGAGAGCAATAGGTTAAAGAGGTGAGCAAGGTGGGAGTAGGCAGTGGGGGAGAGAGCAGAGAAGACGAGAGGGAAGGGGGGGCAGGTGGAGGGGGAGGATAAGATGAGGGAGTGGACTTCCTTGTCTGAAGTGGAATGGAAGGAGGACAGGGTGGGATAGAGGGAGGGGAGGGATGATGGGGGCAGGGGGGCAGCAGAGGGGTGACGGGGGGAGATGTGTCGGATATCCTCAATTTTGGAGATGAATAAGGAGGCAATGTCAGTGGCAGTGAGGGAGGATGGGAGGGGAGGAGGAGGGGGGCGAAGGAGAGTGTTGAAAGTTTCAAAGAGACGGCATGGACAGGATGACTGAGAAGAGATGAGTGCTTGGAAAAAGCATTGCTTGGCGAGGGAAAGAGCAGAGTTGTAGGAGGAGAGAATAAACTTGAAATGGAGGAAGTCCGGCAGAGCGTGAGATTTCCTCCAGGAGTGTTCAGCGGAGCATGAGCATTTTTGTAAGTAGCGTGTTAGTTTGGTGTGCCAGGGTTGGGGTCTGGAGCAGTGGAGGGGGACAGAGGAGAGGGGGGTCACAGAGTCAAGAGCAGCGGTTAGGGAAGAGTTATAGAAGTAGGCTGCCTGGTTGGGACAGGTCATGGTGGAAAGAGGATAGAGGAAAGTCTCGAGGGAGGACATGAAAGCGTGGTTGAGAGAACCGAGATTGCGTCTGGTGATGGACGGTCTTGGCGTGGAGAGGAAAAAGGAGGATGAGAGGGTGAAAGAAAGCAGATGGTGGTCAGAGAGAGGGAAGGGAGAGTTTGAGACAGAGGATGACAGAGGGGAGGTCGGTGGAGAGAAAGTGGGGAAGCCAGTCAGCAAAGTTGTCAAGGAAAGGTGAACAGTGGCCAGGGGGGCGGTATATCACTGCCACAAGAAGGTGAATGGGGTAGAAGAGGTGGATATAGTGGACCTCAGGTGGAGAAGGTGAGGGAGGACTCAGGTGGGATGACACAAAAGGTGCAGTTAGGGGAGAGAAGGATGCCCACGCCTCCTCCCTGTCAGTAATAAGGTTTGACCGTGTGGGTGAAGGAGAAGCCTCCGTAGGAGAGGGCAGCAGGGGAGGTGGTGTCAGATGAGGAGAGCCAGGTTTCAGTGATGGCGAGAAGGTTAAAAGTGTGGGAGATGAAGAGGTCGTGGATAGTTGGCAGCTTGTTGCAGATTGATCTAGCATTCCAGAGTGCACAGGAGAAAGGAAGGGAGGGGACAGGGGAGATGGGGATAAGGTTGGCTGGGTTCTGAGTGCATGTGGGTGATTTGGAGATTGGGGGGGTGAGACCTGGCAGTAAGGATTGGTATGGGACAGGATCGAGGAGCCATAAATCCAGTGTTGTTCTGAGGATTAGAATGGTGTGGGTGTAATATCCAATGAAAAAGAGGAAGATGGGATGTATTGAAAGCAAAGTCAGTGCAAACAGGATTTTTAGAAATAATGGAAGGAACGGAAAGGCTGAGATGGTTGCACAGTGGTTGTAGATTATATAAATGAGGAGTGTGAGCAATGTGTGAGAGCAGTAGGGCTGTTACTTAATCAGACAGGTAGTTCAGTGTCCAGGCTGCCGGCGTAGGTGGTAGTGGATTAGGTAACTCACTGTAGTATGTTGATTGTTGGTTGCAGTTCTTTTGTGGAGAAGGGGAAGGTAGTCTGCTGTCCTGCTGTTTATCTCCTTTTATCTCCAAAATGTCAGATATTATATTATATATATATACCTTCCTCCTTGGTGCAGCACTCCTGGCTTCACAAAATACACGACTCAGGCTGAGTCGTGTATTTTGTGAAGCCAGGAGTGCCGCACCAAGGAGGAAGGTATGTCATATAGGCCCTCATTCCGAGTTGTTCGCTCGCAATCTGCTTTTAGCAGCATTGCACACGCTAAGCCGCCGCCTACTGGGAGTGAATCTTAGCTTAGCAGAATTGCGAACGAAAGATTCTCAAAATTGCAAATAGAAATTTCTTAGCAGTTTCTGAGTAGCTCGACACTTACTCTGCCACTGCGATCAGTTCAGTCAGTTTCATTCCTGGTTTGACGTCACAAACACACCCAGCGTTCGCCCAGACACTCCCCCGTTTCTCCAGCCACTCCCGCGTTTTTCCCAGAAACTGCAGCGTTTTTTCACACACCCATAAAACGGTCAGTTTCCGCCCAGAAACACCCACTTCCTGTCAATCACACTCCGATCACCAGAACGAAGAAAATTCCTCGTAATGCCGTGAGTAAAATACCTAACTGTTGAGTAAAATAACTAAGCGCATGCGCTCTGCGAACATTGCGCATGCGCAGTAAGCGACTAATCGCAAAATAGAGAAAATCGGCAACGAGCGAACAACTCGGAATGAGGGCCATAGTGAGGGCACCGGCTGCGGATAATTTGTATCAAGTGAGTGCCAGCCCTAGAGCCAGATAGATAGATAGATATATATATATATATATATATATATATCAAACAAATACTCTCCTCCTGCGCTATTTTATAGGTATTAGATAGAATGAGATAAGAAAGTTTCTTAAGAAGGGCAGCCTGTTTCCCTAAGTTCCTTGTTAGACTGAACTAGGTATAGAAATGTGGAAAAAAAGGGGGAAATTGGCGCCCAGGGATTAGTGTAACCCGTAGAATGTACAGAACCCTATAAGTTTCACAAATATTACCAATTTTAAAACAAAAGCATGAACTGTTCCTTCATAAAAGTTTATTAAAATTTACAAAATGACATATCCATCATGTTACATAGACATTATGATGTAATTTCTCTTATAATGATCCATCCATGAAGTTGTGGAGGAATGTAGACAATTTTAAGCAATATCTTAAATCCTTCCTCATAGGATATTCAGAGAACACATCAAGTAAAAAACTCAACGCGTTTCGTCTAGTGACTAGACTTCATCAGGGGTATGTCTTTTGATATTAACGTCAATCTAAAAGTACTCAGTCAAGGTGGTCGATCAGAATTGTTCGAAGAGTGACTTCAAAACATCCCTAATAGGTACTGCTGAGGCTTCAAACCGGCCTCGTGGATTCAGTATTCAGAATTCATATAATTCCTATATTTAGCCTTCAAAGGAATAGCGGAATCATCAAATTCATGCCAAACAGGACCTCATGGATCAACTATAGGCGTGAAAAGTGGATGCGGATATGTTGTCCTTACAGTTTCACACAGGTAAAGACTTTCCCAAGAACAGCCAGTTGTGATCCAGTATCCATGCAATGGATACTGGATCACAACTGGCTGTTCTTGGGAAAGTCTTTACCTGTGTGAAACTGTAAGGACAACATATCCGCATCCACTTTTCACGCTTATAGTTGATCCATGAGGTCCTGTTTGGCATGAATTTGATGATTCCGCTATTCCTTTGAAGGCTAAATATAGGAATTATATGAATTCTGAATACTGAATCCACGAGGCCGGTTTGAAGCCTCAGCAGTACCTATTAGGGATGTTTTGAAGTCACTCTTCGAACAATTCTGATCGACCACCTTGACTGAGTACTTTTAGATTGACGTTAATATCAAAAGACATACCCCTGATGAAGTCTAGTCACTAGACGAAACGCGTTGATTTTTTTACTTGATGTGTTCTCTGAATATCCTATGAGGAAGGATTTAAGATATTGCTTAAAATTGTCTACATTCCTCCACAACTTCATGGATGGATCATTATAAGAGAAATTACATCATAATGTCTATGTAACATGATGGATATGTCATTTTGTAAATTTTAATAAACTTTTATGAAGGAACAGTTCATGCTTTTGTTTTAAAATTGGTAATATTTGTGAAACCCATAGGGTTCTGTACATTCTACGGGTTACACTAATCCCTGGGCGCCAATTTCCCCCTTTTTTTCCATATATACATATATATATATATATATATATATAGATAGATAGATATACTTGCTGACGTACCTGCCATTGCCCGGGTTTAAATTCTCCAGTTATTAAGTTATCAATGAGTTGGATGTACAGTAACTGTCAACATATTAAAAATAATTAGTAGCTCTTCCAACACACCCATGAGGTGGCTGCCCAGTGTCGTTTTTGTTTTTGGGGTGTCGCCAGTAGCCCTAATCCCAAGGTTTTATTTCTGTTCAGTGTTATAATCACTTTTACATTGCAAGAGGGGTTTAAAGTTTTCCTTCTGTTATCAATGTTGCTATTCCAAGGCTTTTGGGTACACAACATTTTTTGTCTTCCCACCCACATTTCTGTCAGTTATTTTAGTTAATTGATTTATGGTTATTTCTGTCAGTTATTACAGTTCATTAACGTTTTCATCTAGTAGAAGGCCCAGAACAGGCTCCCTGTGTCAAAGTTCTGCCCAGCGTACACCAATAGGAGGTCCCACCGGGACCCCAACCCCCTAGTATGTCTTCTGGGATCCAGTGTTACCACTCTGAAGGTTTTTTTCCAAATCCTTCCAGTGGAAGACCCATGACAAGCTCCCTAGGTCAAAGTTCTGCCCGTTACATTCTGCCGTAAGGTCCGACTGACCTCAACACCCTAGTACAGTACATATGTGTCCACATACATCTTTGCTATATCTCGCCATGTATGGCACGATTTTGCATGCCTTAAACTCAGATTTAGCCATGCCTTGTGATTTTTCTTAATTTGCTTTTTTAATATGTTACTTTATACATATTCTATTATGGCAAACAAAAATTTTAAAGTACATCCACACGTGTTTTGCATATTGTGCCAAACTGAGCAAAATAGCAAAGATTTAAGTGGACACATCTGTATGTCTTCTGGGATCCAATGTTTCCACTTTGTGAAGTTTTCATCCAAATCCATACAGTGGAAGTCCCAGAACAGGCTCCCTGAGTCAAAGTTCTTCCCAGCGCATTCCGCCATGAGATCTGACCGGGACCCCAACCCCCTAAAACAGGACCAGGATCCAACTGGCCACCTCACATTGGTTTCATCCCAGTAAGGCAGGGGTGTCCAAATGCATAACTGGACAGTCACAGAAACAGGACAGTGAATTTTATATATAAGATACTTGGATTATGACTAAGTCCCTCATGGTATACAAATTTCATCACTTGTTCAAACATAATATGCCCAATTTATTACCCCATTACCCCATGAGTTCAGAGTATTTCACTGATTGTGCAGATTTTTTGGGAGGCAGTGACCTGTCCAGTGGTCTGTTTGTGTGAGGACAGGGCTGCATGTGACAGGGGCAGTGACATGACGTGAGGAGGGGAATGGAGGCAGCAGCAAGCCACTGACTGAGAGTTATATAGTGGGAGGAGCAGGGTCCCCCAGCAGCACAGAGTATATCAGGAGATGAGTGATGTGTCAGTGAGGACAGGGCTGCATGTGACAGGGGCAGTGACAGGATGTGAGGAGGGGAATGGAGGCAGCAGTGAGCTACAGACTGAGAGTTATATAGTGGGAGGAGCAGGGTCCCCAGCAGCACAGAGTATATCAGGAGATGAGTGATATGTCAGTGAGGACAGGGCTGCATGTGACAGGGGCAGTGACATAATGTGAGGAGGGGAATGGAGGCAGCAGCAAGCCACTGACTGAGAGTTATATAGTGGGAGGAGCAGGGTCCCCAGCAGCACAGAGTATATCAGGAGATGAGTGATGTGTCAGTGAGGACAGGTCTGCATGTGACAGGGGCAGTGACATGATGTGAGGAGGGGAATGGAGGCAGCAGCAGGCCACAGACTGAGAGTTATATAGTGGGAGGAGTAGGGTCCCCAGCAGCACAGAGTATATCAGGTGATGCGTGATGTGTCAGTGAGGACAGGGCTGCATGTGACAGGGACAGTGACATGATGTGAGGAGGGGAATGAAGGCAGCAGGAAGCCACAGACTGAGAGTTATATAGTGGAAGGAGCAGTGTCCCCAGCAGCACAGAGTATATCAGGAGATGGGTGGTGTGTCAGTGAGGACAGCGCTGCATGTGACAGGGGCAGTGACATGATCTGAGTAAGAGAATGGTGACAGCAAGAAGCCACATAGTGGGAGTTATGTATAGTACTGAGCAGGGTCCCCAGCAGCACAGAGTATATCAGGAGATGAGTGATGTGTTAGTGAGTACAGGCCTCATGACAGGGGCAGTGACATGATGTGAGGAGGGGAATGGAGGCAGCAGGAAGCCACAAACCGAGAGTTATATAGTGGGAGGAGCAGGGTCCCCCAGCAGCACAGAGTATATCAGAAGATGAGTGAAGTGATAGGACAGGGCTGCATGTGACAGGGGCAGTGACATGTGAGGAGGGGACAGGAGGCAGCACAAAGTCACACCGGTATATAATGGGAGGTGCACAGAATACTGATGAGAGTATGAGCTCACTGTGAAGCTAATATCACATCTCTCCGCACACTGACTGGCTGTATACTAGGGGATGGAGTCACTCAGGCAGAGAGTACAAAGTTGTCTGTGACTAGATGCTGGTATTGGTGGCAAGCAGAACACTAGGAGCGGTGTTACCCTGTGTACATGGAATAACCATGTACTACAGACCCACTTTGTATAAATGTTTAAAATAGACTACAATGCATCCAGAAAGTATTCACAGCGCTTCACTTTTTCCACACTTTGTTATGTTACAGCCTTATACCAAAATGGAATAAATAAATTTTTCCCCTCAGTATTCTACACACAATACCCCATAATGACATCATGAAGAAAGTTTTTTTGAGAGTTTTGCAAGTTTATTAAAAATAAAAAAAATTAGAAATCACATGTACATAAGTATTCACAGCCTTTGCTCAATACGTTGTTGATGCACCTTTGGCAGCAATTACAGCCTCAATACTTTTTGAATATTATGCCACAAGCTTGGCACATCTATCTTTGGGCAGTTGCACCCATTCCTCTTTGCAGCACCTCTCAATCTCCATCAGGTTGGATGGGAAGCGTCGGTGCACAGCCATTTTCAGATCTCTCCAGAGATGTTCAACCGGATTCAATTCTGGGCTCTGGCTGGGCCACTCAAGGACATTCACAGAGTTGTCCTGAAGCCACTCCTTTGATATCTTGGCTGTGTGCTTAGGGTCGTTGTCCTGCTGAAAGATGAACCGTCGGCCCAGTCTGAGGTCAAGAGCGCTCTGGAGCAGGTTTTCATCCAGGATGTCTCTGTACATTGCTGCATTCATCTTTATCTCTATCCTGACTAGTCTCCCAGTTCCTGTTACTGAAAAATATCCCCACAGCATGATGCTGCCACCACCATGCTTCACTGTAAGGGTGGTATTGGCCTGGTGATGAGCGATGCCTGGTTTCCTCTAAGCATGACCCCTGGCATTCATGCCAAAGAGTTCAATCTTTGTCTCATCAGACCAGAGAATTTTGTTTCTCATGGTCTGAGAGCCCTTCAGGTGGATTTTGGCAAACTAAACAAAAGAATTTGAAACCGCACTAGACCTGTGGAAAGTAACCACAGATAATTTCAACTCTCTAGGAGTTACTCAATGATGTCTAGACTAACATGAAGGCTCAATTAGTGTGATACCTATGGCACTGGGTTGGTGGTGCTCCCGGGAAATGAGTTCAACAAACTGAAAAAGGGTAGACCTGCAAGAGAGCAGGACAAGAGAAGACTAAAAGTCTGACCCGGGGCACGCTTTCTGTATCTAAAGATTTAAAATTTAACTTTTATTATCACTTGATAAAACTGTAAGTTACACAAAATCACTAGGCAATAGTATAAAGCAATATTAATACATAAATATTAGGCCATAAGACCATTCATAGAAATATATTGAAAGGTAAGTACTGATTAATGTGGCAGACCTTTCTCTGCCATGAGCGAAAATATTAGTCGGTAATAATGCTCTAAGTTTTCATGTGGTGAAAGTACCCATAGCACGTATTGGTGATATCATATATAGGTGTGCTGGTTTACCACATAAATTGGCGAGCACCAATATTTAAATTATATTCTCTCCCACGGTCTATAACCAATTGCCACAATAATGAGGAGAGTAGGCTTCCCTGTGCGCGATTTTAAACCACCAGATATAATTTCAAAAACATTCACACACAATTCATATATACCCCATATCATAAATGCAGGTGAATTGAAATCTATATACTTCCAACCCCAATTGTGAATAGATAGAGCCGTAGGCCTCCTTCATGGAGAGTGCAGCTCTACAGAAAATAATGCACAGTTTGTCATTTGTGTAGAGTTTGTATGTACTTCAGACCGTCATTCAGAATTTGTATCCATCTGCATAGTATATTGTGGATAAATAGAGAGTGCTATATGTCGGTAATAAACAATTTTAGTTCAGAATTCATATCAATCTGTACACCACAATATAAATAAATGGATAACATTACATATCATTCATGATTAGTTTCATCACAGTGTGGAGTTAGAAGGCGCTACATGTCATTCATAATTGATTTCAATTCAGAATTCATATCGATCAGTACACCACCATATGAAAAAATGGATAGCATTGCATGTCATTCATAATTAATTTCATAACTGTGTTGAGTTTGTATGTGCGATGCCTGGTTTCCTCTAAACGTGACCCTGGCATTCATGCCAAAGAGTTCAATCTTTTGTCTCATCAGACCAGAGAATTTTGTTTCTCATGGTCTGAGAGTCCTTCAGGTGGATTTTGTCAAACTCCAGGCGGGCTGCTATGTGCTTTTTACTAAGGAGTGGCTTCCGTCTGGCCACTCTACCATACATGTCTGATTAGTGGATTGCTGCAGAGATGGTTGTCCTTCTGGAAGGTTCTCCTCTGTCCACAGAGGAATGCTGTAGCTCTGACAGAGTGACCATTGGGTTCTTGGTCACCTCCCTGACTTGGGCCCTTCTCCCCCGATCGCTCAGTTTAGACGGCCGGCCAGCTCTAAGAATAGTCCTGGTGGTTCCGAACTTCTTTCATTTATGGATGATGTGCTCATTGGGACCTTCAAAGCATCAGATATTTTTCTGTACCCTTCCCTAGATTTGTGCTTCGAGACAAACCTGTCTTGGAGGTCTACAGACAGTTCCTTTGACCTTATGCTTGGTTTGTGCTCAGACATGCACTGTCAAGTGTGGGACCTTATATAGACAGATGTGTGCCTTTCCAAATCATGTCCAATCAACTGAATTTACCACAGGTGGACTCCAATTAAGCGGTAGGAACATCTCAAGGATGAACAGTGGAAACAGGATGCAACTGAGCTCAATTTTGAGCTTCATGGCAAAGGCTGGGAATACTTATGCACATGTGATTTCTTAGTTTTTTATTTTTAATAAATTTGAAAAATCTTAAAAAAAACCCTTTTTTCACATTGTCATTATGGGGTATTGTGTGTAGAATTTTGAGGGGGAAAAATTAATTTATTCCAGTTTGGAATAAGGCTGTAACATAACAAAATGTGGAAAATATGAAGCACTGTGAATAAATTTCCGGATGCACTGTATATTGGTAAATTTCAAAAATCAATTTAATGTGGACACCCTAAATGGGGGGATGCTATAAAAGTGGGAGTAGGCAAACACTGGAGGTATTCTCTAACCAGGGGCAGATTGGGATCGAAAACCAGCCCAAGAAATTTATGGAAGCAGCCCTAATAGGGGTGGGGGTCTGTTGAGGGAGTGGAGTCTGTCAAGTGGGAGGGCTTACTGCTCAAAAGGGCTGATTATATGCATGTATGGAAAGTGCGCGGGGTGTGGCCACATAATAGTGCCAATTCACATTACACCACACAGTGGTGCCGCCTATACACATTGCACCAGGTAGAACCTCCTATACACCCTGCGCCAGGTAGAGCATGTTATACGTATTCCGCCAGAGAGAGCACGTTCTACACTTTGCTCCAGGTGGAGCACATTATACACTTTGCGCCAGGCAGAACACATCATACACATTGCACCAGGTAAAGCACATTATACACATTGCACCAGGTAGAGCACGTTATACACTTTGCGCCAGGTAGAGCACGTTATACACATTGCAACAGGTAGAGCACGTTATACACGTTGCACCAGGTAAAGCACATTATACACTTTGCACCAGGTAGAGCATGTTATACACTTTTCGCCAGGTAGAGCACGTTATACACATTGCAACAGGAAGAGCACATTATAGACATTGCACCAGGTAGAGCACGTTATACGCTTATATATATATATATATATATCAGGCACATCATGTTCTAGACAGGACTCAGCCAGGCTGCTGGGGCTTTTACTTACTAAGACAGTGACTTGCCTGGCTGCTGCGGCTGTCTGGAGGAAAACTGGGGCCGGAGGAAGCTTCAGGACTGGAGGTGGTCCTGGAGGCAGAGCTGTCAGTGGTGCCTGACAGCCCGGCCCTACAAAGGCTTATGGGGGAGCTACTGCGGCTGCACATGCGCAGCAGCTCCGCCGGCAGCCATCTTTAATATACCTTTAAGTTAATGCTGCCGCGACCGGAGCTAAGCTCCGCTCGCGGCAGCCGGCCAGCATGGGGGATGATGGTGGCCACTGAGGGACGTCCGGACCAGCCAAATGGAATCTGGTCTGGCATCCCGGCATGCCAATCCACCGCTGTCTCTAACTATGGTGGTAAATGAGCTCCATATTCTGTAAAAACTGTTATCACCAGTTTAATATCACATTTTAGTCTAACCTGGTGCCATATGTATGTGTGTTGTTATTAGTGTATGGAGGCAGAGTAACCTGGTGCTATATGTCATGTGTGTTGTTATTAGTGTATGGAGGTAGAGTAACCTGGTGCTATATGTCATGTGTGTTGTTATTAGTGTATGGAGGTAGAGTAACCTGGTGCTATATGTCATGTGTGTTGTTATTAGTGTATTGAGGTGTGCTATATGTCATGTGTGTTGTTATTAGTGTATGGAGGTAGAGTAACCTGGTGCTATATGTCATGTGTGTTGTTATTGGTGTATGGAGGTACAGTAACCTGGTGCTATATGTCATGTGTGTTGTTATTAGTGTATGGAGGTAGAGTAACCTGGTGCTATATGTCATGTGTGTTGTTATTAGTGTATTGAGGTGTGCTATATGTCATGTGTGTTGTTATTAGTGTATGGAGGTAGAGTAACCTGGTGCTATATGTCATGTGTGTTGTTATTAGTGTATGGAGGTAGAGTAACCTGGTGCTATATGTCATGTGTGTTGTTATTAGTGTATGGAGGTAGAGTAACCTAGTGCTATATGTCATGTGTGTTGTTATTAGTGTATGGAGGTAGTGTAACCTGGTGTCATATGTCATGTGTGTTGTTATTAGTGTATTGAGGTACAGTAACCTGGTGTATATGTCATGTGTGTTGTTATTAGTGTATGGAGGTACATGAGCCTGGTGCTATATGTCATGTGTGTTGTTATTAGTGTATGGAGGTTCATTAACTCTATTTGTTTCCTCCACTTTAATAAGCCCCCCCCCCCCCCCCCACACACACTTCAATTGACTTTCTTTCCGTTTTGTGTGTCATTTTAATATTTGTTATACTGTGTGTAAAGTAAACACGTCACATAGGATTGATGTAGCAGATTACTAAAGCTGTTGTCTTTTTACAGGCCCGGCAGCGCCCCATAACGCAGGGACATTCTACACCTGGCAGTGGGCCCAACGCCCGGATCTCACTACCCACCAGAATGCACACCCAGGCTGCTCGTGTGGAATATGTCCTTCCTGCAGACAGTGTCAGACTATACATCAGGGGATGCCACCGGAGAAGAAGACGTTTTCTTGTTCCGAATGTGACAGGACATTTGCGGTGAAATCATCTCTCATTAGACATCACAGGATTCACACCAGGGAGCAGCCATACTGCCAGACGGAGTCTGGGGCGTCTATCAGTCAGATGGTGCATGCCACCAACCATGAGCGGGGTCACATGAAGAAGCACGTCTGTTCCCGGTGCGGGAAGCAGTTCACAGATCGGCTAGTCCTACTGCAACATCTCCAGACGCATACGGACAGCAAGCCTTATGTGTGCTCGGAGTGTGGGAAGACCTTTAAGTGTAAGGCCTACCTGACCATACATGTGCGTGTCCACACAGGCGAGAAGCCGTACTCCTGCTCCGAGTGCAGCAAATGCTTCTCACAGAAAATTACGCTCATCAAACACCAGAGGACACACAGTGGGGAGAAGCCATTTTCCTGCTCCGAGTGTGGGAAGTGTTTTGCCGCCAAATCAAATCTATACCGGCATAAGCGAATTCACAGAGGGCACAATTTGTTCCTGTCTAGCCAATGAGGGGAATGTTTTACTATCAGGGCACTTTTCCTAATATGCAGTAAGAAGATTCATATGGGAAGTAGAATATTCCTGTTCTAGTTGCTGCAAGTATATACTGTATGTCAGAAGTGTACGGTGGTAGGGACGGAAATGTGATTTATACAGCCTGTAGGTGTCTTTCCTCTTACACAAACTGAACATATAAATCTGCAAACATTTTACCAACTTGATGTTAGTTCCTCATTCCCCAAATCCAGCTACTGTCTTGTCTCCGGCCAGTACCTTTCCAATTCTGAGCAGAGGTTCCACTTAGTGATGCTGCAGCTGGGATGTTCAGATGTGTCCTCAAACATTGTTGCTGATAGCACACTATTTAGGATCCTGAGTCGCGAGTTGTAAATAACGTTATGGCGTGCGTTGTGTCCCACGCCATGTAATACACAGTTTAACCGCTGGGTGGCAGATGCTCCACGTTAAAATTACAGTGCTGAATACAATGCTGTGGCAGTAGGCAGTGATCTGTGAGAGGCTGGCCAATCACGTTTCTTCCCTTTATAAAAAAGTTCCCTTCTACAAAATACAATGCCACGCTGCCGCTCTGTTCACATAATTCATTTTGTCGTTACATTGTGTACTAAATCCTGGATTTTATTAGCATAAACAGCTTTATTATCTTTGAAAGATTTTCTGGTTTCTTTGCTATCAAATGGACAGAAATATGTAATGCACTGTACCACTGGGAACGTATCTCATTAATATGACTTCCAGATGGTCTCCATTTCTGTGACACCACGCTTGGTGGATTCAATCCGACTTTTTTTTTTTTAAACGGGGCCGCAAATCAGACAAAACACATCACATATACACCAGGGGTGCTTATTCTTACCACAGTGTTATGCACACCAGTGCCTGCAGGAATGTACTGGTGTCTGAACGGAGAGGGATGCAAAACAAATGAACTCACAGACAGACTGGGGAATATGACATTACGTACACAGAAGGTGATAGGGTAACAAAATAAACACAAAGTGAACAGAGAAGCCCAGAGGCTAAGAAACTGGGTGTCTCCCTAGTATTAGGAGTGCTCAGATGGAAAGAAGCGAGATGTTGTGTTTTAATACGTAGAGAACCCGAAATGCTGTTGCTAAGGGCAACAGCAAACCCCTAAAGGGTTACCAACGGGTGTGGCAGTAAACTCCTTGGTCAGAGATGAAATAATAGACACAAGGAGAGTCTCCACAATCCTAGTCCTCACTTGCAGTGCACTGGTTCAGCTTACTGCCACTAAACTGACACCAGAACAACTTGCACAGTGAGAAAGGATTTTGGCAGGCAAGTCTGAGAATACAGCCGCAAACTTGCTAAGTTCACAGAGTAGCAAAAGAACCCCAGCAAGTTAAACGACTGACTCCAGTCTTACTGCTAGGTCTGGATTGGCAGAGTGTAGTACCAAATCCCAAGGTCTATTTGCAGTAAGCAACAAACAAATACAAAGCTACACAGTACTGGCTAACTTTCAGGAACTGACTAACCAACAAAGATTCAGCAGCATCTGCCTAACCTGAGAAGAGGGTTTATATAGCAGGTGCTGTCCACGCCCCACTCAGACCTCACAGACTGTGAGCACAAAATCCAGCACCGGATCCCCTGCCGTGCACAAAGCCTGTAACCACTGCACAGCCGAACCGGAGTATCAGGTTACTCCGCTAGCACTTGTCTCCCGGTTGCCATGACGACGTGGCAGCAAAGGGCAGGAGACCCTAACACACGGTTGGCTGTGGCCTAATGTATAGTGTCCGCCTGCAATGCGTGCACCCCCGGATTCAATAGCCAGTGTGGCGCACAAATATTATTATTAGGTTTTTTTTAATGTATTTATTTATTACTTTTTAATTCAATAAAGTTATTTTGTGTGTCGCTTCTTCCCTTTAAATCTGTAAACAAAATTCTCTTCTACAGTATTCTATGCCACGGTATGATGAGGTGCTATTTATACTGTATTGTTCACAGTCTAGGCAGCTCCCTACACTACAGTATGCAACTCAATGCAGGCTTCTGCACCTCCCTCCATTGATCACTTATTAGTATTCATTCTCAATGAGGTCACTATATGCCTGTACCAAAGTACCTCCCCCAGCCACACTGCCGCCCGTTCATGCTAGCTATTCATTTTGTCATTACATTGTGCACTAAATCCTGGTTTTTATTAGCATAAACATCTTTATTATCTCTGAAAGATTTTCTGGTTTCTTTGCTATCAAATGAACAGAAATATGTAAAGCACTGTACCACTGGGAACGTATCTCATTAATATGACTTTCAGATGGTCTCTATTGCTGTGACACCACGCTTGGCGGATTTAATCCGACTTTTTTTTTTTAAACGGGGCCGCAAATTAGACAAAACACAACACATATACAACAGGGGTGCTTATTCTTACCACGGTTGGCTGTGGCCTAAAGTATACAGTGTCCGCCTGCAATGCGTGCACCCCCAGGTTTGATACCCAGCGGGGCACGCAATTATTATTACATTTTTAATGTATTTATTTATTACTTTTTAATTCAATAAAGTTATTTGGTGTGTCGCTTCTTCCCTTTAACTCTGAAAACAAAATTCTCTTCTACAGTATTCTATGCCACGGTATGATGAGGTGCTATTTACACTGTATTGTTCACAGTCTAGGCAGCTTCCTACACTACAGTATGCAACTCAATGCAGGCTTCTGCACCTCCCCCCATTGATCACTTATTAGTATTCATTCTCAATGAGGTCACTATATGCCTGTACCAAAGTACCTCCCCCAGCCACACTGCCGCCCGTTCATGCTAGCTATTCGTTTTGTTGCTACATTGTGTACTAAATCCTGGATTTTATTAGCATAAACAGCTTTATTATCTCTGAAAGATTTTCTGGTTTCTTTGCTATTAAATGGACAGAAATATGTAATGTGTAATGTAAATATGTAATGTGCTATACCACTGGGTCCGTATCTCATTAATATGACTTCCAGATGGTCTCCATTGCTGTGCCGCCACGCTTGGCAGATTCAATCTGACTTTTTTTTAAATGGGGCCACAAATCAGACAAAACACATCGCATATACACCTGGGGTGCTTACTCTTACCATGGTTGGCTGTGGCCTAACGAATACAGTGTCCGCCCGCAATGCGTGCACCCCCGGATTCAATACCTAGCGGGGCACCCAATTATTATTCTTTTTTATGTATTTATTGATTCAAATTCTTTCCGAGATAATAAAGCTGTTTATGCTAATAAAATCAAAGATTTAGTACACAATGTAACAACAAAATGAATTGTGTGAACAGGCGGCAGCATAGCATTGTATTTTGTAGAAGGGGATTTTTTTATAAAGGGAAGTGATTAATGGTTCCCTATTGTCACAATAAATGTCAGCCAATCAGCAGGCAGCGCTAGGAAGGGTTCGTTGGCTATTTGAGGCATGCGCTGTACAGTTTAGGAAAAGCGACATCTGGTGGACAGAAACTAGTATGCACATTACAATTATAACGTGACGTTACATTTATAATGCAACTTATAACGGGACTTAACGCAAGGAGCGGGTGGTGTAACTATGGAGTTGTGGGCCTCATTCCCAGGGGAGGCAGTCAACTGACCGATGAACGGGATCTCGGCGGTCAATATACTGATGTCAGAATCCCAACACAAGCTGCAATACTGGCGGTCGGAGTCCTGAACACCGGCTGGCTCCCCAACTTGAGTGGTGGTCAGCGCCACCACCCAAGGGGGAATATCGGTCACCATCGGGTATGAAGCATGGCGAGTGCAGTGAGCACATGAGGGGAAACACTGTGCTATCCCATCGGGATACCCGCATCGGTCTCCTGACCGCTGGGATCCCAACCACCGGGATCTCATACTGATGCCATTCCCAGCTGTCACACCAAAATATTGGCTCCTCGGTGACAGGAGCTGGGTGCTGCACTGTGACATTACATGCGGCACTCGGCTCTTGTCGCAATGTAGGAGCCGGCACTGCAGACAGTCTCCTGGTGCGGTCCAGCATATCCAGGACATCCGGTGTGATGAAAATGGGGGTCCAGCTATGAGGCCACTCCCACTTACAGCAAGGCCATGCTCTTTATTGCCAGCCACATCAGGTGTCACTAAGCATAGTGACACCCCTGACAGATGTGGATATATCATAGAGCTTCTGATACGGATGTGTCACAGCGGCTGGAGAGTCGCATCACACTAATACAGTCTCACTCAGTGCCGACAGCTAAGAGAGGAGACGGAGGCATAAACGCCCAACCACATCCGAGAGGGGAGCCATTATATCTTTTGTGAGTGGCGATCATTATATAAATACTGAGTGGGGGTCATTATATACATATTGAAAGAAAGGTCACTGTACATCCAAGATGATGGGCATTATAAACATACTGAGTTAGTGGTTACTGTATACCTATGAGAGCAGGGTCATTATACATATCAAGTGAGGGGTCACTGTATACATCCAAAAGGGAGGCCATTATATACATAGCGAGTGAGTCGTCACTATGTTCATCCAAGAGGGCGGCCATTACTGTATGTGCATAGCGAGTTGAGGTCATTATGTGCATATAGAGTGGAGGTCACTATATACACATTGAGTGCGTGTCTCTTCACTGTAATTAAGTCTGTAGCAATGAGGGGACTAGTAGATTAGAAAGGATTGTTAGTGCATTTGACTATTACTTTTCTTTCCTTGCACTTGCCCTTTCAGCTTGCAAAAACATACTTGTCGCATTATAAGATTTAGCTTGAATGTTAAGGAGCACCCCCTCCGACTTTACCACTCACTAACTGGGGGACAGTGCTTAACAAGTGTGAATAGAGTTAACATGTATTATTATGTGATGCACTATAAGTTCCAGCAATAGCTCTTAGGACTCTTTGAGCTGCCTATTAACAGCTTATTTATAGGCTGGCCATTCTTTCACAGTATTGGAAGAAGCTTGCCTTAGCCCTTGACCTGTTTGTAAGTGTGTAGAGTTCTCAGTGTATAGCTCACCACACCAGCTTGGCTCCTTAGATTTCCAGCGGTAACTGAGGGTTAATTTTGTCTGTACCCTTTGTAGGTGAACCACATCTGCTGGTCGTGCCTCAATCCTCTGCTGGTATATTAGGAGAGTCTGGCCTTAAAGCTTGATTCCTCCTGTTATGCCCACCGATGCTCCACCTCCTGTAGCCATCTATTGCTCCAACACATCACATAGCTGCCCGGTTTCCTCTTTATTATGCTGCAACCCAGACACCAGACAACTCACTTCAACACTGCTAAAGGCTACTTCAGTCATTCCAAATAATGGTAAAGCTGTTTCACTGTTTAGCTTGCTGAAGCCACGTGTCCTTGCAGCTTCTCTCATGCTTTGGCAGGTCTGATAGTTATCAAGCCTTCCCACACAAGTATCCACAAGGCTCCCCTCACTTGTCCTCATGCACTCTCCTAACTGCCCTCCAATCCTGAGAAAAGAGCTTCTAGAAAATTCTATAAACAGTTATTACTCCCCCAACTTGTGTCTCTATACAAAAATACCATTGCAGATATCCACGCACCCGTTAACCCATAACAATTTACATAGATATTATTTAACATATTTCTGCTTATATTTTGATTATATTAAACATAGTTACAGGTAACTATAGTCCCAGGTTACACTCTTCACATAAAAAAGGCCCAAATGTATTAAGCCTTAACAAGAGCTAAATAGGAGATGGATAAAGAGTTATACTGCCAGTTAGGAGCTGGTTGGCTGGTCATTTATCACTCTTTATCTGTCTCCACTTAATCAATTGTTAAGGCGTAATACATTTGTGCCAAAGTTTTTTAACTATAATGACTTAGGGGGTGATTCAGAGTTGATCATAGCTGTGCTAAATTTAGCACAGCTATGATCAGGCACACTAACGTGCGGGGGGATGCCCAGCACAGGGCTAGTCCGCCCTGCATGTCAGTCCCTGTCCCGTCGCACAAGTACAAAAGCATCGCACAGCGGCGATGCTTTTGTACTGGAAGAGTAGCTCCCAGCCAGCTCAGCTCCTGCGCTGGAAGGGAGCTACTCGTCGCAGCCCGAGTCGCAGAGGCTGCGTGTGACGTCACGCAGCCGCCGCTGCCCGTACCACCCCAATGGTCAGGGCATGCCTGCAACGGACTGCACCCCACCAATGGCATACTAACGCCATTGGCAGGCCCCCTCCTGCCCCGTGACCGCTTCTGCCTGTCAACCAGGCAGAGGCGATCACAGCCCTGTGATGCTTTTGCATCTCACTGGGCATCATGGAGTGTGCACACGCAGTGCGCCTGCTACGCACGCTCATTCCCCAAAGGGCTTCAGACTGCGATCGCTGCCATTGCAGCAATCAGGTCTGAATTAGGACCTTTGTAAGTCATCTGGCTCCTTTTACAGATTTCAACTAAGATCACACTAAGGAGCAAGTTCTACAAATGCAGAATTATGCAGCGTATTTACACAGCTGATTGGGGTTTCTGATGTCATCTGTAATGTCCGCCAACTGTGTATAACACAGAGAGAATGCCAGCACCTTTCTTCTGTGCTGCTCTCTGCATGGTGCAACTGCTGCCAGACTGTGCAGATATCCGGCGATGGAAACCTGGTGTTTCTGCGGTTCCCAGTCTGCAACAGTCTTTCGATGTGCTTTCAGGCAGTGGGTTTTGTTCAGCTGCCCACTGGCCCCTACAGCCGTGGCACCCCTCTGCTTAACAGTGCACCTTTCAGCAGCAGTCACAGGTTCAGTTAGCCGCTGGTGCCTCCAGCCACAGATTCCCTCTGGATTGACCACTTTTACTGGCACCTGTCATTCCAGTGCTTTCTGATACTCATGGTCAGTATGCAGATTCTGCCACTCGAGGGTATGTCCAGCTGCCGCTGCTTTATAGAGCAAGCCATCGGTCTATAGAAATGGCCCCTGCACACCCCTTCTACCAACCAGCCTAACAGACTGCTGGTGCCTTCTCCTTCCACTGCATCCTGAGCCCTTGGTCTTCTCAGCTGTTTTGGAGCCAAGGACAGGTATTATAGTTTTTTAGAGGAGAAAAAGTAAAGGTGCACAGGTAAAAATAAAAGAATTTAAAAATATATCCAATATAATGAAAGGGCAACGCTGCTCCTCCACCTCTATGGGGAGAATTCAAGTGTTTTGCACACTGGTGTTCACTAGTTGGCGCCTGATGGAGCAATTTAAGTCACAATGCCTGAGATGCTTGGGCTGCTAATTTTTGAAGCTAATAAATAATGGATCAATAGCAAGATGTGTGTGATGTGTATAAGGTGTATATGAAACCTAAACATGAAATGGAAATGTTTCAGATGTAAGAGGCTTAGTTTAATTTCACTTGTTTTCTTAATATAAACAGAAAACCACAACTTATGTATCATCTTTCTCTTTCATTTCCCTTATATTCCCTCTGACATTAGGAAGTGTGTTATATACCTGTGAGGGGAAGCATTCAATGTCGTGGCTGACTGGATCCCGGCGTTCACCATACCGGCGCTGGGTTACCGACAACTATTCTCCCTCTTGGGGTGTCCACGACACCCCTGGAGGAAGAATAGCGTGGCACGTGTAGCTCGCCACCATGCCCGCAGCGTGACAAGCACAGCAAGCCCACAAGGGGCTCTTTTGCATTCGCCCCACTGCCAGCATTCCGGTGGTCGGGATCCCAGCACCGGAATGCTGGTCGCTGGGATCCTGACAGCCGGGATATCATGGTAGACCCACATGAGAGTGATCCTGTGTAGGCTCTGGGGGGAACACTGCCTCTAATGGCCAGATCTGATGTTAGGAAATTTGTTATATACCTGTGAGTGATCCTGTATAGGCTCCGGTGGAACACTGCCTCTAGTGGCCAGATCTGACTTTAGAAAGTTTTATATATACCTGTCAGTGATCCTATATAGGCTCCAGTGGAACATTGCCTCTAGTGGTCAGATCTGATGTTAGGAAGTGTGTTATATACCTGTGAGTGATCCTGTATAGGTTCCAGTAGAACACTGCCTCTAGTGGCCAGATCTGATGTTAGGAAGTGTGTTATATACCTGTGAGTGACCCTGTATAGGCTCCGGTAGAACACTGCTTCTAGTGGTCAGATCTGATGTTAGGAAGTGTGTTATATACCTGTGAGTGATCCTGTATAGGCTCTGGTGGAACACTGCCTCTAGTGACCAGATCTGATGTTAGGAAGAGTGTTATATACCAGTGAGTGATCCTGTATAGGCTCTGGTGGAACACTGCCTCTAGTGACCAGATCTGATGTTAGGAAGTGTGTTATATACCTGTGAGTGATCCTGTATAGGTTCCAGTAGAACACTGCCTCTAGTGGTCAGATCTGATGTTAGGAAGTGTGTTATATACCTGTGAGTGATCCTGTATAGGCTCTGGTGGAACACTGCCTCTAGTGACCAGATCTGATGTTAGGAAGAGTGTTATATACCAGTGAGTGATCCTGTATAGGCTCCGGTGGAACACTGCCTCTAGTGGCCAGATCTGATGTTAGGAAGTGTGTTATATACCTGTGAGTGATCCTGTATAGGCTCTGGTGGAACACTGCCTCTAGTGGCCAGATCTGACGTTAGGAAGTGTGTTATATACCTGTGAGTGATCCTGTATAGGCTCTGGTGGAACACTGCCTCTAGTGGTCAGATCTGATGTTAGGAAGTGTGTTATATACCTGTGAGTGATCCTGTATAGGCTTCGGTGGAACACTGCCTCTAGTGGCCAGATCTGATGTTAGGAAGTGTGTTATACACCTGTGAGTGATCCTGTATAGGCTGTGGTAGAACACTGCCTCTAGTGGCCAGATCTGATGTTAGGAAGTGTGTTATATACCAGTGAGTGATCCTGTATAGGCTCCGGTGGAACACTGCCTCTAGTGGCCAGATCTGATGTTAGGAAGTGTGTTATATACCTGTGAGTGATCCTGTATAGGCTCTGGTGGAACACTGCCTCTAGTGGCCATATCTGATGTTAGGAAGAGTGTTATATACCTGTGAGTGATCCTGTATAGACTCCGGTGGAACACTGCCTCTAGTGGCCAGATCTGACGTTAGGAAGTGTGTTATATACCTGTGAGTGATCCTGTATAGGCTCTGGTGGAACACTGCCTCTAGTGGCCAGATCTGATGTTAGGAAGAGTGTTATATACCTGTGAGTGATTCTGTATAGACTCCGGTGGAACACTGCCTCTAGTGGCCAGATCTGATGTTAGGAAGTGTGTTATATACCTGTGAGTGATCCTGTATAGGCTCTGGTGGAACACTGCCTCTAGTGACCAGATCTGATGTTAGGAAGAGTGTTATATACCTGTGAGTGATCCTGTATAGGCTCCGGTAGAACACTGCTTCTAGTGGTCAGATCTGATATTAGGAAGTGTGTTATATACCTGTGAGTGATCCCGTATAGGCTGTGCGGGGAATGCTGCCTCAAGTTGCCAGATCTGAAGTTAGGAAGTGTGTTATATACCTGTGAGTGATCCTGTATAGGTTCCGGTGGAACACTGCCTCTAGTGGCCAGATCTGATGTTAGGAAGTGTGTTATATACCTGTAAATGATCCTGTATAGGCTCTGTGGGGAACACTGCCTCTATTGGCCAGATCTGATGTTAGGAAGTGTGTTATATACCTGTGAGTGATCCTGTATAGACTCCGGTGGAACACTGCCTCTAGTGGCCAGATCTGACATTAGGAAGTGTGTTCTTTACCTGTGAGTGATCCTGTATAGGCTCCGGTGGAACACTGCCTTTAGTGGTCAGATCTGATGTTAGTAAGTGTGTTATATACCTGTGAGTGATCCTGTATAGGCTCTCGTGGAACACTGCCTCTAGTGGCCAGATCTGATGTTAGGAAGTGTGTTATATACCTGTGAGTGATCCTGTATAGGCTCCGGTAGAACACTGCTTCTAGTGGTCAGATCTGATGTTAGGAAGTGTGTTATATACCTGTGAGTGATCCTGTATAGGTTCTGGTGGAACACTGCCTCTAGTGGCCAGATCTGATGTTAGGAAGTGTGTTATATACCTGTGAGTGATCCTGTATAGGCTCCGGTAGAACACTGCTTCTAGTGGTCAGATCTGATGTTAGGAAGTGTGTTATATACCTGTGAGTGATCCTGTATAGGCTCTGGTGGAACACTGCCTCTACTGGTCAGATCTGACGTTAGAGTGTGATATACCTGTGAGTCAGTGATGTGCTGTGGGGTGAGGCAGGTGAGGCAGAACCTTTCCTGTCATACTTACGTTTAAACCAGAGTTTTGACTGAATAAAATATATGAAAAATACTACTAATTTGTTTGAAATATCTTCTTTGCATTATTCTAATAATTTTTATAGCCCAAACTCTGGAGTAAAAAGTCTATGGCAGGTGAGGCACTGCCTCACCTGTGTATCCTTTCCACACATCTCTAAGGAGTTTCTACTACTGCATCTGTGTATATTGCCCAGATGTACCCTTTGGCTCATATATTGCATGTAAATCTGGCTCTGGGGTTAGCCAGTGCCTCCTGAGCCATTTAGCTCACCACACATCCCTGCTGTGAGTGATCCTGTGTAGACTTCTGAGGAACACTGCCTCTAGTGGTCAGATCTGACGTTAGGAAGTGTGTTATATACTTGTGAGTGATCCTGTATAGGCTCCGGTGGAACACTGTCTTTAGTAACCAGATCTGATGTTAGGAAGTGTGTTATATACCTGTGAGTGATCCTATATAGGCTCTGGGGGGTAAACTGCCTCTAGTGGCCAGATCTGGCGTTAGGAAGTGTGTTATATACCTGTGAGTGATCCTGTATAGGCTCTGGTGGAACACTGCCTCTAGTGGTCAGATCTGATGTTAGTAAGTGTGTTATATACCTGTGAGTGATCCCGTATAGGCTGTGCGGGGAATGCTGCCTTAAGTTGCCAGATCTGAAGTTAGGAAGTGTGTTATATACCTGTGAGTGATCCTGTATAGGTTCCGGTGGAACACTGCCTCTAGTGGCCAGATCTGATGTTAGGAAGTGTGTTATATACCTGTAAATGATCCTGTATAGGCTCTGTGGGGAACACTGCCTCTATTGGCCAGATCTGATGTTAGGAAGTGTGTTATATACCTGTGAGTGATCCTGTATAGACTCCGGTGGAACACTGCCTCTAGTGGCCAGATCTGACATTAGGAAGTGTGTTCTTTACCTGTGAGTGATCCTGTATAGGCTCCGGTGGAACACTGCCTTTAGTGGTCAGATCTGATGTTAGTAAGTGTGTTATATACCTGTGAGTGATCCTGTATAGGCTCTCGTGGAACACTGCCTCTAGTGGCCAGATCTGATGTTAGGAAGTGTGTTATATACCTGTGAGTGATCCTGTATAGGCTCCGGTAGAACACTGCTTCTAGTGGTCAGATCTGATGTTAGGAAGTGTGTTATATACCTGTGAGTGATCCTGTATAGGTTCTGGTGGAACACTGCCTCTAGTGGCCAGATCTGATGTTAGGACGTGTGTTATATACCTGTGAGTGATCCTGTATAGGCTCCGGTAGAACACTGCTTCTAGTGGTCAGATCTGATGTTAGGAAGTGTGTTATATACCTGTGAGTGATCCTGTATAGGCTCTGGTGGAACACTGCCTCTACTGGTCAGATCTGACGTTAGAGTGTGATATACCTGTGAGTCAGTGATGTGCTGTGGGGTGAGGCAGAACCTTTCCTGTCATACTTACGTTTAAACCAGAGTTTTGACTGAATAAAATATATGAAAAATACTACTAATTTGTTTGAAATATCTTCTTTGCATTATTCTAATAATTTTTATAGCCCAAACTCTGGAGTAAAAAGTCTATGGCAGGTGAGGCACTGCCTCACCTGTGTATCCTTTCCACACATCTCTAAGGAGTTTCTACTACTGCATCTGTGTATATTGCCCAGATGTACCCTTTGGCTCATATATTGCATGTAAATCTGGCTCTGGGGTTAGCCAGTGCCTCCTGAGCCATTTAGCTCACCACACATCCCTGCTGTGAGTGATCCTGTGTAGACTTCTGAGGAACACTGCCTCTAGTGGTCAGATCTGACGTTAGGAAGTGTGTTATATACTTGTGAGTGATCCTGTATAGGCTCCGGTGGAACACTGTCTCTAGTAACCAGATCTGATGTTAGGAAGTGTGTTATATACCTGTGAGTGATCCTATATAGGCTCTGGGGGGTAAACTGCCTCTAGTGGCCAGATCTGGCGTTAGGAAGTGTGTTATATACCTGTGAGTGATCCTGTATAGGCTCTGGTGGAACACTGCATCTAGTGGCCAGATCTGAAGTTAGGAAGTGTGTTATATACCTGTGAGTGATCCTGTATAGACTCCGGTGGAACACTGCATCTAGTGGCCTAGATCTGACATTAGGAAGTGTGTTCTTTACCTGTGAGTGATCCTGTATAGGCTCCAATGGAACATTGCCTCTAGTGGCCAGATCTGACGTTAGGAAGTGTGTTATATACCTGTGAGTGATCCTGTATAGGCTCTGGTGGAACACTGCCTCTAGTGGTCAGATCTGATGTTAGTAAGTGTGTTATATACCTGTGAGTGATCCCGTATAGGCTGTGCGGGGAATGCTGCCTCAAGTTGCCAGATCTGAAGTTAGGAAGTGTGTTATATACCTGTGAGTGATCCTGTATAGGTTCCGGTGGAACACTGCCTCTAGTGGCCAGATCTGATGTTAGGAAGTGTGTTATATACCTGTGAGTGATCCTGTATAGGCTCTGTGGGGAACACTGCCTCTATTGGCCAGATCTGATGTTAGGAAGTGTGTTATATACCTGTGAGTGATCCTGTATAGACTCCGGTGGAACACTGCCTCTAGTGGCCAGATCTGACATTAGGAAGTGTGTTCTTTACCTGTGAGTGATCCTGTATAGGCTCCGGTGGAACACTGCCTTTAGTGGTCAGATCTGATGTTAGTAAGTGTGTTATATACCTGTGAGTGATCCTGTATAGGCTCTCGTGGAACACTGCCTCTAGTGGTCAGATCTGACGTTAGTAAGAGTGTGATATACCTGTGAGTGATCCTGTATAGACTGTGGTGGAACACTGCCTCTAGTGGTCCGATCTGATGTTAGGAAGTGTGTTATATACCTGTGAGTGATCCTGTATAGGTTCCGGTGGAACACTGCCTCTAGTGGCCAGATCTAAAGTTAGGAAGTGTGTTGTATACCTGTGAGTGATCCTGTATAGGCTCTGGTAGAACACTGCCTCTAGTGGCCAGATCTGATGTTAGGAAGTGTGTTATATACCTGTGAGTGATCCTGTATAGGCTCTGGTAGAACACTGCCTCTAGTGGCCAGATCTGATGTTAGGAAGTGTGTTATACACCTGTGAGTGATCCTGTATAGGCTCTGGTAGAACACTGCCTCTAGTGGCCAGATCTGATGTTAGGAAGTGTGTTATATACCTGTGAGTGATCCTGTATAGGTTCCGGTGGAACACTGCCTCTACTGGTCAGATCTGATGTTAGGAAATGTGTTATATACCTGTGAGTGATCCTGTATAGGCACAACACACAAACTGCAACCAGGCGCTTAATTGAATTTAATTAATATATCATCAATTAATTATTCTCAAGCTGCAATACAGAGCTACTGACTTGGGGTCTTCAAGTCAGAATAATTAGCACAGGTGGTCCCTGTGCTGATTCCCAAAGCTGCTTTACCAATTAGCTCTCTGCGCTATTTATTATGGTATGGCTGATGTTCAAATGATCAAACTACAAATTTTACTATATTTCATATGTTTTAATACACATAAAAATTAGACCGGTCTAAAATATCATAAACAATGTAAAACAATAATAATCAGTATTATCAAAAATACTATAGACTTAACACAAGGAGGTGGAGCCAAGCTACTATATGCCCAGTTCTCGTAATGGACAAATAGTTTTAACTATACTTCAGTCCGCATATTAAACTTATTAAAATGCACATTCATTTATTTCTGTAACCCATGTAGGGATATGAGTTCCTTAAGTGCTTTTTAAAGATGAACAATGTTCCATATTCAACTGCTCGTCAGCAAAGACAGAAATAAAGCATGAAAATGCGCTCCTGGACGGAGCCTTACGTGTAATAACCGTCCGTGCTGTGTATCGCAAATTGAAGCCCCCAAAGGTCTGTGTCGCGGTCCCGGTTTCAGGGGATCAAGCGTCTGCAATGACGCCCGCTGATGACGAGGGTATCCAGCCACAGGGATCAACGAGACCGCACCGTTTTGGTGCTGCTTGCAAGCACCCAGGTCCCGGTCTCTCTCCTCTCAATTGCTGACGGGCTATTGTTGGTGGCGATGAACAGCAATATTGGTAGGTTCAAGAAGAATATATTGGTCCAAAATCGGGTTAGCCAGTGCCTCCTGAGCCATTTAGCTCACCACACATCCCTGCTGTGAGTGATCCTGTGTAGACTTCGGTGGAACACTGCCTCTAGTGCTCAGATCTGATGTTAGGAAGTGTGTTATATACCTGTGAGTGATCATGTATAGGCTCTGGTGGAACACTGCCTCTAGTGGCCAGATCTGATGTTAGGAAGAGTGTTCTATACCTGTGAGTGATCCTGTATAGGCTCCGGTGGAACACTGCCTCTAGTGGCCAGATCTGATGTTAGGAAGTGTGTTATACACCTGTGAGTGATCCTGTATAGGCTCTGGTAGAACACTGCCTCTAGTGGTCAGATCTGATGTTAGGAAGAGTGTTATATACCTGTGAGTGATCCTGTATAGGCTCCGGTGGAACACTGCCTCTAGTGGTCAGATCTGACGTTAGGAAGAGTGTTATATACCTGTGAGTGATCCTGTATAGGCTCCGGTGGAACACTGCCTCTAGTGGTCAGATCTGATGTTAGGAAGAGTGTTATATACCTGTGAGTGATCCTGTATAGGCTCCGGTGGAACACTGCCTCTAGTGGCCAGATCTGATGTTAGGAAGAGTGTTATATACCTGTGAGTGATCCTGTATAGGCTCTGGTATAACACTGCCTCTACTGGTCAGATCTGATGTTAGGAAATGTGTTATATACCTGTGAGTGATCCTGTATAGGCACAACACACAAACTGCAACCAGGCGCTTAATTGAATTTAATTAATATATCATCAATTAATTATTCTCAAGCTGCAATACAGAGCTACTGACTTGGGGTCTTCAAGTCAGAATAATTAGCACAGGTGGTCCCTGTGCTGATTCCCAAAGCTGCTTTACCAATTAGCTCTCTGCGCTATTTATTATGGTATGGCTGATGTTCAAATGATCAAACTACAAATTTTACTATATTTCATATGTTTTAATACACATAAAAATTAGACCGGTCTAAAATATCATAAACAATGTAAAACAATAATAATCAGTATTATCAAAAATACTATAGACTTAACACAAGGAGGTGGAGCCAAGCTACTATATGCCCAGTTCTCGTAATGGACAAATAGTTTTAACTATACTTCAGTCCGCATATTAAACTTATTAAAATGCACATTCATTTATTTCTGTAACCCATGTAGGGATATGAGTTCCTTAAGTGCTTTTTAAAGATGAACAATGTTCCATATTCATCTGCTCGTCAGCAAAGACAGAAATAAAGCATGAAAATGCGCTCCTGGACGGAGCCTTACGTGTAATAACCGTCCGTGCTGTGTATCGCAAATTGAAGCCCCCAAAGGTCTGTGTCGCGGTCCCGGTTTCAGGGGATCAAGCGTCTGCAATGACGCCCGCTGATGACGAGGGTATCCAGCCACAGGGATCAACGAGACCGCACCGTTTTGGTGCTGCTTGCAAGCACCCAGGTCCCGGTCTCTCTCCTCTCAATTGCTGACGGGCTATTGTTGGTGGCGATGAACAGCAATATTGGTAGGTTCAAGAAGAATATATGGGTCCAAAATCGGGTTAGCCAGTGCCTCCTGAGCCATTTAGCTCACCACACATCCCTGCTGTGAGTGATCCTGTGTAGACTTCGGTGGAACACTGCCTCTAGTGCTCAGATCTGATGTTAGGAAGTGTGTTATATACCTGTGAGTGATCATGTATAGGCTCTGGTGGAACACTGCCTCTAGTGGCCAGATCTGATGTTAGGAAGAGTGTTCTATACCTGTGAGTGATCCTGTATAGGCTCCGGTGGAACACTGCCTCTAGTGGCCAGATCTGATGTTAGGAAGTGTGTTATACACCTGTGAGTGATCCTGTATAGGCTCTGGTAGAACACTGCCTCTAGTGGTCAGATCTGATGTTAGGAAGAGTGTTATATACATGTGAGTGATCCTGTATAGGCTCCGGTGGAACACTGCCTCTAGTGGTCAGATCTGATGTTAGGAAGAGTGTTATATACCTGTGAGTGATCCTGTATAGGCTTCGGTGGAACACTGCCTCTAGTGGTCAGATCTGATGTTAGGAAGAGTGTTATATACCTGTGAGTGATCCTGTATAGGCTCCGGTGGAACACTGCCTCTAGTGGCCAGATCTGATGTTAGGAAGAGTGTTATATACCTGTGAGTGATCCTGTATAGGCTCTGGTAGAACACTGCCTCTAGTGGCCAGATCTGATGTTAGGAAATGTGTTATACACCTGTGAGTGATCCTGTATAGGCTCTGGTGGAACACTGCCTCTAGTGGCCAGATCTGATGTTAGGAAGTGTGTTATATACCTGTGAGTGATCCTGTATAGACTCCGGTGGAACACTGCCTCTAGTGGCCAGATCTGATGTTAGGAAGTGTGTTATATACCTGTGAGTGATCTTGTATAGCCTCCGGTGGAACACTGCCTCTAGTGGCCAGATCTGATGTTAGGAAGTGTGTTATATACCTGTGAGTGATCCTGTATAGACTCCGGTGGAACACTGCCTCTACACTGCCTCTAGTGGTCAGATCTGATGTTAGGAAATGTGTTATACAACTGTGAGTGATCCTGTATAGGCTCTGGTGGAACACTGCCTCTAGTGGTCAGTTCTGATGTTAGGAATTGTGTTATATACCTTTGAGTAATCTTGTATAGGCTCTGGTAGGACACTGCCTCTAGTGGCCAGAACTCTTATGCCGACTATATTAGCTTCATAAAACTAAAGGCCCCCATGCATTACTGTGGTTTCTCCTATGGAAGAAATTGCATCCGATGCCCCTTGAGCCGCCCCTGAGCATCCCGGGCAGCAGGATCGCATGCGGTACTTTTGTATGTGACATATTGCATGCGATCCCGTTCCCCATTGCCGGAGCCCGACTGCAATCCGATGTGCAAGGGACCACGCATCGGATCAGATGTCAACCATCCAATTTGTCCACTTTTCACCCGATTTCTCAGCCCGATCCGTCGGAGTCGGGGGAAAAGTGGACATATTGCACTATTGTATGGGGGCCTTTAGGATGAATCATTATTTGAAAGGAGCCTTACAACTCTGTGCTGTAGGAGGATTCTTCTCCTATCACTGTCTAAGATCTACACTGGCATCAATTTCTGTCTGTGGCTTTTTGCTTCCTCCATTCCCTTTATGTCATTGCAGCATCACTTATATAAGTAGTAGTATAGAGAGCACTTTTTTAACACATAAAAATGTGTTAATTGGTAGTGACAGTTGCTCCGCCCATTTTATATAATGCCCTGCCCACTTAATATAATGTTAATATAACTAAAATGTATATATTTTGTGTGTTTTTTTAAATTATCCATGTCTGATCTAACAAAAATGGCTTACAAGACATGTGTTGCTTCAGATAAGGACTTTCAGAACCAAGTTTGATATCAAATAATACTTGTTTTGCTATTAAGAAACGATTAGCAGTTTTAAAAGCAACAGCATAATGCACAAGCGTATTAAAAAAACGGATGAAAACAAGGTATTACATTGTGTTAAACCTTGGCAGTTATTGCGGCATTGATAAATATTATAATGCTAACAAAGGTAAGTTTAAAAGATCGGAAAATAAAAAAATGGCTCAAAAATCAAGATACCTATACGTTGCAAAAGCCGGCGCGAGAAACCTATAAAAGGAACATGATTTGCGTATCGGCTATAAATCAGCAGTGGCAATGTGATCTGGTTTCTCTCATAGACATTGCGACGTACAGTGATGGCTTTAAATACATATTAACCATTATAGATATATTTAGTAAGAGAGCGTGGGCTGTCAGTCTAACATCCAAGAATGCTACAACAGTCGCAAACGTTTTGAAAAAATATTTCAACAGTTCAGCGTGCCAAAGAAATTGCAAACCGATCGTGGTAAAGAATTTCTAAACAAGGTCCTAAAAAAAGGGCTAGAAAAATATGGTATACAGCATTTTGTGACCAATAACGTTGTGAAAGCGGCTGTTATAGAGCGCTTCAATAGAACTTACGTATGTGGCGCTATTTTACAGCTAAGAATACTCACAGATATATAGATGTTTTACAAAATGTCATATATAGTTATAATAACACTTACCACAGAACGATTAAGTGTACACCATACGAAGTGACCCCCTCTAACGCTTTGAGAGTTTTCAAGACAGCGTACGGTGATTACTTTAGACCTAATAAATATCCACCGCGTTTAGCCGTTGGTGATCATGTATGTATTTCTAAATATAAGGATATATTTCAGAAAGGATATGAACAGAATTTTTCGGAGGAAATATTTGTAATACGGGGCGTGAGCACTAAAGGGCTTAAGCCGCTTTATATGTTGGTGGACCTTTACGGCGAAGATATTACAGGCAGTTTTTACCCCAAAGAGCTTCAAAGCATACTCAAAAACTATAATAGAATTTACAAAGTGGAAAAGATTTAAAAAAATAAGACGGTCAGAAGTCAGAAATACGCACTTCTCAAGTGGCGCGATTACCCCGCAAAATTTACAGTTGGGTCATAGCAACAGAAATAAAAGATATAGGAAACACTACAGGCTCTAAAACAAAGCAAACGATGGATGACAAATAGTTCTACATAACCTTGCCGAGTAACGCCTCAGCAGTCACATTTCCGCAAAACAGAATATCTAACTACACAACAAAACTGTCAAAGGCGATAGACTTAACCGGTGAATGGGAAGTCACTCTTACAGGGATACAATATGCACACACTCGGAATAGTTTGGATTTACCCGATTGTAGGTTGCAAATAACATGAGGTGGCACAACGGAGCAGTCAGTGGCGAGAGTCGCAAGCGTGTGCATTAAACCCATTTTGTATGAAACAATTGATGCGCTACTGAGCGTAATCAACACGGAAATTGAACGACAGAAACTGGATGTTGGATTAAGACTAATGTACGATCCATTTGAACGTGTTGTAACATACAACAGTAAGCAGCTGTATCAACTCACAGCCGGCGCTAAACTGACAAGAGTATTGGGTTTACAACCTAAAACTAGGATTTTAAAACCATGCGCCGATATCAACAGGGTTCAATATACATTATACGTGTACACAGACATTATCGATCACCAGAGGGTCGGGGATAGTTATGTACCACTGCTTCGCACTGTTGAAATTAAGGGTCATAACAATGAGATAGTCACAATTCCAAACAAGAATCCCTATTACGTGCTTTTGGCAAAGCGTATTTTGACACGATAGCCATAGAGATAAAGGAAGACCAGAACAAGTACATTTCATTTAAGCTTCGAAAGCGATCGTGAAACTACACTTTAGACGATGCAAAACTGATTTTTATTAAATAGACAGAATGGTCATCATTAAAAACGACTGTATGGTGATCCGGCATTGTACGCGCAATATTATAAAGCGCAAGCCGGTAATGGTTTACCGGGGTTTCACGGCAGCGCGTACATGTATGGTTGTGGTTTAGGTGGAATTTTTCGAAGCCTGTTCAGAAAGCGGTTCCTCTTTTCTGAAGAGGATTAGATTTAGCTAAACCGCACGTGAAAAGTGCGGCACGTAATATCGCAAAAGATGTAATCGGACAAGCCACAGCGGCAGCAATGAATAAATTACACGTGGCAAATCAAGCAAAACAAGAAGGCTCTGGTTTAGTATATACAAGGTAAGGGGCGTCTTAAAGAAAATGGAAGCGGTCGACAACACATCCGCCTTGGTGCATTCCCCTTTTAAACAAAAAATGGAGACGTCGCAACTTAAATAAGAAAAGAAAATCAACGCGAAGGGTTGGTGATATTTTTTTTACCATGTCTTTCATTCATAACAAGTCAGTTGAATGCGCAAAATCAGAGCTGGATCTTTTTGATGTACCACCAATGCAAACTAGCGTGGAGAAAATTCTATATGTCAAAGTTCAACCTTTAGCGTCGTTATCAGAGACAGCACTGCTTGAATTTTATATAGCGGCCAGCGGCGAACACTACTATGATCTGAACAACACGCTGCTGTACGTGACATGTAAGATCGTATGACCCGATAACAATCCTATAGCCCAAGGGACTCTGGTTGCCCTTATTAATTACCCCATAGCGACTTTATTCAGTCAGGTCGATGTTTCTTTGGGCGACAGACTCATATCACAATCCAACAAACAACACTGCTGAAAGCACATCACCGTCTAAAATATGCTCAGCCGCTGATTATGAGCAACGAACACTGTAATACCAAACCAAACAAACAAATGAGAGGTATGCAAAGCACAACACTAAGGGATTATGCTCTAAATCCTAAGCAGAATGCCAAATGTCTGAAAAGGAAATTAGACTATTCAGATGAGGTACAGCTAAGCGCAGACACCTTTCAGTGCTGTGGGATGACAACATTGTTGAAATACACAGTACAGAGAGACCCAGTACAAGTGACAATGCGAACCAAGTTATCACAACCCCAGAAATGCATGAAGATGAACACAACACAAGTAATGCTGTTAATATTACAGAACCTGCAAAGAAATCATGGCAACTCTCAAAAATAAAATAAGAAGATTAAAACGCTACTACAATCCGATATTATAATAATACCAGATACACAGGTTGACACTATAACTATAGCAGATACACAGCATGATTTAAATGCTCAAGAGTTTTATATACAAGAATCGCATAACACCCAAAATGTTTCAGAAACACTAAATGCCCTGGGTTATGTGGTTGCATCAGATAACGATTCTGCAGTAACAGAAGCTGGTGGTGCATTGGAACCTGATGCTTTGGATTCTGTTGTAACAGTGTCAATGGCCATCGTTATACCGGGTGATGTTAATGCAACTTCAGTCGTTGTAGCGAGTGGTCGACAAAAACCAAAACACTCAGACAAAGAGGAAATACAATATTATACTTTGCTGGGTAGAGTTTGTAAAGATGTTACATTGATGACACAGGCAATAAAAATCATGACAGCGCTCATGAAAAAGTTAATGAACAATGGTAAAAGACAGTCATACATTCTTGAAAAATGTATCACACCATAAATTGATGCCATGTCAAAAATCAGAGAGCACTCTGATGAGACATGGGCCTTTGTAAAGGATAATGTGTGTTACCTTGCTAAAGAAAAGAAATGACTAGGCATGACTGGCTATGGTCTGAAACGTACTGTAATAAGGAATTTGTCGTTAAAAAATGTTTTATAGTGGAAGTTGTCAAAAAATGTAATCAGGAAATCCATAAGATTTTTTATTCAAATTGAAGAGACATAATGTGGCCAAAGAGTGTAGTGAGCAGAATGACAGCTTAGCACAGGTGCCAACTCATGGAATAGAGCCTGAACCAACATACCCAGATAATATAGCGCCATTGTTTTCACCAGGAGCGCCAGATTATATTGCGCCAGCATACTCACCAACACAGCCATGCAATATTGAACACACAGTCTCACCCATACAAGATGCTGCACACAAGCCTGCAGTATCGGATAATATCAAGGCTCAGCAATCTGTTTTTATAGAGGCAATTGATAGTTTTAAATGTCAACGCCCAAATTTCAGAACGACTGAATACCATCATCTTTATTGTTTTGTGTACATGGACAGGATTACATCCTTTGTTCAGGGCAGTCGGGCTGTACACGAGGCTATTCAGGCTATGCTTAATAGTTTTCTATCTGATGTTGAACCTAATGACCACATTCAGATAAGGTTGGAGGGTGGTGGTTTACGTAATGTAATTTATTCACACAGAAAGCAACATGAGGCCAGAGGCGGAACTACCGCCAGTGCAACCAGTGCGTTGCACTGGGGCCCGCCACTGTCCAGGGGCCCAAAGCATGTAATGAGTGAACTGACTTATTACATGCCGCTGTGTGCTGCGGGCAACCGCTGCCCACAGCACACAGCCGCCCGGAGAGGAGAGCAGCGCAGGCAGCGGACACGGGGGAAGGAGGAGGAGAGAGGTGGAGGAGGGAGCCGCAGCAGCGCTGTGTTATAGGTTGAGGTTCTGCTGCTGCTGTCCCTCTCACTGGCGCACGCGTACCCAGAAACCCCCCTGATTAACTTAAAAGATTTTTTTCTTATCGCGGGTCACGATCGTAGCTCCGCCCACTCGTGGCATTAGGCTCCGCCCACTCGCTGCATTTTACCCACCATTCGCGGGCCTGTGGGGAGGGGATGTCATCATTCCAGGCAGGATCCCTAGTGCTGGAGAGAAGATTCAACGGGCTTCCTAGCCCTGCCAATAAGAGCCATAAAAGCAGGTGAATTAATCCATCAAAGCAGCAGTGTACACTGTGGTTGCTAACGTGTGTGTGTGTGTGTGTGTGTGTGTGTGTGTGTGTGTGTGTGTGTGTGTGTGTGGGGGGGGGGGGGGGAAGGGGGGGTAAAATAGGTCTGTGCATTATGGTATAGTTCAGTTATACACCCACACATGTGCACAGATGCTCATTATGCTCAAATCTGCCTATTTGTCCTAGAGCTTGTCACATGGGCCCTGAAACGTTGGTTATTTCATGACACCTCAATATACGATCGATTATTTTCAGGGGGTGCGTGTTGTGGCTGGGGGGGGGGGGGGGCTGTCTGCCGTAATGTGTAAAAAGGCACGCTGTCTGCCGTTATGTGTAACAAGGGCACGCTGTCTGCCGTAATGTGTAAAAAGGCACGCTGTCTGCCGTTATGTGTAACGAGGGCACGCTGTCTGCCGTTATGTGTAAAAAGGGGGATGCTGTCTGCCGTAATGTGTAAAAAGGGGGATGCTGTCTGCCGTTATGTGTAAAAAGGGGGACGCTGTCTGCCGTGATGTGTAAAAAGGCACGCTGTCTGCCGTTATGTGTAACAAGGGCACGCTGTCTGCCGTTATGTGTAAAAAGGGGACGCTGTCTGCCGTTATGTGTAAAAAGGGGGATGCTGTCTGCCGTAATGTGTAAAAAGGGGGATGCTGTCTGCCGTAATGTGTAAAAAGGGGACGCTGTCTGCCGTAATGTGTAAAAAGGGGAATCTGTCCGCCGTAAGGTGTAAAAGGGTCTCTACCTGGTGTAGTGGTGCAACTGTGCGGCGTAATTTGAATAATGGAGACTACTGTGCACCGTATTATTAATTGGTATTATTTTGTGGCCACACCCCTACCCCATGAAGCCATGCCCCTATGTATTTTTGTGCATGCCTACGGTGCGCACTGCCCCTGTTTTGCATGCAGGGGTGGGGCTCCGATGCTGTTTCTTGCACACGGTGCTAAAATGCCTAGTTACGGCACTGTTGCTAGGTATCCATTTCTCTGGCCCTGAGCAGGTCCCCCTCACCAGATCCTCTCCAGGGGTGAGGGGGTGGACTTGGAAGGGATGAGGGGGGGGGAAAAGCATTTTGTCGCACCTGTGCCCACCGCTCGCTAGTTCCGCCACTGCATGAGGCATTAGATGCCATTCGTTTCTTGAATCAGATAACAAACACACTTCAAAGTAATGCTGAATTCTTAATATTGGATGGCTTACGTTTTGTGATGTGTTTTTAGGAATAGAGCAGGAGGGCTCTTACAGGACGATGTCAGAGATGTATACCACACAGTCTTAATATGGAAAAATTATAATGTTTGTTTTATGATTTCAACAATGTCGGTAACAAGCTGTGTTTTGCCGCCAGCTATCTGGACACTGATAATTCCAATGACTCTGTAATTTGCGAGAGAGCTCAAGAGCTTCATAAAGCTTTGAATTTACTGCATAATAAAGCAATTGGATTTAGCAAAGATGCTTTTTTATTTAAAGCACTTAAAAGTAAAAATTAAGATACTGTATTACAGCAATGGGGGTGGGCAATATTTTGCACAGACTGGCAGCACACAGATAAAATTCTGTACATATTACATCATGATGATCATTTCTATGGCATTTTAGACATTAATGTCTATGTAGGGGCCCATTTCTTTTGCATATATTGCCACACAGCATACCACCATAAACATAACCATTAGTGCCTATTCTTTTGCAAAGCTTGTTTTAGACAGGAATGAGTTGATTTTGACATGGATGTACTAAGGTGTTCTGTTTGCAGGGTATTTTGTTAGTCAAACAATTGTTTAGAGACACACAAGGCTCTAGCGATGTCTCACAAGATTCCCTGTCTTGAACGGCTTAATTGTGATCGTTGCTCGAAGTACACCACACCGAGCCATAACTGTCAGGGAATGAAGTGCCCTACATGCAAGGTATATGTTGATAGCTTTGTGGATCATTTGTGTTATATACAATGCATCAAACCTGAGAAACCTACAATGAAATATATATTTTATCCATGGCTTTTGAATTCCAAGGGTGATTTTATCACAGCTGTGGTGCGTGTTGCAATGCCGATGATGAAAACAAACTGACTAAAATGACCTACGGTCAACTGCAGCACAAGTTGCAGGTGAGAATGAACTTTCTGAAACAATGTGGTTTTCACGTACGCGTCATTTGGGAATGTGAATGGTAATAAATGTTAGAGTCTGATGAGAGTCTACAGTTTTTTCTGAGAAGTAAAGAATTACCTGAGCCCTTGGACCCACGAGCAGCGCTTTATGGTGGTCGTACAAACGCCGTAAAGATGTATCACAAAGCACAACAGGACGAACAGATACACTACTATGATTTTACCAGTCTGTACCCATTTGTTAACAAAACCAAAACTTTTCCAATAAAGCATCCAAAAATAATATACCATGATTTTGGGGATATTACAAAGTATTTCGGTATTGCTAAGGTGAAAGTTTACCCGCCCAGAAAACTTTTCTTTCCGGTTCTACCTGTTAAAATGCTTGGTAAACTGATGTTTCCTTTATGTCGCACATGCACCGAGTCTGGACAGACCGAGCCGTGAGATCATACTGCAGAAAATCCTTCGGTTATCGGAAGTTGGTGTACCCCAGAGATAAAATTGGCTGTAGACAAGGGTTACAAAGTGTGTAAAATCTATGAGGTGTGGCATGATGAATGATCTGATGATTTGTTTTCAGGTTACATTAAAATGCATCTCAGGGATAAACAAGAGGCTTCTGGTTATCCCGATTGGTGTACGGACTCTGAGAAACACAAAGCATATATAGACGCCTATGAAAAAAATCAATGCGTGTCTTTATGACCCGATCACATAGAAATCAACCCTGCAAAAAAACAAATTTCTAAAAAAAAAAAAATTAACTCCTTATGGGGAAAGTTTGGTCGACATAGTAATATGTCCTACACTTTTCTAGAATCTGACCCCGACAAGCTTTTTGAATACGCGTTTTTATCGCACTATGAGGTGTCTGCTTTAGACCTTATTGATGACCAGACAGTAATGTTGAATTGGAGGTATGCCAAAGATCATTGCGCAAATCATCCAAAAACAATATCTTCATTGTGGCAACGATCACATCATTTTCGTGTATTAAATTGTACAATCTATTAAATAGATTACAAAATCGTTGTCTGTGCCATGATACAGATTCTGTTATTTCTCCTTCATCCTAGAGGATGCTGGGGACTCCAAAAGGACCATGGGGTATAGATGGGATCTGCAGGAGACATGGGCACTTTAAGACTTTAAATGGGTGTGAACTAGCTCCTCCCTCTATGCCCCTCCTCCAGACTTCAGTTAGATTCTGTGCCCAGAGAGACTGGACACACACTAGGGGAGCTCTCCTGATTTTCTCTGGAAAATACTTTTCTTAGGTTTATTATTTTCAGGGAGCACTGCTGGCAACAGGCTCCCTGCTTCGTGGGACTGAGGGGAGAGAAGCAGACCTACTTCGGTGAGTTAAAGGCTCTGCTTCTTAGGCTACTGGACACCATTAGCTCCAGAGGGTCTGATCACTTGGTATAGCCTAGCTGCTCGTTCCCGGAGCTGCGCCATCGCCCCCCTCACAGATCCAGAAGAAAGAAGCCAGGTGAGTAACCGAAGTACAGAAGACCACTAAAGATGGCAGAAGACTTCAGTCAGAGGTACCGCGCAGCGGTCGCGCTGCACGCCATTGCTCCCACACAACAGCAGCACTACTTGGGTGCAGGGCGCAGGGTGGGCACCCTGGGCAGCAATAAGACCTCAAATCAGCCTGTCAACAGTACATACAGTGCATAGGCACTGTATACTAACCCCCGCCAGTATAAAAAATAGCGGGACATAAGCGCTCCATTACGGGGGTGGGGCTTGGTCCTCCCAGCTCTAATCAGCGCCATTTTATCTCCACAGTGAGCTGCAGAGACGCTGGTCCTGGCCTCCTACACTTCTGTGACAAGTAACAGGGTGGTAAACGGGGGGGGGGGAGCACAGCAAATTTGGTGTTGATTATTATTAAAAGCGCTGTCAGGTCGGGGGCATTATATATATTTATATGTGCTTTCAGACTGGGATAGGCGCTGGGTGTGAGCTAACAAACTCCCTCTGTGTTTCTGTAATAGGCCTTATTGTGGGTTTGTCCCCTATAGCCCAGTTTGATAGTGGTGTCGGTACGAGTGTGTCGACATGTCTGAGGCTGAAGGCTCTTCCCAGGAGGAGGCTGGAGTAGAGACAGAACAGTGGGGGGGAGTGAATCTGTCGGCACCGCCGACTGCTGATTGGCTAAATATGTTGAGTGCCTTGAATGCAAATGTGGCTTTATTAAATAAGAGATTGGATAAATCTGAGGCTCAGATCCAAACATGGAGACAATCCATGGAAGATGCTTTATCCCAAATGCAGGCTCCCTCAGGGTCACAGAAATGGCCATTTACCCAAATAGCAGACACTGATACCGACACGGATTCGGATTCCAGTGTCGACTATGGTGATGCCAGGTTGAATCCTAAACTGGCTAAGAGCATTCAGTACATGATTGTGGCAATAAAAGAAGTGTTACATATCACGGAATACCCTGCTGTTCCTGAGACAAAGGTCTGTATGTTTAAAGGAAAGAAACCTCCGGTAACGTTTCCTCCCTCTCATGAACTGAACACTCTTTTTGAAAAGGCTTGGGAAATTCCTGACAAAAAATTGCTGATTCCCAAGAGAATTATTATGGCATACCCGTTTCCCTCTGAGGATAGGAAAAAGTGGGAGTTGACTCCCAATGTGGACAAGGCTCTAGCATGGCTGTCCAAGAAGGTGGTGCTTCTGTCCCCTGACACATGGCCCTAAAGGATCCTGCGGATCGTAAGCAGGAAACTACTTTAAAATCTATTTATGTCACTACGGGTACACTGCTCAGACCTGCAGTGGCATCAGCATGGGTGAGTAGTGCAATTGAATAGTGGGCAGATAACTTATCATCTGACTTGGACACCCTGGATAGGGATAGCGTTCTTTTGACGCTGGGTCATACCGGGGATGCTGCAGTCTATCTAAGGGAGGCTGCGAGAGATATTGGCCTCTTGGGATCAAGGGCCAATGCCATGGCAATCTCGGCTAGGAGAGCATTATGGACTCATCAATGGAATGGTGATGCTGACTCTAAGAGGGCTATGGAGGCTCTGCCGTATAAAGGTGGTGTTTTGTTTGGTGAGGGCCTCGCGGACCTGGTATCTACAGCTACTGCGGATAAGTCATCTTTTCTACCGTATGTCCCTGCACAACAAAAGAAGATGCCTCCTTATCAGATGCAGTCCTTTCAGTCTAATAAACTCAAAAAAGGATGAGAGTCCTCCTTCCTTGCTGCTAGAGGTAGGGGAAGGGGTAGCAGAAAGTTATTGTGACGGTCCCCCCGTCACAGCGGGGAGAAGGTTTTTATCCAAACCTGTTCGTGGTCCCGAAACCGGATGGCTCGGTCAGACCGATTCTGAACCTAAAATCCCTTAATTTCTTTCTAAAACAATTCAAATTCAAGATGGAATCTCTCCGAGCAGTGATCTCCAGTCTGGAAGGGAGGGATTTTATGGCGTCAGTCGACATAAAAGATGCCTACTTACATGTCCCAATATTTCCTCCACATCAGGCTTACCTGAGGTTTGCTGTTCAGGATTGTCATTACCAATTTCAGACGTTGCCGTTTGGTCTTTCCACGGCTCCGAGGATTTTCACCAAAGTAATGGCGGAAATGATGGTGCTCCTGCGCAAGCAGGGTGTCACAATTATCCCGTACTTGGACGATCTCCTGATAAAGGCGAGATCAAAGGAGCAGTTACTAAGAAACGTTGCGCTCTCCTTGACAGTCCTGCAACAACATGGTTGGCTCCTAAATTTGCCAAAGTCACAGTTGGTTCCGACAACGCGGCTGTCATTCTTGGGCATTATCCTAGACATGGTACTGCAGAGAGTCTTTCTCCCAGTAGAAAAAGCTCTGGAAATCCAGTACATGGTCAAGGAGATTCTGAAACCAGCAAGAGTGTCGATTCATCAATGCACGCGGGTGCTGGGGAAGATGGTGGCAGCATACGAAGCGATTCCGTTTGGCAGGTTCCATGCCAGGGTGTTTCAGTGGGATCTGTTGGACAAGTGGTCTGTGTCTCACCTGCACATGCTCCGGAAAATAAGCCTATCCTCCAGGACCAGATATCTCTCCTGTGGTGGCTCCACAGTTCGCACCTCTTGAAGCGACGCAGGTTTGGGATCCAGGACTGGGTCCTGGTGACTACGGATGCAAGTCTCCGAGGCTGGGGAGCAGTCACACAGGGAGAAAATTTCCAGGGAAAATGGTCAAGCCAGGAAGCTTGTCTGCACATAAACATTCTGGAATTAAGAGCCATCTACAATGGCCTTCTACAAGCGGAACATCTTCTTCGCGGTTTGCCCGTCCTGATTCAGTCAGACAACATTACAGCAGTGGCGTACATAAACTGCCAGGGTGGAACAAAGAGCAGAGCAGCGATGGCGGAGGCCACAAAATTTCTCAGCTGGGCGGAAAAACATGCAAGCTGACAGAGCGTCAGCGGTCTTCATTCCGGGCGTGGACTACTGGGAAGCAGACTTCCTCAGCACACACTATCTTCATCCAGGAGAGTTGGGTCTGCATCAAGAGGTCTTTGCAGAAGTGAAAAGTCATTGGGGAATTCCTCAAATAGACATGATGGCGTCTTGCCTCAACAAGAAGCTTCAGCAATATTGTTCCAGGTCGAGGGACCCTCAAGCCTCTGCAGCGGACGCCCTGGTGACACCGTGGGTGTTTCAGTCGGCATATGTTTTCCCTACACTTTCACTCATTCCAAAGGTGATAAGGATCATAAGAAGAACAAGGGTTCAGGCGATACTCATTGTTCAAGATTGGCCACGGAGGGCCTGGTATCCGGATCTTCAGGAATTACTCATAGGATATCCCTGGCCTCTTCCTCTAAGAGAGGACCTATTACAACAAGGGCCATGTTCCAAGACTTACCGCGGTTGCGTTTGACGACGTGGCGGTTGAACGCCAAATCCTAACTCGGAAGCGTATTCCCGGTGAAGTCATCCGCACTCTGCTTAAACCTAGAAAGGAAGTAATGGCGAAGCATTATCACCGTATTTGGAGAAAATATGTGTCTTGGTGTTAATCCAAGAAGGCTCCTACGGATGAACTTCAGCTGGGTCATTTTCTCCATTTTGTGCAAGCAGGTGTGGATGCGGGCCTAAAGTTAGGCTCCATTAAAGTGCAGATTTCGGCCTTATCAATTTTCTTTCAAAAAGAATTGGCCGCCCTTCCAGAGGTTCAGACTTTCGTGAAGGGAGTGCTGCCCATCCAACCTCCATTTGTGCCCCCGGTGGCACCATGGGACCTTAACGTGGTGTTGCAGTTTCTTATGTCACACTGGTTTGAACCTTTACGAAAGGTTGAGTTAAAATTTCTCACTTGGAAAGTGGCAACGCTTTTGGCCTTGGCGTCCGCAAGGTGGATGTCGGAGTTAGCGGCTTTGTCTCACAAGAGCCCCTATTTGATCTTCCATGAGGATAGAGCGGAATTGAGAACTCGTCAACAATTTCTGCCAAAGGTGGTTTCTTCGTTTCACATAAACCAACCTATTGTGGTGCCTGTGGCTACTGAAGCCTTGGCTGTTTCAAAGTCTCTCTATGTGGTCAGAGCTTTGAAAATTTATGTAGCCAGAATGGCTCATATTAGGAAAACAGAAGCTCTGTTTATCCTGTATGCTCCCAACAAAATTGGGGCTCCTGCTTCTAAGCAGACTATTGCGCGCTGGATCTGTGATACAATTCGGCATGCTCATTCTACGGCAGGATTCCCATTACCGGATTTGGTGAAGGCCCACTCTACCAGAAAGGTGGGTTCATCTTGGGCGGCTGCCCGAGGAGTCTCGGCGGTTCAACTTTGCCGAGCAGCTACTTGGTCGGGTTCAAACACCTTTGCTAAGTTCTAGAAGTTTGATACCCTGGCTGAGGAGGACCTCATGTTTGCTCAATCGGTGCTGCAGAGTCGTCCGCACTCTCCCGCCCGGTCTGGAGCTTTGGTATAAACCCCATGGTCCTTTTGGAGTCCCCAGCATCCTCTAGTACAAAGGAGAAAATAGGATTTTAATACCTACCGGTAAATCCTTTTCTCTTAGTCCATAGAGGATGCTGGGCGCCTGTCCCAGTGCGGACTCTAGCAGTACTTGTTCATAGTAATTGCTTTTGTAACACAAAGGTTGTGTTTTTGGTTTCGATCAGCCTGTTGCTGATTTTTTAGTTCATGCTGTTAACTGGTTTTAGTTCAATGCCATGTTGTACGGTGTGTTGTGGTGTGAGCTGGTATGTATCTCAACCTTGGTTAACAAAAATCCTTTTCCTCGAAATGTCCGTCTCCCTGGGCATAGTTCCTATAACTGAGGTCTGGAGGAGGGGCATAGAGGTAGGAGCCAGTTCACACCCATTTAAAGTCTTAAAGTGCCCATGTCTCCTGCGGATCCCGTCTATACCCCATGGTCCTTTTGGAGTCCCCAGCATCCTCTACGGACTAAGAGAAAAGGATTTACCGGTAGGTATTAAAATCCTATTTTTTGTCAGCAGGCCTAGGGAATGCAGTCCACCATTGGGAGATTATCTAGGCGAGCTGACTAGCGAACTACCAACAGGTTCCCATATAACTGAGTTTGTCTCAGCAGGCCCCAAATTATCATCATCAACAATGTAAAGACCAGTTTAAAAGTTAAAGGTATAACGCTCAATGTTGATAATGCACAACATGTTCACTTTAACTGTCTGAAAGATCTGGTCTTAGATTATCCGTTAAACCCAAAAGGTGACGATCAGAAAAAGATTGTAATCCATCAACCCAGTATAGTACGGCTTAAAATGTACTGGCAGATTGAAACGCGCACACTGCAGAAAATGCAATAGTGTGTTTACACTAAACAGACACTTATAGATAACTTCACAACACTTCTGTTCAGGTATTAGGATGGACACCAGGGGCAAAATTTACTAATATTCGTGTTTGAGTCGGTTTGTGTAGTGTTTAAACTCGTTTTGTATCGGGTGCATTTTCATGCAACTTTTTGAATCCATATATGCAAAGTTACGAAGCAGTCGACTTTATTGTTTTCGTGTTTTCGGATGTCGATGCCATTCGGGTTTTTTTGGACCATTCTCGGCCGTCATTGTCATTTGTGTACGTCTTTTGTTTGTTTTGACCGGTATTTTTTCTAAGTTAAACGCGGCAGGGTTTGTTTTAAGAGCCCGGCCGCATTTTCACTTTTAGTTTAGTTTTTCATCCCCATTCGTGATTGGTTGTGTTTCAGATGTAGGAGTGTCTGTGCGCAACCATATAAATACGCCCCAAACCGACCGCACCTCGTGGGTTTAGTTAGTGGTGAGGAGGAGGGAGGTTGTGTTGTGGAGGTAGGTGAATTTGTGGTTTGGTGAGGAGTGTTGGTAGCGATTTCTGAGTGTGGTATTGTGTGTAAAAGTCGTCTTGTCATTCTTGTAGTCTTGTATTTTGTGGTTTTGTCTCATTTTTAGTCCAAGTTATTTTTCTTTATAGTCCCTTGTCTGTGTGTGTGTGTGTGTGTGTGTGTGTGTGTGTGTGTGTGTGTGTGTGTGTGTGTGAGAGTTGTGTAGTGGTAGTGGAGGAGTGTGTTGTTTGTCTATTTTTTTTTCTGTGTTAAGTGTTTAGACACACAATTATGTGTGACTCAAAGGTGGGTGAGGTGGAGGGTGTGAGTGAGGGGGAGGAGGTCGGTCAGGTGGAGGAGGTGAGTGTTAGTGAGGTTAGTGAGGTGGAGGAGGTGGGTGAGGTTGCTGCAGCAGCCTCAAGTGATAGTGACAGTCAGAGTGCTCCGCAGCCACGCACAACTACTAAGACTGGGCGGAATGTAAAGTTTAGTTTTGCTGAAAATGTGGCATTGGTGCGTGAGCTGATGAAGTATCAGAGGCAGCTATTTGGGCCTGAGTCCGCCAAGGTGCCAACACGGAGGAAGACGGTGTTGTGGGCAAAAGTTGTTGCTGCTGTCAACAGTGAGGGGGTGGTCAAGCGGACGGAGGATACGTGCCGCAAACGGTACTATGACATAAAGCGACGTGTCAAGTCCAAAATGGCCAAGGAGGCGAAGTCGGCTCAAAAAACCGGTGGTGGGCAGCCCTATATTGAAAGATATCTGGAGTATGAGGAGCCCATGCGGAGTGTCATACCTCCTGAAGTAGTCTCTGCAACCCATGTCCGGGATTCAGATAGGCCCAGGAAGAATGGTGAGCATGTGTATTTGCATTAACATTCTATGACCTTTTATTTATGTTTATTTTTATTTTTAAAATGTGTGTCATGTTACGTTGCATATTACTCCCATCTTCAAGTGTGTGTCAGCAAATACATTGTTTTGGTTAATGTTTTATACAAAAGCCAATGTAACATCTTACTTTATTGTATGTCATGTGTTTTTTTCAACGATATTTTGCATGTGTAGTTTGGACTTGGTGTGTCACTGAATTGTCCTGCAATAATGTTTTCCTTTTGGACCTTTTTTTTTATAATTGTGACTATGTTTTATATTTATGTTATCCATGTGCAATGTTTCAAAAACAGTGGTTGTCATGTTAGAGGCTGGAGTAGTGGAAAGTGGTTTGGAAACCACTTACATGTGTAATGTCATTATTACATAATGTAATTTAAAAAAAAATACCACTATTTGTTTGTTCATTTTTAGTTTGTATTTGTACCGTGACACCACACTGCAGTGTAATTTTTAAATTATTTTTACATTTTGGTTTGGCTCATATAGTGGTAATGTGTGTTTGGAGTACCACATCACAGAGCAATTTATATATTGCATCTGTAATATTTTTACTTTCATTACAAAATGAAGATGTGTGTGTTTTTGGTTGTTAATGTATGTATTTTTACTTGTGGCCTATGTCAGTGTCCTGTACATGTTTTCCTGTGTTGCACTTTCCATAGTGCATATGGCTATTGGACAATGTTTATTGTTTTATGTAGTGTTTTTTTTGTTTCCGGTCCTTATGTATTTATTAAAAAATAAAGCAAGCATTTCTTAAAGAATAAATTTTTATAAGCATAATGGGTGGATGTATCAACAATAGCATGAATACATGTTTTTTTTTTTTTTTACAGTGTTTGAAAAAAGCAGTACTACTCGTCCTCCAGTAACTCCCATCACATCTGATGATGATGAGGCTGCGGAAGCAGGTAAAGTGTCCATTGTAGTATAGGGTATGTTTGTAAAGGAATGGCCATAACAAAATTTCAATTTCACTAATAGGTCCATCAAAAGAAGTCTGGAGCAGCAGAAGTGGGACTTCTGTAAGACACCACCACAAAAAACCTGTGGCAGCAAAGAAAGCAAGGTCTGATGTACAGGGCCAACCACAGCAGGCTACCCCGCCACGAAGATTATCGACAGTATGTTCGGTCCCCCCACTCCAAATTTTGGACACACCTCCAAGACGTCAACCACACTCCCCTCATCTTGATTGTGAGTATCCAACTGAAATAAATGTAAACAATTTCAGATCGTAATCAAACTTTTTCTTCACCGCATTAAGTCAAAACACATCAAAATCTTATATACTTACTGAAGTAAGTAAAACATGAAATGGAATCCAAACAAAATGGCCTTGTCCACATTTAGGGGTGGGAATTTGCACCCCCCTCCCCTCTGTCTGTTGTTTGTCTGTGACCCCTTCCCCTTCCAGCACCTGATATATAATTATCTCCAGGTATGATTGAGCAACTGCCAAATTGTTTGTCTGCTTGTCCACATCCAGTAAAGATATGTATGTCCACTTGAGCCATACAGTAGCACATTTTGTGTAAGATGCTGCAACAGAAACTCATGTTTAATTTAAAAAAATAGTAAGGTTGTTTAACAAATTTTCACATGTGTGTTTGACCTCACATTGCCAAATACATATGAAAACATTACTATGTTTGTTTTAGAAAAGCTATAAGGTAACACATTATGGATTACAATGTGTTTTTATGGTGGAGTATGTCTGATCTACAATAAAACTAAAGTGTTTGTTTTCACAATTAAGTAACCAGACACATTTGCCACAAACAGGCATATGTATGTATTTAAGTTATGAGTGATGATGTTGCTAGGCAGAATATCTGAAAGCAACAGTGAATGACATGTGTTCCATGTGTAGTGATTTGTTTTAATTTATCAAACATATGGATAGCTAACGGCGATTTTTTCAACATTTCAGCTTCTAGTCCTGGTAACAGCATCCCTCCGCAACAACAGCAACACAGTGACATGGATGAGACAATCATGTTAGAAATGCAGCCATTAAGCAAAGGAATCAGCCCCCCAGCACCTGTGAGTACACCACCACAGCAAAGCACACCACCACCACAACACAGCCCAACAACACCAGTAACACAAGGCCCTGATCAGGTGTTTTGGACCATTTGGGCTAGACAGCAGGCCACTAATGAAGATTGCCTGCGTAGGCAGACACAAATGTTTGCAAGCCTACCATGTCACCTCAGAAGAATAACCAGAAATATGAGTAGACAAAATGAACAAACCACAAGAATTGGCAATACCATGGAACTCTGCGTACAGACATTACACAGGCCATGGCCAACTTACAGCGCATAATGGAAGAACAGCACAGACTAATGGAAGAACAGCACAGACAACAGCAAAGTTATATGAACATTTGTAAGCACATTTATTCTTTACCATCTTTGGGTTTTTTTTGGAGGAGGGAAATGTTGTTGGAGCTGCACATACATGTTAGCAGGAAGTAACCAGACCACTTGATTTTTTTCTAATCATTACTCTTTCTAGATTCCAATCAATCTCACATCCTGCAGACACAATAATTGGCAGCCAGCCAGAATGTCTTTAGCAGGAAGTAAACAGACCACTTGATTTTTTTCTAATCATTACTCTTTCTAGATTCCAGTCAATCTCACATCCTGCAGACACAATAATTGGCAGCCAGCCAGAATGTCTTTAGCAGGAAGTAAACAGACCACTTGATTATTTTCTAATCAATACTCTTTCTAGATTCCAATCAATCTCAGATCCTGCACACAAAATAATTGGCAGCCAGGAATAATCATCCATGACCAATGCAACTTACAATGTGAATTAAAACTGGTTTACATTTCTTCTGTAGACGACTTTACAAGAAAAACACAATAGAGTTGTGTAAAAGTGTCCTAATATATTTGTGTAAATTTTTAAATTTTAATAACCAAAATGAATGACATTATTGTTGTGGCATGTTTGTGTGTGTAAAAAATGAGTAATCATATTTAAAAACCTGAGGCACAACCCACAAAATAAAAATGATTTTAACTTTTAACACTAATGTGTGTAATAATGGATATATGTTGAAAAATGTGTATTGACTTTTAAAACTCCAAATTTACTCCAGCAAACATAAGGCAATAAATTATTTTGGATGATACAAATTTGTGTCCCTTTTATAGGCATGATTAGTCAGGTGTGAATGATTTGTAAGTGTCAACACATGTAAACACGGCTGAAAAAGCAGGTCTAATTTTTTGCCGCTTTTTTTAACGAATCGCAAAAAAATACGACCGCATTTGAGCACTCAGAGACTAACACCCAAATACGAATGAATAGTGAATTCCCGTATTGTATGAAATAACAGCCATGTTTGACCGATGGTCTATTCATTCGTATTTCGGAACGTTGTCATTGAAACCATTACGAATAGTCCAAACACTGCCGAGATTGGTGCTTAGTGAATTCCCGGATTGGGACTTAGAAAAAAAAACACAAATCGGCCAAACTCGGATTTTTAGTAAATATTGGCCCAGGTTGCAACATCCCTTCTCATGTATTTTAGCTGGCCCCTCCAATTCATGGAAAAGTTATTTTGTGAAAATTCTGTTGCAAAATTCTGCGATGCACATATCGCACGTGCCTAATAATATTGTGTGGTTTTACGGATGTTGGCAGCCTATGTATGATCAGCTTCTGCATTATTTCCCTTGCATTTGTTTTATAGAGGGTCTACCAGAGACTTTAAAAGATGACCAACTTTTTCCCCCTGATAGGATTCATTTAGCGGTTGTTGATGATCTGATGGAGTCGGCTAGCAATAATTCTGGGATTGAGAAAGCATTCACAAAGTATGTACACCATAGAAATCTCAGCATTATGTACTTAGTGCAAAATGTATTCTGCCATGGTAAAAAGAGCAGGACGATACATTTAAACACAAAATATATGGTACTTTTTAAAAACCCAGGGATAAATTGCAGATGACAACACTGGCTAGACCGATGTATTTGAATAATGGCAAGTTCTTTCTGGAAGCTTATCAAAAATCAACGAGTTTACCTTATGGGCATTTACTGGTTGATTTAAGAACCAATACGCCTGACGAGTATCATTTACAAAGCGGTTTATTTCCACCGGACAGGCGTGTGGCCTATGTTATTAAAAAGTGCAGTTCTAAAAAGTTATAATTGTGCAACTTTTAGTCATTTGCCATAGTTCTATCAATGATGAACATGTCAGTCCGGGTACAACGTATTTGTGCACTTTTAAAGACGTTAATAAAAGCGACACCGACCCAAAGAACTGCTATTTTTTCCAACGCTTCTAATGATTTGGTCACAGCTATTTGTGAGATAGCCCTCAACACACTTAAAGGAAAAATACCATTGTCGCAACGCCAGTTGAAGTACCTTAAAAAGAAGCGTGCCTTTATAAAATCGCTTTGTAATAAAAAATGTGCCATTAGTAAAAAGAAACATTTGGTGAAACAATCTGGAGGATTTATTGGCTCTCTGCTTGGTTTTGCTATTCCACTAATAGGGCTTCTGACTAATCGCTGATGGAATATGCTGAGAAAATGTATCTGGTGCCTCAGCAACAGATCGAGCATTTACACAAAAACCGAGCAGCGATGACATACATAGAACAGCAACACAAGGTCTAGATGTGGAGATTGTCAACATACTATAGAATAACATTTTATCAGAATATGAAAAGGCAAAATGATACACAGCTGCGTTGCAGCGGTATCTGGTGTTGAGTAAACAGTCTGATAGAGAACTGTCAACATTAGCTCTTTTATCGCCCCGTGCAAATCTTGATGAATCAATTAATGCTACACAGCCGGCTGCTGCCGATAATGTTTATCATGAAATTTTGAGTGGCGTTAGTGCGAAGTATAAAAAAAACTGTGAAATACTATTGAGTAAAATGACAAGCTCTAAACATATTACAAACTGGAATGCTAAAGGCGAGTTTCTCTCTAAAGGCATTTTTGTACCAGGATCCAACATGTTAGATTTAATAAGAAGCATCACGCAAAACCACAGCATGTCGAGTCGTAAGATGCCGAATGGTTGGCCTGAATTTATGCTTGCTATGTCTGAATTAAACATTCCATCCACTGTAGTTGGCAATGTCTCAAACAGACTGTACCTAGATCGTTTAAAAGCTGACCCGCAGGATGACTCTTATGGTACTGTCACAGAAACCACACCTCTGCAAATGCTTAAAAAAAGACATATAAATGTTTTAAGCCCCCCCCGGCCTAACAACACCACATGGCTATTTACTACCTAGAAAAAGAGCCATAGATTTGTTTCATGAATCACAATGGTTGACTCTATAATGTATAACTATTTTAAATTGTTTTGTTTTTTATGTACATTAGAAATTGTGATTATTTTGTACCACAATGTTTGTTTTGTATTATTACTATATACTTCATATTTTCAAATGTAAAGAAAAGACATGTTAGAATAATGCCATGTCAACATATCTGTAAATAAACATTAAAATATGTTTATGATTTAGAAAGATCTGTTTTGATCTTTGGTTCAGTGAGTTTGAAAGAAACTTACGATTACACAACATAACGTTTAAAATATTGTTATTTATTTTAAAAAATCATCAGTTATGATACATTGTACATAAAACAAGTCAAACACAGCGGTTATTACAACAAGCTACACAGTTCTGTATATATTTATCAGCATAATGACTCAAACAATGACTTCTTGGCATGTGTCTTACAAAGTTGGAAACTATGCGATCATTTCGTTTTGTATCATTACTAAATCGTGTCAAGAAATCCTTATATTTGTAATTTTTACACAAAAATATAAAATAGATACAATATTGACCGCACAAATTGCTTGACAGCAGTGTGTTGTTTAGATCATAGTAGTGTTTGCCGCTGGCCGCTATATAAAATTCAAGCGGCACTGTCTCTGATAATGCCGCTAAAGGTTGAACTTCGACATATAGACTTTTCTCCACGCTAGTTTGCGTTGGTGGTACATCAAAAAGATCCACCTCTGATTTTGGGCATTCAACGGACTCGTTATGTATGAAAGACATGGTTAAACCCTTTGCGTTGATTTTCTTTTCCTATTTAAGTTGCGATGTCTCCGGTTTTTGTTTAAAAGGGGAATGCACCGAGGCGGACGTGTTGTCGACCGCTTCCGTTTTCTTTTAGCTGCCCCTTTCCTTGTATATACTAAACCAGAGCCTTCTTTTTTTGCTTGATTCACCGCATGTAATTTATTAATTGCCGCCGCTGTGGCTTGTCCGATGACATCTTTTGCGATATTATGTGCCGCACTTTTCACGTGCGGTTTAGCTAATTCTAATCCTCTTCGGAAAAGAGGAACCGCTTTTCTGAACAGGCTTCCAATAATTCCACCTAAACCACAACCGTACATGTACGCGCTGCCGTGAAACCCCGGTAAACCATTACCGGATTGCGCTTTATAATATTGCGCGTACAATGCCGGATCACCATAGTTTTTAACTATGACCATTCTGTCTATTTAATAAAAATCAGTTTTGCATCATCTAAAGTGTAGTTTCACGATCGCTTTCCCAAACTTAAGTGAAATGTACTTGTTCTGGTCGTTCTTTATCTCTATGACTATCGTGTCAAAATTGGCTTTGCACAAAGGCACGTAATCTGGTTTCTTATATCGAATTGTGACTATCTCATTGTTACGACCCTTAATTTCAACAGTGCGAAGCAGTGGTACATAACTATCCCCGACCCTCTGGTGATCGATAATGTCTGTGTACACGTATAATGTATATTGATCCCCGTTGATATCGGCGCATGGTTTTAAAATCCTAATTTTAGGTTGTAAACCCAATACTCTTGTCAGTTTAGCGCCGGCTGTGAGTTGATACAGCTGCTTACTGTTGTATGTTACAACACGTTCAAATGGATCGTACATTAGTCTTAATCCAACATCCAGTTTCTGTCGTTCAATTTCCGTGTTGATTACGCTCAGTAGCGCATCGATTGTTTCATACAAAATGGGTTTAATGCACACGCTTGCGACTCTCGCCACTGACTGCTCCGTTATGCCACCCTATGTTATTTGCAACCTACAATCGGGTAAATCCAAACTATTCCGAGTGTGTGCATATTGGCCCTCAATCCGAGTTGTTCGCTCGGTAATTTTATTCGCATCGCAGCGATTTTCCGCTAATTGCGCATGCGCAATGTTCGCACTGCGACTGCGCCAAGTAAATTTGCTATGAAGATTGGTATTTTACTCACGGCATTACGAGGTTTTTTCTTCGTTCTGGAGATCGGAGTGTGATTGACAGGAAGTGGGTATTTCTGGGCGGAAACTGGCCGTTTTATGGGAGTGTTTGAAAAAACGCTACCGTTTCTGGGAAAAACGCGGGAGTGGCTGGAGAAACGGAGGAGTGTCTGGGCGAACGCTGGGTGTGTTTGTGATGTCAAACCAGGAACGACAAGCACTGAACTGATCGCACTGGAAGAGTAAGTCTCGAGCTACTCAGAAACTGCACAGAGAAGTCTTTTCGCAATATTGCGAACCTTTCGTTCGCAATTTTGATAAGCTAAGATTCACTCCCAGTAGGCGGCGGCTTAGCGTGTGCAATACTGCTAAAAGCAGCTTGCGAGCGAACAACTCGGAATAAGGGCCATTGTATCCCTGTAAGAGTGACTTCCCATTCACCGGTTAAGTCTATCGCCTTTGACAGTTTTGTTGTGTAGTTAGATATTCTGTTTTGCGGAAATGTGACTGCTGAGGCGTTACTCGGCAAGGTTATGTAGAACTATTTGTCATCCATCGTTTGCTTTGTTTTAGAGCCTGTAGTGTTTCCTATATCTTTATCTCTGTTGCTATGACCCAACTGTAAATTTTGCGGGGTAATCGCACCACTTGAGAAGTGCGGATTTCTGATTTCTGACCATCTTATTTTTTTTTAATCTTTTCCACTTTGTAAATTCTATTATAGTTTTTGAGTATGCTTTGAAGCTCTTTGGGGTAAAAACTGCCTGTAATATCTTCGCCGTAAAGGTCCACCAACATATAAAGCGGCTTAAGCCCTTTAGTGCTCACGCCCCGTATTACAAATATTTCCTCCGAAAAATTCTGTTCATATCCTTTCTGAAATATATCCTTATATTTAGAAATACATACATGATCACCAATGGCTAAACGTGGTGGATATTTCTTAGGTCTAAAGTAATCACCGTACGTTATCTTGAAAATTCTCAAAGAGTTAGAGGGGGTCACTTCGTATGGTGTACACTTAATCGTTCTGTGGTAAGTGTTATTATAACTATATATGACATTTTGTAAAACATCTATATATCTGTGAGTATTCTTAGCAGTGAAATAGCACCACATACGTAAGTTCTATTGAAGCGCTCTATAACAGCCGCTTTCACATCGTTATTGGTCACAAAATGCTGTATACCATATTTTTCTAGCCCTTTTTTTAGGACCTTGTTTAGAAATTCTTTACCACGATCGGTTTGCAATTTCTTTGGCACGCTGTCCTGTTGAAATATTTTTTCAAAAGCGTTTGCGACTGTTGTAGCATTCTTGGATGTTAGACTGACAGCCCACGCTCTCTTACTAAATATATCTATAATGGTTAATATGTATTTAAAGCCATCATTCTACTTCGCAATGTCTATGAGAGAAACCAGATCACATTGCCCCTGCTGATTTATAGCCGATACGCAAATCATGTTCCTATTATAGGTTTTTCACGCTGGCTTATGCACGTATAGGCCTCTTGTTTTTTAAGCCATTTTTTAATTTCCAATATTTTAAACTGACCTTTATTAGCCTTATAATATTTATCAATGCCGCAATAACTGCCAGGGTTTAACAATTGTAATACCTTGTTTTCATCCATTTTTTTAATATGCTTGTTGTGCATCATGCTGTTGCTTTTCAAACTGCCAATCGTTTCTTAATACCAAAACAAGTATCATTTGATATCAAACTTGGTACTGAAAGTCCTTATCTGAAGCAACACATGTCTTGTAAGCCGTTTTTGTTAGATCAGACATGGATAATTAAAAAAACACCCACACAAAATATAAATTTTAGCTTAAGTTTATATATATATTGGTAGATGCTCAATTAGCTTAGTGATATCATTCAGGTGCTCAAAAGGGAGGGGTATTTCTAAGCAAGAAAAAAAGGCATTTGTTTCCCCCAGCACCCTGAATGATAACCGTAACCAGATATAAATTCCACATGATAACAGAATTCAGAGATCTTCGTTACACATATTTGCGCAAATGTGTGATTAAGCCCCAAAGCCGCATCAAGGCGTCTCTGTATATTTGGGGTCCCTAGCGCTATATCTAGGTGCAGGGTGTGGCACCCCAAAACACCAGCATAAGCCAGAAAGCCCAGCGTAGCATACCAGTGAAAAAACTATAGTGTTAATAAATTAGTATTTAGGAAGCCGAAGCTATAGAGAAAGTGATACAAAATGAAATGCAATTAAAATAGAGAATTAGTGTTAAGAAATTAATAAGTGAAAAGTGTTAATAGAATGTAAAGGTATGCCACACTAAGGCCATCCAGCTCAGCCAGTCCAGAGGCACCACACCTCACACCTCCATTACACCAATCTGGGTCTAAGATTAACCAGCAAGGAGCCACATGATAATGGCTCCTTACTACAATATGTCTAAGCTAAGAGCTACCTACCTTGGAGCAAGGTAGGTAGCTCTTAGCTTAGACATATTGTAGCTTAGACATATTGTAGCTTAGACATATTGTAGTAAGGAGCCATTATCATGTGGCTCCTTGCTGGTTAATCTTAGACCCAGATTGGGGTAATGGAGGTGTGAGGTGTGGTGCCTCTGGACTGGCTGAGCTGGATGGCCTTAGTGTGGCATACCTTTACATTCTATTAACACTTTTCACTTATTAATTTCTTAACACTATTTCTCTATTTTAATTGCATTTCATTTTGTATCACTTTCTCTATAGCTTTGGCTTCCTAAATACTAATTTATTAACTATAGTTTTTTCACTGGTATGCTATGCTGTGCTTTCTGGCTTATGCTGTTGTTTTGGGGTGCCACACCCTGCACCTAGATATAGCGCTAGGGACCCCAAATATACAGACGCCTTGATGCGGCTTTGGGGCTTATTCACACATTTGCGCAAATATGTGTAACGAAGATCTCTGAATTCTGTTATCATGTGGAATTTATATCTGGTTACGGTTATCATTCAGGGTGCTGGGGGAAACAAATGCCTTTTTTTCTAGCTTAAGTTTATATAAAGTTTATATTAAATGTATTACATATATATTGGCTAATTAAAAACACGCAAACAAATATATAAACTTTATATTAACTTTATATAAAGTGGGCGGGACATTATATAAAGTGGGTGGAGCAACTGTCACTACCAATTAGCTATTTTTTTATGTGATTAAAAAAGTGCTCTCTATACTACTTAAATACTCTGTGCTGTTGGGGATCCTGCTCCTTTCACTGTATAACTTGTGACTTCCTGTGGCTCCCATTCCCCTCCTCACATCATGTCACTGCCCCTGTCACATGCAGACCTGTCCTCACTGACACATCACTCATCTCCTGGTATACTCTGTGCTGGGGCACACTGCTCCTCCCACTATATAACTCTTTGTCTATGGCTTCCTGCTGCCTCCATTCCCCTCCTCACATCATGTCACTGCCCCTGTCACATGCAGCCCTGTCCTCACTGACACATCACTTATCTCCTGATATACTCTGTGCTGCTGGGGACCCTGCTCCTCCCACTATATAACTCTTTGTCTATGGCTTCCTGCTGCCTCCATTCCCCTCCTCACATCATGTCACTGCCCCTGTCACATGCAGCCCTGTCCTCACTGACACATCACTCATCTTCTGATATACTCTGTGCTGCTGTAGAACCCTGCTCCTCCCACTATATAACTCTCAATCTGTGGCTTCCTGCTGCCCCCATTCCCCTCCTCACATCATGTCACTGCCCCTGTCACATGCAGCCCTGTCCTCACTGACACATCACTTATCTCCTGATATACTCTGTGCTGCTGGGGACCCTGCTCCTCCCACTATATAACTCTTTGTCTATGGCTTCCTGCTGCCTCCATTCCCCTCCTCACATCATGTCACTGCCCCTGTCACATGCAGCCCTGTCCTCACTGACACATCACTCATCTTCTGATATACTCTGTGCTGCTGTAGAACCCTGCTCCTCCCACTATATAACTCTCAATCTGTGGCTTCCTGCTGCCCCCATTCCCCTCCTCACATCATGTCACTGCCCCTGTCACATGCTGCCCTGTCCTCACTGACACATCACTCATCTCCTGATATACTCTGTGCTGCTGGGGACCCTGCTCCTCCCACTATATAACTCTTTGTCTATGGCTTCCTGCTGCCTCCATTCCCCTCCTCACATCATGTCACTGCCCCTGTCCCATGCAGCCCTGTCCTCACTGACACATCACTCATCTCCTGATATACTCTGTGCTGCTGTAGAACCCTGCTCCTCCCACTATATAACTCTCAATCTGTGGCTTCCTGCTGCCCCCATTCCCCTCCTCACATCATGTTACTGCCCCTGTCATATGCAGCCCTGTCCCCACTGACACATCACTCATCTCCTTATATACTCTGTGCTGCTGGGGGACACTGCTACTTACACTTTATAAGTGTCAGTCTGTGGCATCCTGCTGGCTCCATTCCCCTCCTCACATGTCACTACCCCTGTCACATGCAGCCCTGTCCCCACTGACACAATCACACAAGTGTACAGGTCGCTGCCTCCCACAGGTTCCATGGGCTGATAGCTATAGTGAGTTACTAAAGGTATAGAATAAGAGAGATCTCTGTGAGCTGGAGCGCAGTGTGTGCGGTGTGATAATAGCCGTGCGCTCCTCACTGGAATCTCATTATAATAATCTTGCTCTACAAATAGAAATCTCATTGTTGCTCTGCTCAGCAAGCTAGACGCATGGGGGAGCCTAATACATACATAGCAAGGAGACCCTCGCCCCACCCAGCTCCTCAGGGCGACATCTGCTCCTCCATACACACCACTAATCTTGCTCTGGAAACCAGTGTGCTGCAGTGGGGACCTGGGAGCACCAACAGCTGAGTGCAGCAGCTGCTGACAGAGGGAGATCACACAGATCATGGTGCTGTGTCACGGATGTGGTCTGGCAGAGCTGTACCTGTCTCCTAGTAACAGGGAGTGGCCAAGGACCCCGACACTGGAGGATTGGGAACATCACCTGGCTCTGACATTTCCCACCAATGTGATCCACAGAACAAGACAAGGAGAGCCAGGGGATCCACCATGCTGGGTGCTGCATGCCGGCTGGTGGTGCCCATGTACAGTTACTGCCGGATGTTGGACATAGTAGTTAGAACAGGGACTTTGCCCTTTCAGTGTATATGTGAGTGCAGGACATTATGGACTCGGCCTGCCAGAATACCAGCGCTGCATCTTGCCATGTGTTTCATTTAGATTGTAAGCTCTTAGGTACAGAGACCTCAATGATAATGGTTTTTCTTTTGTCATGTGTAACTCCCCTTCTGCATTATCTGTGTATCATAATGTCACTGCAAAATGAAATATCACCAGCTGCGGATCCATACTCTGCGACCAGATAATGATGGTATATAGGGGGTTATACAGCAAGAAGAGACACTTAGATTATGTATTGTTATAGTAATAAATGGATTTTACAATAAAATCACTTTAATAATAATTTAGTAATAATAATAATTTTATTTATATAGCGCTCTTTCTCCAAATAGGACTCAAGGCGCTTAACAGATACATAGCATAATATAGTGCAGAAAATAATGAAGTACATTTTCATAAAATACAGAAGCATGAAGATATTAAAAGGGACATTATGGAAATGCTGAGTAAACAGGAAAGTCTTGAGTCTACTTTTGAAGGATTCTATAGTTGGGGCCTCTATAGTTGATGGTGACCATTGTATGTTATATTCAACATGTGCCTAAAGAAATGCCATTGGTCTCCTTGGGTGTAAAGTTTATGTGTACTTTCTGCGTTGAGTGATTAGAAGTTAGTGGTATCTTGTCATTCCCAGCTGTATCCTATTCATGTGATTCTTTCTACACCATCTGTATTACTGCAGTGACGGGTGATGAATAAGGCCGGGTAACCATCAGACGATATGTCATCCAATATATTGTTCTGACCCAGATCAGAACTAAAATATATCATCAATATAGTCTAATGTGCAAGGACAATTGTGTGCTCCCATAGGTAATTTCCCTAGTTGTCCAGGGAACTATGGCATACAGCTGAATGCGACCACTTAACAATATAATGCGCGGTTGCATGCTATATCATTCAGTGTGTATGGGTCACTCTGTTAGCTGGTTGACATATCATTCTCATGTGTACTGAGCCATACACTCCATCCTCCATGCCCCAGTAAAAATCACTCATCACCAAAACATTCAAAGCACTGTGTTATTATGTGTAGATCTCTCTGTGCCTTCTACTCACCATACTGGCTCACTTCCCTGCATACAATACCTCTTCCTTCTCTGACAGGGGTTTATGTAGAATAGAGCATCAAGATCTTGGGTGCTAATCCTATATAGATGGTAAATATGCTGGTGGGAATAAATAAAAAAGTAAATATAATAAATTTGAATATAAATATTACTATTTTGGAAACATTTTCATCTTTCATATGTGCTGAATTCACAATCATTTGTCTGACCCTGCATGGTGTGACAAGAGCTACACCTAAATAAGAGAAGTGATTCTTCATATTTTAATATTTATATTTGAATTTATTATTTGCACTTTTTTACTTATTCCCACCAACATATCTATTTTCTTTTATAGGATGAATGTCCAAGATCTTGTCTCTATCGAAAGCATGCTTGCTTACTGGATATAGGGTGTAATTTTGACTTGATTAGGGCTTCTGTGTATCCTGTATGTACCAGGGGTAATTGTCCATCTTTTATTATATATTATGTAGAATATGTTCCTCCAATTTTCCAGGGCAATCTGTGTAGCCTGGAGTCATAGATCTGTGGATATGAAGCTTCTCCCATTTCCTCCAGGCCTACAAGCAGCACACATGCCGCCATAATCCAGTGCTGCATCATACCGGCGCCGTCACTGCGAGTCACAGACCAAACGCTATTACATATCACAGTGCTGAGGCTGATCATCCATAGGATAGGGCAGGAGGAGGAGTGGATTCTTCCCACCACTGCCAGTGACCTGAGACGCAGTAGTGTAATGGGGTACACACTAGGCGATTTGAGCCTTAAAAATTAAAGATAACGACATAAATGTGTGTATGGGGCAATATGTATGTTGGGCTGCGCTGCATGTTCGGGAATGCCGGCGGTGACGTCACTGATTGTTATTGTTGAACGACAATGTTTAGTGTGTATACACTATATCATTGAACACTATACCATTCAATGATATAGTCATCCATCGCCGGCAATCCTGATTCATGTAGTGTGTACCCACCTTTAGATGGGAGATATCCCCAGGACAGATTGGGATCCGATATAACAAAGCAGCATTGACATCTCTCTGTCTTTATGTCTCCTCCTTCTTGGTGTTTCCACCACTCATTGGCGTAACAATGGCAGTAACACTGAGGAGAAGACTCTAGTAATGTATGGTGAGAGATGGCTGCTTCCATTATGCCAGTGTAAACAGAATGGCCGTGTCACCCACTGTTATATTTGTAATATGCACTAACTAAACTAACCCCAATGTAATGTGGGAGGCACAATGATGCTGAATAAGGTGTATAAAGTGGATATCTGAGTTGTACATATGTATAAGTATGAATAATTTATCGCACATGATGATGACACAATTCATCCACTGATATATAGAGGGTTTATCTTAGTAATTTTGTCCCCAACAGGTCCGCATGCCTCCTCACACTATCCTGAGACAACACATCAGTGCTCGGAGTGTCAGCAATGTTTCCCTAATCATTCAGCCCTCGTCACCCTTCAGCAAATGCATAGCGCCAGTAATCTGTATAGATGCTCGGCTTGCGGAGTGCGTTTTAGCTTCAGATTGTCTCTTGCAGCCCATCAGCAATGTCACACAGAGGACAAACTGTATTGTTGTACTTACTGTGGGAAATCTTTTCATCAGAGGCCACGTCTCCTGTCACATAATAGGACTCACACCGGGGAGAGGCCATTTCCATTCCCGGAGTGCAAGAGATGTTTTACCAACCGATCTGCTGTGGCTCCATCACCTCCCCCAGCGGCGATGTATACTCCCGCACCCTGGTTGCTGGGTACCTACAGCGGAGGCGCTCCGATCTCATCAGGCACACATCACCGCTGCTGCTCTCCTGGATCGCATGGTCGCACTTACAGGGAGTAGGTAAGATTCACTCTGGTAAGAAGCTGTTTAAGTGCTTTGAATGCAGCAAATGTTTTATCGACAAAGGCGACCTTGTCCAGCATCAGCGCACTCACACCGGGGCGAGGCCATTTTCATGCCTGGAGTGCAGCAGTTATTTTAACTCAGGTCTGCCTTAATTATGCACCAGCGGATTCACTCTGGCGAGAGGCCGTTTTCATGCATAGAATGCAGCAAATGCTTTGTACGGAAAGGTGACATGGTCAGGCATCAGCGCACTCACACCAGGAAGAGACCATATGTGTGTTTCCATTGTGGCCGCTGCTTTTCTACCAGTTCACATCTTAGTCAACATCAGAAAGTTCACACCGGTCTAAGGTGAATAAACTTCCCATCACATACAATCCGCCAGATATTAGTGTGTCTGACGAATTACAACTCTTGCAGCAAATCAAAAAGCAACAGGACTAGGGGAGGTCAATATCATTGGGGACTTTAATTACCCGGATATAAATTGGAACACCGAAACAGTAAATACAGATAGGGGTAACAGGTTCTAAGTAAAATTAAGAAAAATAAATCTCCTGGACTAGATGGACTCCACCCCAGGTTCTCATGGAACTTAACTCAGAGCTATACTGTAGTTGATTTTCTGTGAGTCAATTACATCAGGAATATTACCGAAGGACAAACCGTATAGCAGCAGTAGTCCCAATATTTAAAAAGGGATTTAAAACTCATCCCGGTAACTATAGACCAGTAAGTTTGACATCTATAGTGGGGAAAATAGTGGAAGGTATAATAAGGGATAACATACTATAGTACTTGGATACCTCCAAGGTTATTAATAGGAATCAGCATGGTTTTGTGAGGGACAGGTAATTAGCTTCTACGAGAAAGTGAGCGATAATATTGATCAGGGAAAAGCAGTGGATGTGGTCTTTTTGGACTTTGCTAAGGCCTTTGGCAAAGTCCCACATAAGAGACTAATTTCAAATTAAGAGAGCTTGGGGTAGGAAACACTATTTGTCCTTGGTGAGTAATTGGCTGTACAACAGGGAACAGTGAGAAGTTGTTAATGGGATGTTCACTGAATGGGCCTCAGTGCTCAGTGGAATACCGCAGGGTTCAGTACTTGGGCCCCTGCTGTTTAACATATTTATTAATGACATAGAAGTGGGACTGGAATGCCAAGTGTCAATTATCGCTGATGATACTAAACTGGGTAGAGTAATTAATTCAGACGAGGATGTTGAGTCTCTACAGAATGACTTATCTAAACTGAAGGTTTGGGCAGACAAATGGAGAATGAGGTTCAATATAGAAACATGTAAAGTTATGCACTTTGGGACTAAGAACAATTGGGCAGCCTATAAATTAAATGGGAAAATGTAGTGATAACGGTAGTTGAAAAATATTTGGGTGTGCTCATTGATAATAGACTTAGTAGTAGTAGACAATGTCAAAATGCAGCAACAAAAGCAAATAAGTTGTTAACATGCATAAAATGGAGAATGGAGACAAGGGATGAAAGCGTAATCCTGCCACTGTATAAATCATTGGTACAGCCGCACCTGGAATATTGTGTACAGTTCTGGGCAACACACTATAAAAAAGATATCTTGGAACTCGAAAGGGTTCAGAGGCGAGCCACCAAACTGGTTAATGGATTAGAGGCACTGGATTATGAGGAAAGACTTACAAGGTTAGATATGTTTTCACTGGAATAGAGGTGGCTGTGAGGGGACATTATTAATATTTATAAATACATTAAGGGACGATACAAGGATTTATGAGATGATTTGTTTATCAAAAAATCATTACACAGGACACACGGACACCCCCTGAGGTTAGAAGAGAAAAAAATTCATACACAATGGAGGAAAAGGTTCTTCACAGTAAGGGCAGTAAGGATTTGGAATTCACTGCCAGAGAAATAATTAAAAAATTGATTAGATAAATTCCTAACTGAAAGAAATATCCAAGAATACAGCATTAAAATGAAGTAAAATTTTATAATACAGTTTCAATTTCGTGGACATTTTTACTGTTTTCAACCTCATCAACTATGTGTCTATGTTACATGCATAAAAAGGCTTGTTTTAAGGAACTGGAATAAAATTGGAAAGTAAAGTGGATCTCTTTTTCTTCCAAATGCATTATAAGGTGCAGTACTACATTTTTGGTCCTCAGTCCTGCACATGTATAAGGCGCTGTGTCCATTTATAGATTCATCTTATAATTTGAATACTGGATACAATAAAACAATCACATCAATTACTTCTTGGTTGTATTGGACATGGGAGTAAAGGGACATCGAAACTGTCTGTTACTTCTATATATGAATGTAGTGATTACTTTGGTTCATTATCCTCCTAGAAAATAACAACTGGAAGGTAGAAAGTGCGCATACATCAGAATTGTAGGATGAGGCCCAATTTTCACCATTTTGGAGGAATTGGAAATGTCATGTCCTCTTGCCGAGCGGAAAAGGCCGCGCTCCCTCCCAATGCAGGGAATGGTTCTCTAAACTTGCCATCTTCTACCCCTCATATTATACATTTAATCCTGTCCTGTAGAATAATAATCTATACCCCTTCCACCCACCTAATGTCAGATTTTGCAGCAGTTTCCCCCATAAATCCAGGCCTGATTGGTAACACTGGAACTTTTGCGTAAAAGAGAATTGGTAATGTTGCACAACAGCATTTGCACTAATTCTGTTGTGGAACATTAAATATAATCATACTTTGTAGCTAATGAGTTAAAATTTAATATTTCTTTTCTTTAATTGTGTTCTCTTCCGTCACATAGTTGTGGTAGCCATTTTGTTTGTTTGAGCAATACCCATGACAATGTAGCCTATTGGCTCACAAGAAATGACGCCTATCTTATGGTCTGAATCATCACTCACGAGGAAGCATTGACGTCCATCATTCCTAGTGATACAATAAGGCACACCTCAAGGAACCTGGGTTCAGTGGCCACTGTGTGTGTAATTTCCTCTGTAGCCTGTAGGTGTTAGTGTTGCTTTTACTGCCCATGTAGAGGGATAGGCTGTGACCAGACACGCTTCATAGTAACACACTAAAAAGGATAAACATAAGATACACCCATCACTGTGTATGTTTCCCTGAGCAGATAGTAATGCACTGTGCTGTTCTATGTTGTATGACTCAACATGTAACCTGATTATGTTGATGGTTGTTATGTTCTGCTTCCAAATTACTATTTAATCTGAACTGATTAATCATTTTCCCTTTTATACCAAAGTGAGTTTGGCCACAGAGGTACCGTGTGACCTCTGACCTGGCACAGGCAGCCTCTCCCTCCTCTGCATGTAATCTATGTCATACAAGTGTAGACCACTCTTTATATAACCAGGCTCATGGGTTACACATTTAACGAATGAGCTACCCTTAAAACTAAGTGCCTCCACCCAAGTATTTATTAGTATTTATATATCATAAGGCCTACTTGGGAAAATCCACCGATGAATATTGTTTATCTTAATTTCAGGATAATATGTATATTACATCTAATATATTCTTAAATATATAACCACTTGCAATCTCTCTGGAATTTTTGTGAATAGATTTATTAATGATCTATGGTTAAGACCCCACCACTTCACCGTACCCACAGGAAACAATTATACCCCTTTCACATCGCACAAAAAACCCAGTATCGACATGGCATATTGCCGTGTCGACACGGGTCAGTGTGCGATGTGAAAGCACTTTGCCCGAATTAGCGGGTCGCCTGACCCGGTAATTCAACCCAGTATAGAAGAAGGGTTATTACCGGGTTGAATACCGGGCCAGGCGCAGTGTGAATGGGAGCTGTGTCGATGCGACCCGGCTCCCATTCACAGCACAGGGAGAGGCGGCGCAGGAGATGAGCTCTTCTCCCAGCGCCGCCTCCACCCCCTGCCCCTGCTGCTGCTGCGCCCCCCCCCCCCCCCCCCCCCCCCCCCCGCTGCTATGGCACCCGACCAGGTATATTGCCGGGTCGGAAAGCCATCAAAGCAGAGCAAATGCCGTCTCCCACCCGGGTGGGATCCGGCATTTGCGATCTGAAAGTGGTATCAGTAAGTGAAAGGTAAAAACAATATCAATATCTATCTATCTATCTATCTCCACATATATATATATACTAGGTGACTCATAGCGCCTTACAGGCGCTCTTCACACTGTCGCAAGGGGCTACACCCCCTTAACCCCTGCACGCATTTCTGGTGTTCAGTATTTGTATTATATGGAGTATTACCTGCATTCCTAGTTTTGTTAATGGTTAAATATTATGCAACGAAAGGGTGTCCGATGGGGAAGGGGGCGTAGCCCCTTGTGACGGGGAGCGGGGGCTGTGGATGGGGGAGGGGGTACAGAGACGCTGCAGGTGGTGCGAGGGTGCCGCGGGTGGGGGAGGGGCAGGTGCGGGGCTGTTGCGGATGGCGGAGGGGTTCTGGAGGCACTGCGAGTGGGGAAGGGGCAGGTGCCACGGGTGGTGTAGGGGGTCCAGAGGTGCTGCGGGTAGGGTAGGTGCGGAGTGCCGTGGGTGGGGGAGGGGCATGCGCGGGGGTGCAGTGGAAGGGGTCCGGAGGCACTGCGGTTGGTGGGGAGGTGGGTGCGGGGGTTTTGTTAGTGGTTAAATATTACACGACGAAAGGGTGTCCGATGGGGAAGGGGGCGTAGCCCCTTGTGACGGGGAGTGAGGGCCGTGGATGGGGTACGGAAGCACTGCAGGTGGGGCAGGGGTGCCACGGGTGGGGGAGGGGCAGGTGCGGGGCTGTTGCGGATGGTGGAGGGGTTCTGGAGGCACTGCGAGTGGGGAAGGGGCTGGTGCTGCAGGTAGGGGGTCCTGAGGCACCACGGGTGGGGGAGGGGTGGGTGCAGTGGTTTTTACATGCAGACATCAGCACACTCCCCTACCCCCAAAAGACAATACAATCCTTTGTGCCATCCACCCGTCCCCACTTCCACACAGTGTGAAGTACTGCCTCTGTCTCCCTCACCACAGCACATAGCCATGGACAGCACTCTGCCCACCCCCCAAGAAAATGCAGGCATGGTGACACACTAACCTACCCCTGCAGCAGGTGGCACATTCTCCGGCCCCCAGCCATGGACAGCACACTGAGAGGAACTCTCTCCCCATCTCCTGTAAGCTGCAGCCGCGGAAGGGGAAGGCGTACACAGTCAGTGTAATGGCTGCTGCAGGCGCTGGGTAGGACAGCGGGTCCCGAGAAGTTGCAGCTGCCGGGTGAATGAGCGGGTGGAGGGGCGGGGGAGCACTGTGAGAGCCGCACAGCCGTCAGGCGGGAGAATTCACATGGCGCGCTGCAGAGGAAAGACCGGGAGAGTGTGTGTGGGTGCCCCGGGACAGCCGCTCCTGTCACCCCTGCTATAATCCGGTTCTGCCCTCCATAGACTGTCTGACTGCATTTAGGGGTTTGCCCAGATCTGTGACTCTGACTCTGCCCAGTGCAGTGACTCCGCCCAGCGTTAGACTCACAGGCACAGAGTCACAGATCTGGGCTAATATATAGGATATAAATAGATAGATAGATAGATAGATAGATAGATAGATAGATAGATAGATAGATAGATATAGATGGCAGGCACGACAGCACTCAGCAACTAATACAAAAACTGGTGGTGCTGGTGGTAAGGTAAGTAGTAAGTGATTATCTATTTTAAACCCATTTATAAGATTGGGGTATATATGTCACCAAATGTTTGACATTATCTAAATGCAGGTTTCCCGGTGATTACCGTCTAGTTCTAAAAGAGCCATGTTATGTGTAAACTACAATAATGAACACCTAATCGCTCTTCAGTAAGTACCAAATACTAATATTATTATTATTATCCTTTATTTATATGACACCACAAGGGTTCCGCAGCGCCCAATTACAGAGTACATAAATAATCAAACAGGGAAAACAGCAACTTACAGTTGATGACAGTATAGGACAAGTACAGGGTAAATAAACATAGTTACATCAGCAGATGACACTGGACTAAGTATCAGGTGGCAGAAGATTGCTGGATGTGGTGCAGTTGAAGATTATTAAAGTAAGAAAGGATAAGCACATGAGGGAAGAGGGCCCTGCTCGTGAGAGCTTACATTCTAATGATAGATCATATACTATCTACCAATTGATCAGTTCTAGTTTCTTATATTAATGTCATCTAACAGGTCAGTCTCACTATTATCCAACCGATAATAACCTGTTGAAAAAAAATTGGTTGTGTAGAAAAATAGTAAGTATCCCTATAAGGGTTATCTTACCTAAATCGTACCTATTCAATGTCTTTCTACTGTCTATCATTACCTAACGAGCTAAATTGAAAAATAATCATCATTGTAAAATAATCATCACTGTTATATATACTGTAGAGTGCAATCCTTTGTAGAATGTGTAATTAATATGTATAACACTTATAGATACATTGTAAGAGATTACTGTCAAGGACAATGAATTGCATAATTATGTACCTTGTCTGTATTTTGAGACGCCCTTTTTTCTTTTCATTTCCAAGCCACCCCTGAAGAAGTCGCCATAGACGAAACACATTGGGTAAACACTCTGTCATTGTTACATAAATGTATCATATTGGCTCATTATCTTGAGAAAAATTAATGCTCACAGTTTATGTGGATTGTTTTAGCTTTGTTTTATAGCTATTACATTTTTTAAAATGCATCTATGTTTAAGAATTTTTGGGTGTAGTCAGAAAACTAAAAAAACAAGGAATCAATAAGCAAACTCGTGTCACTTCTAGGGTATTCCCCACTTAATTTATTGGGTGAGAATTAATTTTCCACACATCACTAATAGAGAGCTCCCTGAAAATAACCATCTCCTATATAATAGCCCAGATCTGTGACTTTGTGACTCATTTGCTAACGCTGGGCGGAGTCACAACACTGGGCGGAGTTAGTCAAATGAGTCACAGATCTGGGCAAATCTATAGGAGACTAGGAGCAGAAGCAGATAGTATGGGCATGGCACAGGCAGGGGTGCATACCTCCCAGCTTTCTTCAGGCAGACAGGGGTGTATACCTCCCAGCTTTCTTCAGACAGAAGGAGGGCACACACACACACACAGCGAAAAGGGGGCGTGATCAACAAAAGGGGGCGTGGCTTTACGGGAGGGCCCCCGTTATCGTCAGTGAGGGGGCATGCCCAGCGCTCTGTGAGCTGCTGGCATGCCTCCAGGGGCGGATTATGAGTCCGGGGGGCCCAGGGCACTTGAGACAGGGGAGCCCTATCTCATGGCTGTGTCTGCTGTGGGGCTGGGGGCGTGGCCTAATCGTGGCACGCGTGGCCACTCCCCCTTATGCAAATTCCGGGAATTTTTTTTTAATATGGAATTTTGGCCCCTCAGCTAGGGCTAAAGCCAGAGGAGGTGGTCGCTTCCCCCTACACACCCGCACAGGCAGAAGAAAGCAGGCAACACCACAGACCTGCCAACACGCAGCAGCGTGTGCTGACTGTAGCACAATGCTGCCGCTGTTGCTGGCAGGACGGGGGAGCTTCTGAGCTGGGACAGAGCTACTCCAGCCGGGGGGCCCCCTAAAACTGTGGGGCCCACGGTACGTACCCCCTGGCCCCCCCCCCCTTAATCCGGCTCTGCTGCCGGAACCCCGGGACAGTTGGGAGGTATGGGGGGGTGTGAGGGGTATGCCGTACAGACAGACGGGCACCGGCTCACTGTGTGCTTGACCCCCCACATCAGCATACTCAGCAGGGTCTCTCTGGCGCGGAGGAGCGTCACTTTCTGGCACACTCCATACTTCTTAGCTGCAGTTTTGTGGGGCACCTGCTGCTGTGCAGGTTCCGTACTGCCTCTGTTACCTCCAGCCCCGGCAACCCCACCGCTAGCTGCAGTGCTGCCGCCCGCAGTGAGGTGCGCCCAGCTCCTTCACACACTTTAGCCAGCGGGTAGCGCTGCAGAAGTCCGAGCTGCTTGCAGGCTCCGACGCCCTCCACCCTCCAGCCGCAGCGTCTCCTGGGAGCTAACCAGTCACTCCCAGTCTCCCCTTACCACAGTGCCCAGCAGCCGCGAGGTCCGCGCCGTGTGCATGCTATGACCCCCTCCTCCCTCCAGTCACAGCGTCTCCTGGGGGCTAACCAGTCACTCCCAGTCTCCCCTTACCACAGTGCCCGGCAGCTGCGCGAGGTCTGCGGTGTGTGACTGAGGAGGGGGGAGGGATGCTGACGGGCAGAGGAAGCAGGACTCCAGCCTGAGAGAGTCAGCCATGCCAAGTCTCCACCAGCAGCAGATCCCAACAGGTTGGAGTGGAACAGCAGCAGCCGTGACTCCGGTAAGACACATCTGTCTGTCACCACTGTTTTGTCCCTAATACCAATCTCTCCCGTGCCCTGTGTTCTGTCATGTCCCTGTCACCCCTGGCCTTGCCCTGTCACCCTTATCCTGGCCCTTTCACTCTTATGCTGGCCCTGTTACCCCTATCCTGGCCCTGTCACCCCTGATCTGACCCTCTCACGCCTGTCCTGGCCCTGTTACTGCATGCCCTCCAACTACCTTTTTGGCAGGTACAGTACCCGCAGCGCCTCCAGACCCCTCCTCAATGCACCACACCTCCGCACCTTCCCCTCCACCACATGCGGCACTCCACCCCTCCCCCACACGCTGTGCCTCCAGACCCCCTACACCACCCGTGGCTCCCACTCCTCCGCCCCTCCACCACCCACAGCACCTCCAGACCCCCTCCACCATCCACCCCCCATATATGTCTCCCCCCACACCTGCCCCCCTCCACCTGCAGCATCTGCAGACACCCTCCTCCATCTGCGGTCCCCCCCACCCACCCCTCCCCCACCCATGGCATCCCCGCACCTACCCCTCCACCACCTGCAGCACCTCCAGACCCCCTTCCCCATCCGCCGCACCACCCGTACCTGCCCCTCCCCTACCCACGGCGCCTCCAGACCGTCGCAAGGGGCTGTGCCTCCTTCACCATCGCACGCCCTTTCATTGTGCAATATTTAACCACTGACAAAGGAATGCAGGTAATACTCCATATAATACAAATATTGAACCCCAGAAAGGCATGCAAGGGTTAAGGGGGCGTAGCCCCTTGCGACGGTGTGAAGAGCGCCCGTAGGGCGCGATGAAGCACCTAGTTAATATATATGTGCAGTGCAGTACTTTAAACAATGGCCAACCTCACAAACATCAGATTTGTGCCCACTTCTGGTTCATGCCCTGTGTCTTTTGCAATAACTTGTTCAGCATCCATCTGTCCACATCAAAGACATGAAGAGGGGAGATGTGGAAGAAGAGGGTGGTTAGTGGGGCAGTCTGGCGTTAGAGGAATGTGGGTGGTGGTGGTGGTGGTGGTAGATGAGAGAAAGAAACAGAACAGATGGTGTGGAGGACAGATGAGGACACACAAAGGGGGAGAAAAATAAGTACAGACACCCATAATGTCGAGATAGACACAAACATTTAGGGGGCTCAGACAAACAAATACACATAAGGAGACAAAGGGGGTCATTCCGAGCTAGCTATTTTTTGCAGCACAGCAATTAGATAGTCGCCGCCTATGGGGGAGTGTATTTTTGCTTTGCAAGTGTTCGATTGCTTGTGCAGCCGTGCGGTACAAAAAAGTTTTGTGCAGTTTCTGAGTAGCTCAGAACCTACTCAGCCGCTGCGATCACTTCATCCTGTCCAGTCCCGGAATTGACGTCAGACACCCGCCCTGCAAATGCTTGGACACGCCTGCTTTTTTCCAACCACTCCCTGAAAATGGACAGTTGACACCCATACACGCCTTCTTCCTGTCAATCTTCTTGCGATCGGCTGTGCAAATGGATTCTTCATAAAATCCATCGCTCAGCACCGATCCGCTTTGTACCCGTACAACGCGCCTGCGCATTGCAGTGCATTTCGCATGCGCAGTTTTTGCCAAGTTTTGACCTGATCGCAGAGCTGCAAAAAATAGCTAGCATGCAATCAGGTAGGAATGACCCCCAAAGACAGAAAGGGAGACATTGGTACACATACAAAAATAGAGAGACAGAGATAGACACATGTAACCTGGGAAACTGAAGTACGGCAAAGTAGCACATAAAACGAGAACAGCTGCAATTCTTGGATTCAGAAATAGGACAACTGTAGATCGGTACAGCAGTGGTACTACAAATTTAAAGCGACACAGATTACATTCCTAACTTCCTAGTGCACTACAGAACAGAACTATAATTTAGACTATAGGGGAGAGTGTTAATCTGCACCAAAAGGATCATCTTTTTTTTTATTAAACATTCGTTTTTATTGAAAGGTTTTCACATATATATGGGGATACAGAAAGAAGAAAAAAAGGGGAAACAGTGGGGAAGCCAGGTAAAAAAAAAAACACATGGACAATAAAAATATCAGACAGTGGACCACATATTCAATAGGTAATAATATTGAGAACCTAGAGACGTCCATCTGTGAAATAACAATAAAAAATACAGGACAAAATCATGTAGCAATAACATTACAAAATTTAGGAGGATGAGGAGAATGTAGAACAGAGAGATCAGGTGGGCTAGCTACTATATATGGTAGTGTGACCCATTTTTTCCCTGAAAAGAGCCCAGCCATACCATTTCATATGGATAGAGTGTGGGGAAGCAGAATATTTGGCTGCAGCAGTTTCATATGCAAAGTGTTTATGAATTTTGTCTTGAATAGTCATTAAAGATGGAATTTTCTTGGATTTCCAAACTTGGGCAATAGACGCTTTTGAAGCTACCAAATAATGTCCCATTAAATATTTATCCCCTATAGAGAGTTGATCTAGGTATAAATGGAAAAGCACTATAGCCGTGTCAGGTAGAATACTCAATTCCAATACTGTACACAACATCTGGAATACCTCTTTCCTAAGTGACTGTATGTAAGGACAAGCCCAAAATATGTGATAAATATCAACAATATTCCCACACTTTCTCCAACAAAATCTGGACATAGACAGCCATATTCTGTGTTGCCATTCAGGCGTAAAGTAAGCTCTCTGGATAAGTTTATAGAACATTTCGGAGTGATAGATAGATCTAGAGATCTTAAAACAATTAGCAAATATATGGTCCCAGTCCTCATCCGTAAAGGACCTATTCAGATCCCTCTCCCAATGAGACTGAGACTTTAATCTACCTCTCTTACTATCTAATATTTGAAACTGGTACCACCAAGAGATTCCCCCCCTTCTGTAAGGAGGCATCCAGCTGGGTTTTAAGAAAGGCAGGGAAAACTGGTTTCCTGCGGGGAGGAGTAAAAAATGATTGAATTCAGCTTTTCAACTGCAAATATACAAAAAAAAATTGTTTCCTAATATTAAATTATTCTTGCAGTTGAGAGAAAGACATTAGATAATCTTCAAAAGACAAAACTTCTAGGGAGATCAATCCTTGCTGAATCCAAGTGCCCAGAGCTACATTAGGGATTAATACCATAATAGATTTCAGTGATAAAAAAGATGGTAGAGTGATCTCCACACAAGAGGAGACTAATTTATGCCACATATCTAAAGTAGTTTTACTTGATTTACACTTGCCCGTCCAATTATGCGTAATGGAGGGCGGCATCCACAACAAATCAGGAAGAGCCACCGGATGGGAGGTAAAGTTTTCTAATGTAACCCATGGTTTAGGATCTCTAAGAGCAAACCAGTCTCTAGCCTGGCTCAACAAACAGGAAAAATTATATTTTTCAATATCTGGGAAGGCAATGCCATCAGTGGTCTTAGATAAAATTAAGGAATTCTTCGCAATTCTAGGTTTAGATTTTTTCCAAATTTACCTGATCAAAATCTGATTGAATTTATTATAGAGATATCTCGGAAGGGGTCTAGGAATTGCTCAGAAAAGATACATCAGTTTTGGCAAGAGAAACATTTTTGCTGCTGCAATTCTCTCCAGCCACGAAACCTCTTGCATCATCCAGTGTCCAGTCAGCCCCTCGAAGGCTTTGACTAGAGGGCCATAATTACATTCAATTAGGTGTTCTTCACTAGCTAAGTTGATCCCCAGATATAATAACGAGCAGTTCTGCCATGAGTATTTATAGGATGCCTTTAACCTGGTTACCACGTCCGGAGGTATATTAAAAGGAAGGGCTTCTGTTTTATTGGTGTTAAGTTTATAGAGAGAGACTTCAGAAAATTCCTGTAACACTTTATGCATCTCTGATAAAGCGGTCTCAGGGTCTAATAAACATAGCAAAATATTGTCTGCAAACAAACTCAATTTATGGCACATACCTCCATGGCACATACCTCCAAAGACTAGGCCTCTGATCAAGTCTTGTGTTCTAATACGTTCAGCCAGAGGTTCTATTGCCAGTGCAAAAATAAGAGGGGAAATGGACATCCCTGACGCGTGCCATTGGATATAAAAAATCCTGTAGAAATACAGCCATTTACAAAAACTTTGGCAGAAGGTGTAGAGTAGAGAACCAGTATAGAATCCAAGATCCATTCATCAAAGCCAAATCTCTTCAAAGTTGCTCACATAAACCCACAGCGCAGTCTATCGAATGCCTTTTCCGCATCCAATGATAATACTAAAAGGGGCTCTTTCTTGCACTGACAATATTCAATAACATTAATCACCCGTCGAGTGTTGTCCGGGGCTTGTCTGTTCAATACAAAACCCACCTGGTCATGCTTAATAAGAGATTGGAGAAGGGGACAAATGCGATTAGCAACCAGTTTAGCATACAACTTTAGGTCTGTATTAAGTAAGGCTTAGGGATACCAAATAATTTGAGATCATAACATTTCCTTCGGGAAATCTTTGACTTCTGAGGCTTCCTTGAATACTGATAACAGCACCGGGCCAGTTGTTCCTTGAAAGTTTTAGAGAAAATAGAGGAATAGCCATCTGGTCCCAGTGCTTTATCAGTAGGCAAAGAATCAATACCCCTTTGAACCTCGCACAACGTCCAGGGTATATTAAGAGACAGATAGGCCTCTGGAGACAGCGAGGGGAGATCAAGAACTTGCAAAACGTTCTCTATACCCAATTGACTTGGCTGAAAGGTGGAGAAATCATCTTTCAAATTATACAGTTTAGAGTAATATGATGCAAACACATTTGCTATGCCATTGGGGTCATACACTATGGAACCTTTATCAGAGTGTATATTGTGGATCTTCTCTCTAACTTTCTTACCCCTCAATTTCCTTGCTAACAACCTGCTGGCTCGATTCCTGTATATATAAAATCTTTGAGTCTGTTAAGGTTACGTTGTACTTCCTCCAAATAAAAAACATTTACATTGTCTCTAGAATCTCTTAATGACTTAAGAAGAGTCTTATCATTTGGGTTAGTTTTATGTGTACCCTCTAAAGAGGCAACGTCCGTTTCAGTCTGCTCAAATTTATGCCTATAGTCTTTCTTAAGCTTATCCGCAATTTGGATCGCTGAGCCACATATTACTGATTTCAGAGCACACCAGAAGGTGAAGGTAGATGTTTCTGCAGGACAGTTCTCATTGAGGTAATATTTTATGGCAGATTGAATGGCCTGTAATGCCTCTGGCTGATGAAGGGTTTGTTTTTTCAGACGCCATGGGCTAGGAGACGTCGTTCTCTGTGCAATACCCCACACTATAAAAAGTGGTGAGTGGTCTGACCAAGAAATAGGGAGTATAGATATTTTGCTGATAGACTGTAGAGACCACTTATCAGATATAGTAAGGTCTATTCTAGAATATGTGCCATGGACATGGGAATAAGAAGTGAAGACTTTGTCTGCTGGATGTTAGATACGCCATACGTGAAAAAGATCATATTCCGCTAACAGCTGGTGGAAACACTTACCACATCTATGGGGCTGACTGAAGAGATGAGTATGTTTGCGTGAATTATCAACTGATGGGTCTAAAACCAAATTAAAATCACCAAGCATTAATAGAGCCCCTTTAGCAACTTGTTGCACCTTAACGCATAATTTATTGCAGAATGACAGTTGTTTAGTGTTGGGAGCATAGCAGGACACTAAGGTGGTAATTCAGAGTTCATCTGCTCGTAGATGTGCTAAATTTAGCACATCTACGATCACTTACTCTGACATGTGGGGGAATGCCCAGCACGGGGCTAGTACGCCCCGCATGTCAAGCCCTACCCCCCCAGATAGCTCCCTACCTGCGCAGATCGTGCGCGCTGGCATGGAGTTACTTATTGCATCCCGGGTCGCAGCTGCTGCGTGTGATGTGGCGCAGACGCAGCATGCCACCCTCCGCACGGTCCAGGCATGCCTGCATTGCCCGGACCGTGCCCCCAAAATAGCAGCCACACACCGCCAGCCCACCCCCTCCCACCCAGCAAATGCCTCTGCCTGTCAGTCAGGCAGAGGCCATCGCTGGGCTGAGATGCCAATATCATCTATAGCATGCACTTGTGCACTGTGGCACATGCGCATTTCAGACCTGATTTCCCACTGTGCGAAAACGCACAGCAGCGATCAAATCTGAATTAGTCCCTAAGGTCACTTTTTTGTTCTCAAGAGATCCAGATATTATCAAATACCTCCCTTCAAGATCACGACATTGAGAGGTGAGAGTGAATGCGTAATGTTGGGAAAATAAAATTGCCACACCAGCTTTCTTCGCCGGTCCGTTGGCCATATAACAGAGTGGGAATCTTACATTATGAAATCGGGGAGGGGACGATTTGATAAAATGAGTCTCCTGAATTTCTACAATCTGATCATTAACTTTATGGAAATAGTTCAATGCTAATCTCCATTTATGTGTGGAATTAAGCCCCTTTGTGTTTAGAGATACAATATTAACCATTATATCCTGTTAAAGAAAAAAGATCGTAAAACGATTTACACAACCTATGAACATGTATCCTGCAGGACAGGTGCCTGGTAATAACAAGGAAAGGGTCAGGGAGAAACAGAAAGAAGAAAGTTACAAAGTGGAAGAGAAGAATAGAAACTACCCCTCTTGGGGGCACGGTAGGATGCCGTACCATGGCGACACTAAGTAAAACAAGGGAGGTAGTGATTACTACACCATCATCGAATGCAAACACAACAAAGTAGAGTTCCTCAGTGCTGTGAGTCTGTCGCTCCCCTGAACTAAGTTCAAATCTGAGATTAGCGTAATTGTGGGTCACACAATGCAACAAGGATGCCCACGAAAAATAAACAAACCATCCGGGGTCAGCGGAGAGACAGAAGCCAGCATTTGTAAAGTGAAACAATAGCTGAGGAACTCCTATTCAAAACAAAGAAATATTATAACAATCGCAAAATTTGTGGTGAATCTGAAGCACACAAAACAAGCAACAATACACTAAAAAAAAATGCAGATATGGTAAAGGAAGAATACTTATGCTTTTGCTTTAGTGCCTGCCGTAGTCCAGTCCCGCTGAAGACCATGATCAGACAAAGAGCTCGAAGAAGAAGAACCTGCAAGGTTCCATTTTGAGAGAATCTTTTTCACCTCCTCCACAGTCATTATCACCACAGTGGAACCTTCACGGGATACCAGTAGCTTCGTAGTGAAACCCCAACTAAAAGGAATGTTCTCCTTACGCAATACAGAAGAGATGGGGTACAGGGAATGTCTTTTAGCCAATGTCGCTTGAAATAAGTCTCCAATATTTGAATCTGAGAGCCAAGAATCTCGGATAAGTCGTCTGAAGGTCTAGCAGCCTTTGAGATAGCCTCTTTCATGTGGAAATAGTGCAACTTCATAAGAACGTCACGAGGGACCCCTTTCGAGGCATTTCTAGCTTTGGGGACCCTATGGATACGGTCTTGCAGGAAATCCATGTGTCTAGTTGAAGGGAGGAATTGTTTAAAAAGATCAACAGCAAAATCATTCAAGGCACTATTAGAGACAGATTCTAGGATGCCGGAAGTTTTATGTTGTGATACCGCGATCTGTCCTCTAAATCAGAGATCTTGTCTCGGAGAGAGGTGACTTCAGCTTGCAGCGCCTCATTAGATAAAATCAGGTCATTATGCAAACTCACAACTTCTCCCATTTTTGTTTCTAAGTGATCAGTATGGCCACCAAGCTCGTCAATAGACCTCTGGCACTCCTTCATTGTGGCCCGAAATTCTTCCACCACTTCCAACTTAAGCTGAGATAATAGATATTTCATAGAGCCCACTGTAAGCAAGTCTCTGTCTTCGATGAAATTGACAGGGGCATTGACAACACCAGGAGCTGGCATGGAGAGTTAAGGCAAAGCCGCAGAAATATCTTTCTTAGAGGAGGAGCTTCCTAAGTCTTTGGTTTTGCAAGCATGAGGAGATGGTTTAAAAAATATCACCTGCAAAACTGCTTTAGACACCTTATACCATTTGGGAGGCATAGTGTAACAGTGCAAGAGAAGATAATGTAGCAGGAAAAAAAGACATATAATATATCAATATATCAATCGAGGAAGGTTCCACTAGAACAGGGCTGACCAAACCGGTCCTCGAGATCTACCAACAGTTCATGTTTTCCAGGCCTCCTGGAGATCTGTAGAATTGTCAGTTAGGAATGAATGCAGCACATCTTAATTAGTAATGACTACACCTGTGCACCAGCTAGGTGGTCTGGAAAATGTGTACTGTTGGTAGATCTCGAGGACTGGTTTGGCCAGCCCTGCACTAGAACTATGGTTTGTTATAACATTCCATAGGAAAGCAGGGTGATGGTGAGCATTGCAGCACAATAGTTAAGGCATACAGATGGGTCCAGGGTTATCTGGGCTAGTTTGCTGCAATTAGGCACAACATAGTTTATTAACATAAACCCTTCATCTATTGTTCTCAGCTGCAATACAATACAGAGAACAATACAGCAGGGCATTTAGTCATTACAGCAGGTAATTAAGTCCAACTGCCCAGTCTCAGTTAATCCTATTAAAGGTCAAGATAAACATGGACCCATCTGTATGTGCATGCAATTTCCTGCTCACAGGAAACTTGGAGGAGTCTGTAGCATTAACCGTATATGACACTGGGTGGAGCTCGAGGACTATCCAGTGCCTGAGGATCCTTAGGAAAAGCAATATAATATGTGATAATAAATAATAGATGTGTCCAGAAATTAAATATAATATCAGCCAGAACTTTCAGGATAGAAATGCCTCAAAAAATATGTCAATGTTCAGCAGAATGCAACTAGAGCATGCAGCTGTGGAGCAAGTGACTGATTAAACTAGCAAACTGCACTGATGGGATGCACTGTCTCTGTAGTATAATATTAAATTGTGCCAATCAAACTACCACCTCTCAATTCCCCCCTAGCAGCTCCCAGTAGCTGGCATTGCTATTAGAGATGAGCGGGTTCGGTTTCTCTGAATCCGAACCCGCCAGAACTTCATGTTTTTTTTCACGGGTCCGAGCGACTCGGATCTTCCCGCCTTGCTCGGTTAACCCGAGCGCGCCCGAACGTCATCATGACGCTGTCGGATTCTCGCGAGGCTCGGATTCTATCGCGAGACTCGGATTCTATATAAGGAGCCGCGCGTCGCCGCCATTTTCACACGTGCATTGAGATTGATAGGGAGAGGACGTGGCTGGCGTCCTCTCCGTTTAGAATAGATTAGAGAGACACTTGATTTACTAATTTTGGGGAGCATTAGGAGTACTCAGTACAGTGCAGAGTTTTGCTGATAGTGACCAGTGACCACCACTTTTATTTATAATCCGTTCTCTGCCTGAAAAAAGCGATACACAGCACACAGTGACTCAGTCACATACCATATCTGTGTGCACTGCTCAGGCTCAGGCCAGTGTGCTGCATCATCTATTATCTATATATAATATTATATATATCTGTCTGACTGCTCAGCTCACACAGCTTATAATTGTGGGGGAGACTGGGGAGCACTACTGCAGTGCCAGTTATAGGTTATAGCAGGAGCCAGGAGTACATAATATATTATATAGTGAGTGACCACCAGACACACAGTGCAGTTTATTTAATATATCCGTTCTCTGCCTGAAAAAAGCGATACACACAGTGACTCAGTCAGTCACATACCATATCTGTGTGCACTGCTCAGGCTCAGGCCAGTGTGCTGCATCATCTATTATCTATATATAATATTATATATATCTGTCTGACTGCTCAGCTCACACAGCTTATAATTGTGGGGAGACTGGGGAGCACTACTGCAGTGCCAGTTATAGGTTATAGCAGGAGCCAGGAGTACATAATATATTATATAGTGAGTGACCACCAGACACACAGTGCAGTTTATTTAATATATCCGTTCTCTGCCTGAAAAAAGCGATACACACAGTGACTCAGTCAGTCACATACCATATCTGTGTGCACTGCTCAGGCTCAGGCCAGTGTGCTGCATCATCTATTATCTATATATAATATTATATATATCTGTCTGACTGCTCAGCTCACACAGCTTATAATTGTGGGGGAGACTGGGGAGCACTACTGCAGTGCCAGTTATAGGTTATAGCAGGAGCCAGGAGTACATAATATATTATATAGTGAGTGACCACCAGACACACAGTGCAGTTTATTTAATATATCCGTTCTCTGCCTGAAAAAAGCGATACACACAGTGACTCAGTCAGTCACATACCATATCTGTGTGCACTGCTCAGGCTCAGGCCAGTGTGCTGCATCATCTATATATATTATATATCTGTCTGACTGCTCAGCTCACACAGCTTATAATTGTGGGGGAGACTGGGGAGCACTACTGCAGTGCCAGTTATAGGTTATAGCAGGAGCCAGGAGTACATATTATATTAAAATTAAACAGTGCACACTTTTGCTGCAGGAGTGCCACTGCCAGTGTGACTGACCAGTGACCTGACCACACTGACCACCAGTATAGTTAGTAGTATACTTATATTGTGATTGCCTGAAAAAGTTAAACACTCGTCGTGTGACTTCACTTGTGTGTTTTTTTTTTTTTTATTCTATAAAAATAAAACTCATTCTGCTGACAGACAGTGTCCAGCAGGTCCGTCATTATATAATATATAATATATACCTGTCCGGCTGCAGTAGTGATATATATATATTTTTTATATCATTTATCATCCAGTCGCAGCAGACACAGTACGGTAGTTCACGGCTGTGGCTACCTCTGTGTCTCTGCACTCGGCAGGCAGTCCGTCCATAATTGTAATACCACCTAACCGTGGATTTTTTTCATTCTTCTTTATACATACATAGTTACATAGACATCTTCTCTTTATCAACCAGTCTATATTAGCTGCAGACACAGTACAGTACGGTAGTTCACGGCTGTGGCTACCTCTGTGTCTGCACTCGGCAGGCAGTCCGTCCATAATTGTATACCACCTAACCGTGGTTTTTTTTTCATTCTTCTTTATACATACATAGTTACATAGACATCTTCTCTTTATCAACCAGTCTATATAAGCTGCAGACACAGTACAGTACGGTAGTTCACGGCTGTGGCTACCTCTGTGTCTGCACTCGGCAGGCAGTCCGTCCATAATTGTATACCACCTAACCGTGTATTTTTTTCAGTCTTCTTTATACATACATAGTTACATAGACATCTTCTCTTTATCAACCAGTCTATATTAGCTGCAGACACAGTACAGTACGGTAGTTCACGGCTGTGGCTACCTCTGTGTCTGCAGTCGGCAGGCAGTCCATAATTGTATACTAGTATCCATCTCCATTGTTTACCTGAGGTGCCTTTTAGTTGTGCCTATTAAAATATGGAGAACAAAAATGTTGAGGTTCCAAAATTAGGGAAAGATCAAGATCCACTTCCACCTCGTGCTGAAGCTGCTGCCACTAGTCATGGCCGAGACGATGAAATGCCAGCAACGTCGTCTGCCAAGGCCGATGCCCAATGTCATAGTACAGAGCATGTCAAATCCAAAACACCAAATATCAGAAAAAAAAGGACTCCAAAACCTAAAATAAAATTGTCGGAGGAGAAGCGTAAACTTGCCAATATGCCATTTACCACACGGAGTGGCAAGGAACGGCTGAGGCCCTGGCCTATGTTCATGGCTAGTGGTTCAGCTTCACATGAGGATGGAAGCACTCAGCCTCTCGCTAGAAAAATGAAAAGACTCAAGCTGGCAAAAGCAGCACAGCAAAGAACTGTGCATTCTTCGAAATCCCAAATCCACAAGGAGAGTCCAATTGTGTCGGTTGCGATGCCTGACCTTCCCAACACTGGACGTGAAGAGCATGCGCCTTCCACCATTTGCACGCCCCCTGCAAGTGCTGGAAGGAGCACCCGCAGTCCAGTTCCTGATAGTCAGATTGAAGATGTCAGTGTTGAAGTACACCAGGATGAGGAGGATATGGGTGTTGCTGGCGCTGGGGAGGAAATTGACCAGGAGGATTCTGATGGTGAGGTGGTTTGTTTAAGTCAGGCACCCGGGGAGACACCTGTTGTCCGTGGGAGGAATATGGCCGTTGACATGCCAGGTGAAAATACCAAAAAAATCAGCTCTTCGGTGTGGAGGTATTTCACCAGAAATGCGGACAACAGGTGTCAAGCCGTGTGTTCCCTTTGTCAAGCTGTAATAAGTAGGGGTAAGGACGTTAACCACCTCGGAACATCCTCCCTTATACGTCACCTGCAGCGCATTCATAATAAGTCAGTGACAAGTTCAAAAACTTTGGGTGACAGCGGAAGCAGTCCACTGACCAGTAAATCCCTTCCTCTTGTAACCAAGCTCACGCAAACCACCCCACCAACTCCCTCAGTGTCAATTTCCTCCTTCCCCAGGAATGCCAATAGTCCTGCAGGCCATGTCACTGGCAATTCTGACGAGTCCTCTCCTGCCTGGGATTCCTCCGATGCATCCTTGCGTGTAACGCCTACTGCTGCTGGCGCTGCTGTTGTTGCCGCTGGGAGTCGATGGTCATCCCAGAGGGGAAGTCGTAAGCCCACTTGTACTACTTCCAGTAAGCAATTGACTGTTCAACAGTCCTTTGCGAGGAAGATGAAATATCACAGCAGTCATCCTACTGCAAAGCGGATAACTGAGGCCTTGACAACTATGTTGGTGTTAGACGTGCGTCCGGTATCCGCCGTTAGTTCACAGGGAACTAGACAATTTATTGAGGCAGTGTGCCCCCGTTACCAAATACCATCTAGGTTCCACTTCTCTAGGCAGGCGATACCGAGAATGTACACGGACGTCAGAAAAAGACTCACCAGTGTCCTAAAAAATGCAGTTGTACCCAATGTCCACTTAACCACGGACATGTGGACAAGTGGAGCAGGGCAGGGTCAGGACTATATGACTGTGACAGCCCACTGGGTAGATGTATGGACTCCCGCCGCAAGAACAGCAGCGGCGGCACCAGTAGCAGCATCTCGCAAACGCCAACTCTTTCCTAGGCAGGCTACGCTTTGTATCACCGCTTTCCAGAATACGCACACAGCTGAAAACCTCTTACGGCAACTGAGGAAGATCATCGCGGAATGGCTTACCCCAATTGGACTCTCCTGTGGATTTGTGGCATCGGACAACGCCAGCAATATTGTGTGTGCATTAAATATGGGCAAATTCCAGCACGTCCCATGTTTTGCACATACCTTGAATTTGGTGGTGCAGAATTTTTTAAAAAACGACAGGGGCGTGCAAGAGATGCTGTCGGTGGCCAGAAGAATTGCGGGACACTTTCGGCGTACAGGCACCACGTACAGAAGACTGGAGCACCACCAAAAACTACTGAACCTGCCCTGCCATCATCTGAAGCAAGAAGTGGTAACGAGGTGGAATTCAACCCTCTATATGCTTCAGAGGTTGGAGGAGCAGCAAAAGGCCATTCAAGCCTATACAATTGAGCACGATATAGGAGGTGGAATGCACCTGTCTCAAGTGCAGTGGAGAATGATTTCAACGTTGTGCAAGGTTCTGATGCCCTTTGAACTTGCCACACGTGAAGTCAGTTCAGACACTGCCAGCCTGAGTCAGGTCATTCCCCTCATCAGGCTTTTGCAGAAGAAGCTGGAGGCATTGAAGAAGGAGCTAAAAGGGAGCGATTCCGCTAGGCATGTGGGACTTGTGGATGCAGCCCTTAATTCGCTTAACAAGGATTCACGGGTGGTCAATCTGTTGAAATCAGAGCACTACATTTTGGCCACCGTGCTCGATCCTAGATTTAAAGCCTACCTTGGATCTCTCTTTCCGGCAGACACAAGTCTGCTGGGGTTGAAAGACCTGCTGGTGACAAAATTGTCAAGTCAAGCGGAACGCGACCTGTCAACATCTCCTCCTTCACATTCTCCCGCAACTGGGGGTGCGAGGAAAAGGCTCAGAATTCCGAGCCCACCCGCTGGCGGTGATGCAGGGCAGTCTGGAGCGACTGCTGATGCTGACATCTGGTCCGGACTGAAGGACCTGACAACGATTACGGACATGTCGTCTACTGTCACTGCATATGATTCTCTCAACATTGATAGAATGGTGGAGGATTATATGAGTGACCGCATCCAAGTAGGCACGTCACACAGTCCGTACTTATACTGGCAGGAAAAAGAGGCAATTTGGAGGCCCTTGCACAAACTGGCTTTATTCTACCTAAGTTGCCCTCCCACAAGTGTGTACTCCGAAAGAGTGTTTAGTGCCGCCGCTCACCTTGTCAGCAATCGGCGTACGAGGTTACATCCAGAAAATGTGGAGAAGATGATGTTCATTAAAATGAATTATAATCAATTCCTCCGCGGAGACATTGACCAGCAGCAATTGCCTCCACAAAGTACACAGGGAGCTGAGATGGTGGATTCCAGTGGGGACGAATTGATAATCTGTGAGGAGGGGGATGTACACGGTGATATATCGGAGGGTGAAGATGAGGTGGACATCTTGCCTCTGTAGAGCCAGTTTGTGCAAGGAGAGATTAATTGCTTCTTTTTTGGGGGGGGTCCAAACCAACCCGTCATATCAGTCACAGTCGTGTGGCAGACCCTGTCACTGAAATGATGGGTTGGTTAAAGTGTGCATGTCCTGTTTTGTTTATACAACATAAGGGTGGGTGGGAGGGCCCAAGGACAATTCCATCTTGCACCTCTTTTTTCTTTTCTTTTTCTTTGCATCATGTGCTGATTGGGGAGGGTTTTTTGGAAGGGACATCCTGCGTGACACTGCAGTGCCACTCCTAGATGGGCCCGGTGTTTGTGTCGGCCACTAGGGTCGCTAATCTTACTCACACAGTCAGCTACCTCATTGCGCCTCTTTTTTTCTTTGCGTCATGTGCTGTTTGGGGAGGGTTTTTTGGAAGGGACATCCTGCGTGACACTGCAGTGCCACTCCTAGATGGGCCCGGTGTTTGTGTCGGCCACTAGGGTCGCTAATCTTACTCACACAGCTACCTCATTGCGCCTCTTTTTTTCTTTGCGTCATGTGCTGTTTGGGGAGGGTTTTTTGGAAGGGACATCCTGCGTGACACTGCAGTGCCACTCCTAGATGGGCCCGGTGTTTGTGTCGGCCACTAGGGTCGCTAATCTTACTCACACAGCTACCTCATTGCGCCTCTTTTTTTCTTTGCGTCATGTGCTGTTTGGGGAGGGTTTTTTGGAAGGGCCATCCTGCGTGACACTGCAGTGCCACTCCTAGATGGGCCCGGTGTTTGTGTCGGCCACTAGGGTCGCTAATCTTACTCACACAGCTACCTCATTGCGCCTCTTTTTTTCTTTGCGTCATGTGCTGTTTGGGGAGGGTTTTTTGGAAGGGACATCCTGCGTGACACTGCAGTGCCACTCCTAGATGGGCCCGGCGTTTGTGTCGGCCACTAGGGTCGCTTATCTTACTCACACAGCGACCTCGGTGCAAATTTTAGGACTAAAAATAATATTGTGAGGTGTGAGGTATAGAGAATAGACTGAAAATGAGTGTAAATTATGGTTTTTGAGGTTAATAATACTTTGGGATCAAAATGACCCCCAAATTCTATGATTTAAGCTGTTTTTTAGTGTTTTTTGAAAAAAACACCCGAATCCAAAACACACCCGAATCCGACAAAAAAAATTCGGTGAGGTTTTGCCAAAACGCGTTCGAACCCAAAACACGGCCGCGGAACCGAACCCAAAACCAAAACACAAAACCCGAAAAATTTCAGGCGCTCATCTCTAATTGCTATATGTAATCAGAGAGACCCAGGTCCTGCAGCCTCCCACTTTATGTAGCAGCCTCTGTGACACTCTGCTCTCCTCCAGTGAAGTGGCCGCTGCCACTGCACTCACAGGCAGCAACCTCCGATGGGTCCCCCTTCAGAGCTCCAGGGGCAACATAGTCTGTAACAGGGCCAGACGGATGCTCCGGGGAACAGCCTCTGCGTGTTATAAGCACCGTGGCTCACTTTCCAGTGTTGTCAGTGCTGCCACCTCCCGCTGTCCAGCCAGCGGCCAAAATCGAGGTCCCGGTTCCAATGGGGAGTGAGGGCCGCAACCCGTAAAAAAGGTAACACCATCTCCTGGTCCAGCGACCTGCACCTGTATCTGCAGCAGAGGTAGGCACCGTAGGGACCAATACTTGAAGAGCCCAGGGGTGCCTGAGGAAGGTGACAGGAGCACTTCTAATAGTTGCATATGCTGGAGCTCCTTCCCAGTATGTCCTCTTCGGCAGCCATCCAAGACACGATCCACCAAGGATCAGCTTTTAACTTCAGGACCCCAAACTTTGAAGTAAAGGTGCACCATTGCAAATTGTTCAATAATAAATTTTTCAGAGTATAGCAGTAGTCTTGTAGAGAGTATATGAGTGTGCAAGTGTGGTGTGGGGTTAAGGTACCATTTCAGCTAAAATGAGCAAGGGGTTAAGATATATTGATGTATTTGGGTTCTTTAAATCATTATTTGCGCAGTTTGAGGAAACTTTTCTATTTTTTATTCCTGTTTAATAAAGATTGTAGATATTAGTATTTAATGGTGTGATTACTGAATAGTGTAACAAAGCATTTGGAAAAGAAGGATAGAAGAAGACGGAAGTACAGGTATCAGGTAATAAGACTGTTGCACACATCTCTCATTTACTTTGAACACATTCTCATGTCCACTTCAAAGGAATTTGTCCAAACACAAAGACTTGAGTGGAGGCACATATACTGTTAGTAGCTAACCATTTTTAACAATATCAAGGGGGGGTTACATTTTGGAGGCACCACTGCTGAGATACGTACAGTTTCCAGATACTTCCTGTTTGTTCATGTAATATGGTACAAATAAAGGGGGAGGATACTTTAGAGTGGTGTAAAAAGAAAGGTGTTCCCCCTTTAAATTGCTTAGCACTAGTGAGTGATCTTAAAGACGTTTGGAAAACAGCGATCAAAATAGCAGTTGTGAAGCTATTTAGATTCAAAGAATCCGTATGATAGATGTCAGTGAAGGAGAACTGGGTATAGTTAGTGCAGTGCTGCTGGCTACCAAAGAACCCTTAGAAAGAGGTATGATACAGTACTATCCATGATCCCTGCCCTACATGTTGAAGGGCAAAGATGGAATATTATATAATCTAAGAAGGGGAAGGACATGGGAGCCTCAGGCGAACCAGCCAGTAGTTGTCGAGCTTCACAGAATGAAGAAAATAAGCAGAGTATAAGGAAAGACAGACAAAATCGTCAATCTAAAGCAGATCAAGGACAGAATGATACCATGGTGACTGTAATGAAAACTGTGATGGATGACTTCAGAAGGATACATTATGAGGAGGGATATAGGCATCTAAGGAGTTTTTCTTGGATACATTTAGTACCTGTAGGAGAGGATAGCTATGAGGAGTGTAGAAAAATGGTACATCAACTACTGGAAGAATGATAGTGTGCTGATGCAGTAAAGAAACAGCGAGTAGTAGAGCGCTTAAGAGGAAGTGAAAACTGCCACCATGAGGGATGACCCTAATGCAAGTTTCCGAGACTACTTAGCAGCTTTAGACCTGGATTTAAAAACAATGGAGAATGTAGATGACATGAAGTACTGACTGTGGCACACATCAAAATGTAGGGGAAAAGTTGACATCCTACATTTATCGCATTGATAGATTAATCCATCGAATGGTAGAAAGAGGAGGCATAGCAATCAAAGAAGTGAATGAAAAGAGGATGCAACAATTAATAGAAGGGTCCCTTACTACCAATCCTATAGCTCAACATTTGAGATATACAATCATTAGTAGACAACCGCCAACTTTCATGAAATTAATGTGGGAAGTTAAACAGGAGAAAGCCTTGGTAAAGGCTCGCGACAAAAGTGTGAAGGTTAAGGTAGCAGCATCTAAAGTTAAAGAGGCATTTAATTCAATTGAGAGTTTAACAAAAATGGTGGAGAGGTTACGAAGTGAAGTAGGACAGTTAACACTTTGATTGTCTGTAGATATAAGGAAGAGAGAAGCTACTAGAACACTTGAAAGGGTGCCATCTGTGACACTGGGAGAGGAGAAATGTCCGACTGCAAAGATGTTTTTGCTGTGGAAGATTAGGCCACAGAGCCCTTGAATGTAAGCACCTTTTCTCATAATGGTCAATGCAGGGGGTCGTCTTGAACCTTGTCTTGGCTCGGATCTTTAGATTGTCCTCCAGAGGTAATGGGGAGTCCTGTGGACAGTGCTCTGTGCCTAAGGGATTGATAGGACCAGCTTCACTGATTCCAGCATTTGTTAATGGAAATTTGTGTACTGTCTTATTGGACAGTGGATTTCAGGTGTCCATCATATTTCAGGATTGGTATAGACAAAATTTGTCTGATGTCCCGATATTACCACTGTCGTGTTTGATTATATGGGGACTGAGTGATCATAGTTACCCTTATTTGGGGTATATACCAGTCACTTTAAAATTCCCCCAAGATGTAACTGGAGTGATTGGAGAAATAAATAAAATGGCATTGATATGCCCAGGATCTGGAGGAGAAGACCAGATAGCACCCAATATCATCGGGACTAATGCAAACTTTTTCAAAACCCTGGCATAATGGTGTCATGAGTCAGGGGGTTACTTACTCAAGTTGATAAACACACAGAAACCGACAGTGGCCGGAAAAAGACAGGGATTGCCTTTTTGGAGCACTCTTTTAAATTTGAATAAATGTGTTCAAATTGATATGATTATTTTTTTAAAACGTAACCTTTAATATTGATTCTTTAAAATGATTATGATAATAATTAGTTCATTAAATCAGTATATAATTTCCTAACTACTATTAACATTATGTAACTAACTTCAATTGAATCAGTACATATTTATCTTAGCCAATTATAGCTTGTAACTATCTTAGCAGTACATATATTGTGATAATATGGTGAAAAAATGATAATAAATAAGAGTGTGAAAAGAAATATCTATTCCGCAATTTAATAAAGCTAATCTAACAATTACCCTGTCTTTATTGTCTGAAACAACAATCTAGTACTTTCCAATTATCAACTCTGCACCTTAATAAAACTAATCATGCAATAATCCTGTCCTATTTTTCTGAATCAACAATCTATCATGAAACTAAAAATTCATACAGTGGTCATTTCATAACAGTGTCATGTCACATGTTTAGCTTGATCACCAATCTACCTAATTACACTGATTTTGTGCAAAATTATCTCCTAGTAATATCATGTCACAATCACATTGGTAAGTATCTTGATAAGAGACAATGAATTATAAATTTGCACAAGCAGATGGTTAATCACTGCAGTGTCAAACGTTCCCCTAGACTCTCTGGTTTGATACCTGTAATAGAAACTGTGGCTAGTTGGCTGTTCTGCATTAATCCTTCTAACTGCAAAACAATGTAACCATTCCCTCTTACAGCTGTCTGCGAACGTAACAGTCAGCACCTCCGATACAAATGTTGCTATTCATATGGTATTCATTGTGGATTGCTTACAGTGCCAAACAATCTGACTAAGTTGTAACAATGTATATAGCTGTGATTCTTTCTCACCCAGCTTAATTGTTGTTCAGTATTTCTGTGCAAATTTATAATTCATTGTCTCTTATCAAGATACTTCCCAATGTGATTGTGACATGATATTACTAGGAGATAATTTTGCACAAAATCAGTGTAATTAGGTAGATTGGTGATCAAGCTAAACATGTGACATGACACTGTTATGAAATGACCACTGTATGAATTTTTAGTTTCATGATAGATTGTTGATTCAGAAAAATAGGACAGGATTATTGCATGATTAGTTTTATTAAGGTGCAGAGTTGATAATTGGAAAGTACTAGATTGTTGTTTCAGACAATAAAGACAGGGTAATTGTTAGATTAGCTTTATTAAATTGCGGAATAGATATTTCTTTTCACACTCTTATTTATTATCATTTTTTCACCATATTATCACAATATATGTACTGCTAAGATAGTTACAAGCTATAATTAGCTAAGATAAATATGTACTGATTCAATTGAAGTTAGTTACATAATGTTAATAGTAGTTAGGAAATTATATACTGATTTAATGAACTAATTATTATCATAATCATTTTAAAGAATCAATATTAAAGGTTACGTTTTAAAAAAATAATCATATCAATTTGAACACATTTATTCAAATTTAAAAGAGTGCTCCAAAAAGGCAATCCCTGTCTTTTTCCGGCCACTGTCGGTTTCTGTGTGTTTATCAGGTTTAAATATGATTGTTGGAGCACCTCCAGCTGATTAATTCTACCTATTAAAAAAGGAAAAATTATTGAACAGCCGGTTCCACCATATTTCTTTGAAATTATTTGGGTTCGGTGCAGGGTACACTGCATTACTACAAAGTACTTACTCAAGTTCACTGACCATACATTTGTGTCTAAAAGTTTATCAGAAGACTGAGGAAGAAAAGAAGAATGAGTCTAGTAGAAGAACTTTGACTTTGAGGCATGTTTCCAGGGTAGCGATATCTCAGACAATAGCAAAGTAGAGTTGATGATGGATCACATACAACATGATGCTGTGTTTTCATGGCATGATTGGGATCTGGGACTTGCCACTGATATTTCTCATTGTATTAGGCTAACGGATGAGATCCCATTCAAGGAAAGGTCTCATAGGTTAGCCTCAGCTGATCTGGAGGATGTAAGGCAGCATCTGAAGAATCTTTAGGAAGAGAACAAGCCCAGAGAATTGGCAAAACGTGTCTTCCAAAGCCTACACAGGAACTCCACGGGACTCTGCTGTAGTGCAATACGGCCACCTCAAGCAGACCCAGGTATGTGGTCAGCAAAAGGGTAATATGCCTTCATTATTTCTTGCTATTTAACTACTTGGAATTCTGCAAAGACATGCATGCCATTTATTGATTAATAGCAGTATGAACTATGGAGGGCATAACCAACGCTGAACCTTAGATCCATTCATATGCACCTTTTCATATACCATGCCTACTTAAGAGTCTTTGTGATTATTATTAAGATTTATTTATTAACAGTTTCTAATATAGCGCAGCAAATTACGTTGCGCTTTACAACTGGACACAATTAGAAGACAAAACTGGGTAAAACCAAACAGTCATAGAGGGAGGAGGGCCCTGCTCGCAAGCTTACAATCTATGGGGAAATAGGCATTGATACACAAGGATAGCTGCTATCTATTGCATAGTTGTTCACCAGATTGTAAAGGTTCTTGATGAGCTGCATGATATCACATCACAGCAGTGATGAACCAAGTTCAGGGGAAAGGAGAGTGAAGAAAGAAAATATGTGGGGATGTGTGGACTATACTGTGAGGATATAATTGGATAGGAGAGCTATGAAGGTAATGTGAGCGGTTCTGGAATTTGATAAGCTTGTCTGAATAGGTGAGTTTTCAGGGAATGCTTGAAGGTTTGAAGACTAGAGGAGAGTCTTATTGTACGTGGTAGGGCATTCCACAGAGTGGGTGCAGCCCGAAGAAAGTCCTGTAATCGTGCATGGGAGCAAGTAATGAGTGTGGATGAGAGACGTAGATCTTGTGACGAGCGAAGGGAACGGGTTGGGAGATATTTTGAGATAAGTGAAGAGATGTATGTTGGTGTAGTATGGTTAATAGCCTTGTGTGTAAGTAACAGTATTTTATATTGAATACGGTAGAATACAGGTAGCCAATGGAGGGACAGACAAAGTGGGTCTGCAGACGATGAACGTCTAGTGAGGAATATTAGCCTCACAGCTGCATTCAGATGGATTGTAATGGTAAGAGTCTCTTCTTAGTAAGACCAGTAAGAAGACTATTGCAATAATCAATGCGGGAGAAAATGAGAGCATGGATTAGGGTTTTAGCAGTGTCTTGTGTAAGATATGATTGTATTTTGGATATATTTCTTAGATGCATGTAACATGATTTTGAGACAGATTGAATGTGGGGAGCAAAGGACAATTCTGAGTCAAGTATGACACCTAGGCAGCGAGCTTGTCGTGTAGGGCTGATTGTAGAGTTCTCAATAGTGATAGAAATATCAGGTTGGTAACTACCATTGGCCGGTGGAAATATAATTAACTCTGTTTTGGAAATATTAAGTTTGAGGTGGTGAGATGACATCCAAGATGAAATGGCAGAGAGGCATTCAATGACCCGGCCCAATACAGATAGAGACAAATCAGGGGTGGATAGGTAGATTTGAGTATCATCTGTGTACAGATGATACTGAAATACAAAAGAGCTGATTAGTTTCCCAAGAGATGAGGTATAGATTGAGAAAAGCAGAGGACCTAAGACTGAGCCCTGCGGTACTCCAACTGAAAGAGGTAGCGGAGAGGAGGTGGATTCAGAGAAACGGACACTGAAAGAGTGATTAGATAGGTAGGATAGGAACCAAGAGAGGGCTGTGTCCTGAAGACCTAGGGATTGCAGTGTTTGTATGAGGAGAGAGTGTTCAACAGTGTTAAAAGCAGCAGAGAGATCTAGAAGAATAAGTAGTAAGTAAATGGCCTTTAGACTTCGCAGTGACCAGATCATTCACTACTTTAGTCAGTGCTGTCTCTGTGGAGTGTTGGGAGCGAAACCTGATTGATGTGGGTCCAATAAGTTATACGAGTTAAGAAAGTGTGTGAGGCGCGTGTAGGCAAGTTTCTCAAGTAGCTTGGAGAAACATGGGAGCTGAGAGATGGGACGGTAGTTTGAGAGAGTGTTAAGGTCAGAATTTTGTTTTTTTTTCAGAATGGGAGTAATCACTGCATGCTTGAACAGTGAAGGAAAGATACCAGTAGAGAGAGAGATTACAGATGTTAGTTAAGGTTGGGATGAGCACAGGAAATAGAGCTTTACTTATTTGTCAGGGTATAGGATCAAGTGAAGAGGTAGTAGAGTAGCAGGATGAGAAGAGTGTTGATACTTCATCTTCATTTGTGGGATAAAATGAAGAGAAAGTGCCAGAGGGTTCAGGTAAGGAACTGAGTAGGTCACTGGTTGAGGAAGAGCATACTATTTCAGCTTGGATCTTCTCAATCTGGTCCTTGATAGTGGCTAGAGGCTTGGGTGAAGGAGGGTTGAGAAGTGATTTAAATGTATTAAAAAGTCGTTTGGGGTTAGAGGCTTGAGCAGAGATAAGAGTTTGGAAATATGTTTGTTTGGCAGTGTCCAGAGCATTACAATAAGAGTGGCAGACAGTCTTATATGTGAGGAAGTCACTTGGAATACGAGATTTACGCCACTGGCGTTCAACTTTATGTGACAGTTTTTGTAGGTGTCTTGTTACTTTAGAGTGCCACGGTTGACATCTAGGCCTACGTGGAGTGTGATGGGTAGCTGGAGCCACTTTGTCAAGGGCTATCTCTAGAGTCTGGTTCAGGTGTGATACAGCCATCTTAGGAGAAGTGAATGCAGAAATAGGTAAAAGCAGTTGTTGCAGTGAGGTGGAAAGTTCTTGAAAATTAATTGCATTAATATATCTGCGGGTTTGAAGAGGATTGGAGGATGTCAGTGGCACTGAGTTTGAAGTATTAGAGGAGAGCATGCAGGTGATAAGGTTGTGATCTGAGAGAGGGAAAGGAGTGTTAGTGAGTTCAGAAACGGAGCATAGTCCAGTGAATACTAGCTCAAGGCAGTGGGCCTCCTGATGAGTAGAGGAGTCAGTCCACTGTGAGAGGCCGAGAGAGGAGGTTAGAGACAGTAGATTGGAGGCATGAGCAGCAGATTTTGGACTTTCAATAGCAATATTGAAATCGCCCATGATAATGGTGGAGATATCAGAGGATAAGAAGTGAGGGAGCCAAGCAGAAAAAATTATCTAGAAATTGTTTGGGATGCCCAGGTGGGTGATAGATAGCTGCAACATGCAGAGAAAAAGGAGTGCAAATTCTGATAGAATGTACTTCAAATGATGTAAATGTGAGTGATGGAACCGGTTGTAGAACTGTGTATGCGAAAGATTGGGATAGTAATAATCCAACTCCACCTCCTTTACAGTTACCAGGCCTGGGGGTGTGTGTGAAGTGGAGACCACCATGTGACAGTGCCGCAGGGGAGGCCATATCTGGTTGTGTGAGTCATGTTTCTGTAATAGCCAGCAGGTTGAAGTTGTTAGATATGAAGAGGTCATGAACAGATGTTAGTTTGTTACAAACAGAGCATGCATTCCATAAGCCACATTTTAGTGATTTGGAGGGTGATGGGAGACATGTTGTTTATTAGGTTAGCTGTATTTCTATAAATAAAACAATTAGCAGAAAGCTGTAAAGTCCTCATTCAATGGGACCACAAACAGTGAATACACAATTGATGATTTCTAAAATAGACGGTACCGGTATGAATGGTCGACATTAACAAATGGTCGACTCATGAAAATGGTCGACACATGAAAGGTCAATGCATGAAAATGTCGACATGAGTTTTTTACTTTTTGGGTGTCGTTTTCTGCATAAAGTGACGGGGAACCCCAATTAGTGCACCGCTTCGCTCACCATGCTTCGGGAAAGGTGCCTCGCTCCACTACCACTGCGCTCACACAGATTACCGTTCCCAATCGTAGTCCACGTGGATTTTAAAGTATGGAAAAGTTCCCCAAAAGAAATAAAATGTGAAAAACTCATGTCGACCTTTTCACGTGTTGACCATTTTCATGTGTCGACCATGTGTCCATGGCGACCATGTCAATGTCGACCAATAGCGGTCGACCTAATGACTGTCCGTTTAGCATCAATCCTGATGAGATGGTAATGATTGGAGGCGCATTTTACAGGAATCCCTTTAACCTTCAATGCTTGGACCGTGAACAATAGGAAATCCACCGTTGAAGTCCCGTAACCAAAAGTTGTCCTTTTTTGTAGCCCACTGACCAAGGGGGAAAGCAAGTACTGACGCGTTTCACTGTCCTTAGACTGCTTTTTCAAAGGGATTCCTGTAAAATGTGCCTCCAATCATTACCATCTCATCAGGATTGACGCTAAACGGACTTCCCCTTGAAAAATACCTTAGGACCAGTAACTATATCCATCTTTGGGACTATTTGCATATGGTCCACGCTTAAACATTGTAATTCAGTGGACTTTTAACCAATATAGGTCCTGTCTAAACACTGTTATCTCAGCGGACTCCAAACCAAAACAGGACCCTAACAGTGAGCTCACATGTTTGACCATCTAGAGGGGTTGTAATCACTTTCCTATTTTTATCTTTTGCTGTTTTAATAGAATATAAGCATTGATTCATATCTATATATACATGCTTTATAAATACCTACCTCTTGCCAGAGAGATTTGTTGCAAATTAGTTTATGTACATTTTTTAATAATAAATAACCTGTTTTATTAGATCGCCATGCAATATAATTGTTATTGATAATACCAATTTATCTAAGCACTTTTTTTTCTCTAGTATATACATATCTGTCTATACAGGGCAGACCCTGTCACTAATATCAAGACAGACTGAATCACTATATGTATAGCAGATATTAAATAAGGGGCTTTGGTGCACTTGTAGACTGTACAATATGCATCAATAATGCTCACTAAATATCATGGACATGTTTGTTGCACCTCTGGATTTGATAACAGGTATCAGTGACGCTTACTGAATATCCAAGGTACAGTATTACCATAATACTGATTACCATCCCTGCTTTGACTTTTATATCTATTCTCACCTTAACGTATTCAGTGGACTCTCATTCGCGATTCAGTGGCACGTTTCCACGCTCCACTGTCTAACGTGAACAGCAGATCCATTCAGTTTATCTAAACTTGCCTATCCTATCTGAGTATCCTTCTCAATCTATAATCCATTAAATCTATGGTAATTTTGATTTTTTTTTTTATAGGCAAGCTTCTGGCCTAGAACTCAATCTCCCATAGGTGCACTCTCATTAGTGAGTCAGATAAATGTACATACTTTACTACCATACCTCACTGCTCATGTCCAATCTCGTCTAATCTTGGAAGCGAAGCGGTGCTGGCCTGTGTTAGTTCATGTAAGGGGGACCTCCAGGGGGTATCTGGTCTCTAGGTCGAAGGTAACTAAGTTGACACTGTCTAGGTCAAACACTATTGGTCAACAGTAACTAGGTCAACAGTGTTTCAAGGTTGACATGTTCTAGGTCGACAGGTCAAAAGGCCGACATGAGTTTTAAAAAAAAAAATATTTTTATTTTTTATTTTTTCATACTTAACAATCCATGCAGTCTACGATTGGGAATGGTAACCTGTGCCAAGTAAAGCAGTAGCGGGCCAAGGCACCTTGCGGAATCGCTTGCAATGCGAGGGGACACGGTGCACTAATTGGGGTTCCGGTCACTGTACAGAGAAAATGACACCAAAAAACTCATAAAAAACTCATGTCGAACTTTTGACCTGTTGACCTAGACCATGTAGACCTACAGTCCCCGTCGACCTAGCATCCCTGTCGACCTAGTTGCTATCGGCCAATAGTGGTCAACACTCTGACATAACACTAACAGCAGGATCACCAATTTTTCTTCCTTCATTCCTCTTTGCAGTCTTGCCTTTTTCCAACCATATGCGACAAGAGATGGTACAACATGAATTCAGTAGTTTATGAGTAATTTTGTCCATACAAAGTACAGTCCAAGTCCAAAGAATGGATTTCCTGTATACTAATTGATCTACCAAGGTCTTAGCAATACTTCATGTACTGATCCATGTGATGTGGATGTAGTACTGACTGTGTCTACATTTCATTTTCAGATCATATATATACTTATATATAGAGGGACCAGAACACGTTTTAATTTTTTTTTAATGATATTGTAATCTCTTGGATACGTATTAAATTTATGTGAACAACTAATAAAAGTTATGTTTTAGATTCCTAAAAATGTAATACTAAGAGTGAGCCCACACAAGAGTCTTCTTTCCCTTTTGCTTGTTTGAATCTGTTGGATAGCCAAATAATTGCAGTTTTTGAGTCCATATGCCTCATATATAGTAGTTGCTAGGAAAAAGAATGGTGAGGTACTATCGTAAACTTAACCAACGCACTATTCCAGACCAGTATACAGTACCCAAAGTGGATGAAGCCTTGGATTGTTTACAGGGTAACCAATATTTTTTAGTGTTAGATCTTAAGAGCGTTTTCTATCAAATCCCATTAGATCCTAAAGATGCTGAGAATACTGCATTTATTTGTCCTCTCGGATTTTTCCATTTTTGTGGATTCCACAAGGGATAAATGGTGCTCCTGTCAACTACCAGAGATGTATGGAGAGGATAGTTGGAGACATGAACCTCAGGGAGGTGGTAATACATTTGGGTGACATCGTAGTCTTTGGGAAGACCCTAGAAGAGCACAACAGAAGGTTCTTGAAGGTCCTTGATTGTCTGATAGAACATGGATTTGAGTTGTCATTAGCAAGACAACTGTGAGATATATAGGTCATATTGTCAGCCCAGAAGGGATAGCAGCTGATCCAGCTAAGGTGGAAGCCATGAAAGAGTGGCCTAGACCTACTAGGCTGAAGTAGTTAATGTCATTCCTGGAATTTTGTGGTTATTATAGGCGTTTTGTATCACAATTTTCTATGATAGCTAGACCTTTGACCGACCTCACCAAAGGGAATCCTCCTACAAAAAAACTTGTACTGGAAGGAATAAAAAAGAACTTTAATAAAGGCCAATGAAGAATTTGGAGAATGATGGACGTCAGAATGTGAACAAGCATTTCAGTAAGGATTGAAGGAAACACACATCTGTTTTGGCTTATGCAGATCAATCCCAGCCTTATATGTTGCATATAGATGCATCCATTGAAGGTTTGGAGGGAGTATTGTTTCATCTGGAAGAGTATTGAAGAGATTTCCCTGGAAGAGTTAGTGAGGGTGAAGATATCGATAAATCCTCAGTGGTGACACTCTTTATGCCCTTTCAGTATGAAGCTTCACAAAGTCCTGCAGGTTCAGGTAGATTACACTCTGAGTCATATAGTTTGGGAGGAAGTGAGAGCAATATGGAAAAGTCCTTAGGTCATTCACAAAGAACTATCAGGCCCCCTATGATACTGACATAGGACTCTTTATGGGAGTCAATAGAAGTGCCTTGACTGATACATTTAAACATAGTGTTCACTTGGCCATATTTTGGCACCCTGGAGGAGTGTATAAATAGGTGATTGAAAGGACTGTTAAGCTGGTTGCCGGAGGCTGCGTGGAGAAGAAAGGAACTGCTGAGCTCAACCCCTTCTTTTTATTTGGAACCCACCCACCCCAAAAAACGAAGCTTAAAGAAGACTGAATGCAATGATTAGAATTATAGTGCCTTCAAATTAGAGTTTTTGGCCTTAGTATGGGCAGTTACGGAAAAATTCAAAAGCTACTTGGCTGCTACTCCATTTGTGGCTTTCACCAACAACAATCCTTTATCCCATCTATCGACTGCTCATCTGAGAGCACTGGAGCAGCGTTGGGCTTCTCGATTAGCCAACTACCAATTCACAATCAAGTACCGGAGTGGTCAAAGTAATCTAAACACTGATGCACTGTCGCGATTGCCGGCAGAAATAGGCATTGGACCTGATGAAGATGGGTGGGAGGAGGTGGAAATGCCAGCCTTACATGCCACGTTAACACACCAGCAAGCATTATCCACAGGAACAAAACTAACATCTGAATGTGAACTGCGAATTTTGACGGAGGATGAGCCGGAAAGAAAATGGAGACAAATACAAGAGAAGAGGCCTGTGTTAAAGCGATTGAAAGCTCTTCTACTTACCGGGAAAATTTTGACCAAGGAGGAATGACAGATGGCTGAGCCTGAACTCCTTAAGCTTTGGAGACAAAGAGAACATCTCAGGATACAGCAGGGTCTCCTCGTTCGCTGTGGAGTCAATCCTAAAACACATCATCCTGTTATTCAGATCGTGATACCTATGGAAGAGAAAAATTCTCTTTTGCATGCTTATCATGACCAAGCAGGGCATTTTGGTACCCAGAAACTGGAGGCACACTTACGGAAGCGGTTCTTCTGGACCAATATGAAGGCAGACGTTGAGAATTGGTGCACAAACTACCAGATCTGTATTGTCAAGAAGAGAGTCTCCTCCAAACAGACAGCACCTCTTCATCCCATTATTAGTCATCATCTACTAGAAATGCTTACCATTGACCATGTGAAATTGGAAACCAGCCGAACTGGATATCAATATGCCATCACGATGATAGACCATTACACCAAGTTTGCTGTGGCTCTTCCGGTGCGAGATTTGTTGGCAAGGACCACTGCAGAGATACTGCGGAGAGCATTTGTACAGCCTTATGGATATCCGGAAAACATCTTGACGGATCAAGGCCCTGCTTTTGAATCTAAATTATTCAAGAACTCTGACTTGTTCGGCTGCAAAAAGTTGAGGACCACCGCATGCCACCCACAGTGCAATGGGTTATGTGAAAGGATGAATCAAACCCTAATCAGTATGTTAAGAGCTATTCCGCTACCGGAACGGCGAGAACGGCCTACCCTGCTTCCAGAGATGACTTATTTGTACAACTGCGCAGAGCATAGCTCCACTGGGTATACCCCTTACTATTTGTTATTCAGGCAGGAAGGTAAATTGCCTGTGGATCTAATATTAGATCTGCCCCAGGAAGTCACTCAAGAAACAATTCCGCAGAGTGACTGGGTGAGGGAACATCGACGAAGATTAAAGGCAGCACAGACTATAGTGGATCAAAGGATGGAGAAGGCACGACAGCATCAAGCTGATTACTATAATAAGACAGCACTAGCGGAACCATTAGAAGTGGGCGATGTGGTATGGCGGAAGAAAAATCAGAGATGCAGCAAGCTGGATAGTCGTTGGAAGTCGATACTCTATCTTGTTATTGAAATCCCATGCCTTGATGTAGCAATATATAGAATTTCTAAAGATAAGGCAAGTCTTCCTTGGTGGTGCATAGGAATCAGTTGAAAAGACAGAGAGAGTGAGTTCACTTAATAATTCAGATGTCAGTGACTCTATGGACATGTGGAAATTGTGCAAGCCAGTGTTGTACAATGTAGGGGTTCCTGCTAATGGGGAGGTTACTTTTCCGTCAGAAATGGTACAGCCTGATGTAATGGGAAGAGAAAGTTATGATGCTCCTGACTCCCATGCAATGGTATCAGGTGCATTGGAAGATCATAGCTGTAATGTGGTTAACTCTCCAGTTGAGCTGAGGAGATCAGAGAGAAGCACAAAGGTAGTGTTACCACTTAGATATAGATGTTAAAATGTTACAAAATGCGTAACTGAGTGTCACGATCCTGACTGTAATTCTCATGTTCTGTGGCTTACCTCTGCTTATTCTGAAAACAGGCATCTGCTTCTCATACAAACTGCAGTATTGATTACTTGCTGGTTAGCACCTGAGCAGGAATTCCACTGTGTGTGTAATTGCCAAGATCCAGTGTTCAGCAACCCGGCTCTCTGTTCATCACACCCAGCTTGCAGCAAAGTCTTTACATGCTGTTCCTGCATAGCTCTCTCAGCATAATGTCTGCTTCCTAGTGATTGGGCCTACTAGGCCTCAATCCACATCTGAGCCTCGGCCTGGAGCACTGCTGTGACAAGTCCTGATCACCTGACAGCAGCACAGCCAATTATGTACCTATTTGAGTCTCCCTGCATCACCAAATCATCCCAGCCAATCCCTGCACTCTGGCTCCTATAAGAATGCTCGGTAAGGACTCCCTGGTCACCAGTGCTATGATTGGATGTTTGCTCTCAGCTGCTTCCAGATTACCTTGCTCCAGGAGATTCCATTCTGCCCTGAGACCTGAGTTCCATCCTGCTTGCAGCTCTGCCTGGCTCAATCGGTGTTTTGCCATCGATCTGCAGCTCCATTGGTGTTCTGCCATCGACACTCATCACCATCGGTATTCCGCCATTGATCTCCAGCTCCATCGGTGTTCCGCCATCGATCTCCAGCTCCATCGGTGTTCTGCCATCGATCTCCAGCTCCATCGGTGTTCCGCCATCGATCTCTAGCTCCGTCAGTGATCCACCATCGATCTCTAGCTCCATTGGTGATCCACCATCGATCTCTAGCTCCATCGTTGATCCGCCATCGATCTCGAGCTCCATCGGTGATCTGCCATTGATCTCTAGCATCGGTGGTCCGCCATCGATCTCGAGCTCCATCGGTGTTCCGCCATCGATCTCTAGCTCCATCGGTGTTCTGCCATCGATCTCTAGCTTCATTGGTGCTATGCCATCAATACCCAGTACCATCGATATCCTTTCTTCTCCAGTGGTCAGTAACATTGTGTATTCCTCTACATTGACTTCATCAGTGGTTTACACTGCAACTGTGTCTGCTATCATGTGCTCATTATATTGGGACTTCATCAGTGGTTCACACTGCATCTCATATTACATCTTGCCATCGATGTTCCATATGCTTCTGCATTACCTTGTTCCTGTGCCAATGTTACTGCATTATCTGTGATACCGATCATTGAGTCTAATACCATCTGCCGCTATCTGTACCATCTTGCGTGCTGAATAACAGACTTGTTTTATCTTATATTCTCATACACTCTGGTCACGCCTTCGGGGCTACGCTCAAGTTTACCATATCCTGGTTATGTATCAAAGCTCCCAGATTCACATTCCAGTCAGCCCCTACGCCTGAGCTCTCCACTGGTCAGAGTCAGACCTCAGGCGTGACACTGAGGTTACACCAAATGTTATATATTTGAATATGTACCAAGGTCTTTCAGGTAACTGGTAATCTTGTATTGAAGCCTGTTATACAAAAGGTAGAGAAATGCATGAGGACACACATATTTCAAGCAGGGAAGTATGTAATACCCTGTGTAAGGCATAGTTATGGCATTATTGAATAAGTGGTATGTAGGTACAAATAGAAAAAGTTAAAACTCATCAATGTCTACAAGTGTCCTCACAGAGAATAGTGGAATAGTTTTGTAGCTCTCATTGAGAGAAGTTTTGGTAAACAATATCTCCCTCACAGAGGGGAGTTGGAACTGTCCACCTGTATGCCAGCTTAAAGGACTGCTACACTGCCTCTCAATAAAAGGGGTGATGGCATGAGATTATGGTTTATGGTGGTGCAGGTCGGTTCACGCAAAATGCATCTGGCGGGACTGATCTGGGCACCCTGGAGGAGTGTATAAATAGGGGATTGAAAGAACCATTAAGGTGGTTGCCGGAGGCTGCGTGGAAAAGAGAGAAACTGCGCAGCTCAAACCCTGCTAAAAAGTGCGACACACCTGATGCTGTGGAAGTCTGCCCCAGGGAGAGAGACTGGTGGAGTGCCCCAGTGACCCAATGAAGCGAGGCTTGAGGAAGGACAGCGGCGGTGAGCAGCAGCAGGATCCTGCATCAGGGACTCCCGCTGAGCGGAGCGGAAGAGGCGGCTCTGGGCAGTGTTCAGCGTGGCTGTGGGTGGTGGCATCAGTAAGTTGGAGTCCTTTCTGGGTGGTTCGGAGGTGGTGCTGCCCTGCACAACACCTCCAGAGAGAGTGGCCTAGAGCGGTGAGTGATAGTAGGAGGCGGGCCTAACGAAAGTGCTCAGCAGCAGGAGCGGGCGGCACATCTTGAACTAAGCTAGCCCCCGGGAGGTGATTACAGCTGGGAGTGACAGCGAGAGGTGTAACTGGAGGTCCCTGTAAGGTACACAACATTGGATCCCTTCTGCAGCAATTAAGGTAGGTGTAGTCATCCACCTATCTATACAGCGTCACCACCAGAATTAGTGATTCAGCATCACCCGAGACACAGCTAAAAAACTGATACTTGTATTTTAGTGACTGTGTATACATTGTAGCCTTGAACTTATGTTATGCCAGGAACTGCAGTCTTTATAACTAGTCAGCATACTTAAGCACCAGGCAGAGAGGAAAGGATTACTATTATAATGGCCACTGAATTTACAAAGCCTTGTGCCCATGTAGATAACTAATTCCCACTTGCAGAGAGGATTCTTAATACCTACAGCATCTAAGGCCCAGCAAACGGGTGCATATATCCCGCTCAGAAATAGTAATTTACGCTGTCAGACAGAAATCTACTAATTATCGCTGCCAGGCAGGAATTTTACTAAGTATATCACTGTGAGCTAGGAAATAACTCATTGTACATTTCCCTTTTGCTCTATCCGAGACCAGATATAAATAGAGCAGGATTACAAAGTTGCTACATTGTCATAATTGCAGAACTACTGTTACTATTACAAAGAAATACTATAAAGGGACCGAGATTCAGAATAACATCCAATTGCTACTTAATGTTTCTGGAGACTAGTGACTGAGACTATATTCAAAGGGATACAGCAATTCTTTAGTTAGGAGTCATTCCTGCTTTACTGGTACCACAACGTTATCATCACATGTGCACCAACAAGGTAATAAGAGTACTCAGACTGTAATGTGGCTACTGTAGGGAAAGCTTCTATTTCCGCAGTACAGGTAGTAATCTAGTGAACGCCTTTTAATAATATTGTTGCATGTTCAACTGTTGTCGAGTGTTATCACATTAACCTTCCTTGTTTAGGTTTCTTTATTAAATGCTGGTAAGAAAAACGCAGACGAAGTCGTTCCAGTACAATAAATCTTTTATTTGGGTTACAATCAGTGTCAGACTGGGGCATGCAGGGCCCACCGGGGAAATGCAGTGGTGGGGGCCCGTGTTTAGAGGCTTGGCAAACCATTAATGTATGGTCTGGGCCCCTTGATAAATATATACAGTAAATCAGAGGTTCTCAAACTCGGTCCTCGGGAGCCCACACAGTGCATGTTTTGCAGGTAACCCAGCAGGTGCACAGGTGTATTAATTACTCACTGACACATTTTAAAAGGTCCACAGATGGAGCTAATTATTTCACTTGCGATTCTGTGAGGAGACCTGCAAAACATGCACTGTGTGGGCCCCCGAGGACCGAGTTTGAGAACCTCTGCAGTAAATACTGCTAGTGAATACATGATCGTGTACCAGATTAATAAAAGCAATTTACTGTAGTGAATACACCATAGTCCTGTGCAGTATGAGCTAACCTATGTATAGTGTATAACTCAAGTGCTCAGTCTGGAACCTGATCCCTAGTGGAGCGGGTGGGGCCCGCCGGAGGTTTCCCAATGTACCCTTGTGGGCTAGTCCGACCCTGGTTACAATGTCAATTTATTGAGTTCTATTGTGATAGCTTGGTTTAAATGTGTATGGGAGCACTCACTCTCACCTCTCCGTGAAGATTGAAGATGACTGAAGTAGCCTCCAACAGACTAGGGCAGTGTTGAAGTGAGTTGTCTGGTGTCTGGGTTGCAGCATAATAAAGAGGAAACCGGGCAGCTGTGTGATGTGTTGGAGGAGGAGATGGCTGCAGGAGGCGGAGCATCGGCGGACATAACAGGAGGAATCAAGCTTTAAATCCACACTCTCCTAATATACCAGTGGAGGATTGAGGCAGGATTAGCAGGACCAGCAGATGTGGGTCACCTTCACAGGGTACAGACAAAATTAACCCTCAGTTACCGCTGGAAATCTAAGGAGCCAAGCTGGTGTGGTGAGCTATACACTGAGAACTCTGCACACTTACAAGCTGGTCAAGGGCTAAGGCAGGCTCCTTCCAATACTGTGACATAGTGGCCAGCCTATAAATAAGCTGTTAATAGGCAGCTCAAAGAGTCCTAAGAGCTATTGCTGGAACTTATAGTGCATCACATAATAATACACACTGGGGTAAATTTATTAAGATGGGAGTTCTATTTAAGATGGGATGTTGCTCAGAGCAACCAATCAGATTCCAGGTATTATCCTCTATAACAGGGGTGGGCAATTATTTCAGCTGAAGGGCCACTTGACACTTTCCTGTCAGTATCCGAGGGCCGCACACAAAATAGCAGCTCCCCCACGTGCCAAAAATATAGGGACGTGGCTTCATAGGGAAGGGGTTTGGCCAAAAAATAATATAGATACATATTAGGCTGCACAATAGTCTCCATTATTCAAATTATGCCACACAGTAGCGCCACTTACACACATTACGCCAGGTAGAGCCCCTGTCACACATTACGGCAGGTAGAGCTCTCTTTTACACAGTATGGAAGATAGAGTACCCTTTTTACACAGTACGGAAGGTAGAGCCCCCTTTTACACATTAACATTTTATTTGGGATAATCATTGCACAGCAAGCAAATTATCCAGTGTCTTATGGCCCCTGGGGAAAGGTGTGACACAGTAACAGAACACGGGTGGTGTGACGCGGTGACAGAACATGTGGGGTTAAGTCAGTGACAGAACACTGAGGGTGACACGGTGACAGAACATGCGGGGTGTGACACAGTGACAGAACACGCGGGGTGTGACACAGTGACAGAACACGCGGGGTGTGACACAGTGACAGAACACGGGGGGTGTGACACAGTGACAGAACACGGGGGATGTGACACAGTGACAGAACACGGGGGTGTGACGCGGTGACAGAACACGGGGGTGACACGGTGACAGAACATGTGGGGTTAAATCAGTGACAGAACACTGAGGGTGACACGGTGACAGAACATGTGGGGTGTGACACAGTGACAGAACACGCGGGGTGTGACACAGTGACAGAACACGGGGGGTGTGACACAGTGACAGAACACGGGGGATGTGACACAGTGACAGAACACGGGGGTGTGACGCGGTGACAGAACACGGGGGTGACGCGGTGACAGAACACGGGGGTGACATGGTGACAGAACATGTGGGGTTAAGTCAGTGACAGAACACGCGGGGTGTGACACAGTGACAGAACACGGGGGGTGTGACACAGTGACAGAACACGGGGGGTGTGACACAGTGACAGAACACGGGGGATGTGACACAGTGACAGAACACGCGGGGTGTGACACAGTGACAGAACACGGGGGGGGGTGACACAGTGACAGAACACGGGGGTGTGACGCGGTGACAGAACACGGGGGTGACACGGTGACAGAACATGTGGGGTTAAGTCAGTGACAGAACACTGAGGGTGACACGGTGACAGAACATGCGGGGTGTGACACAGTGACAGAACACGCGGGGTGTGACACAGTGACAGAACACGGGGGGGGTGACACAGTGACAGAACACGGGGGATGTGACACAGTGACAGAACACGGGGGTGTGACGCGGTGACAGAACACGGGGGTGACATGGTGACAGAACATGTGGGGTTAAGTCAGTGACAGAACACTGAGGGTGACACGGTGACAGAACATGCGGGGTGTGACACAGTGACAGAACACGCGGGGTGTGACACAGTGACAGAACACGCGGGGTGTGACACAGTGACAGAACACGGGGGGTGTGACACAGTGACAGAACACGGGGGATGTGACACAGTGACAGAACATGCGGGGTGTGACACAGTGACAGAACACGGGGGGTGTGACACAGTGACAGAACACGGGGGGTGTGACACAGTGACAGAACACGGGGGTGTGACGCGGTGACAGAACACGGGGGTGACATGGTGACAGAACATGTGGGGTTAAGTCAGTGACAGAACACTGAGGGTGACACGGTGACAGAACATGCGGGGTGTGACACAGTGACAGAACACGCGGGGTGTGACACAGTGACAGAACACACGGGGTGTGACACAGTGAGAGAACACGGGGGGTGTGACACAGTGAGAGAACACGGGGGTGTGACGCGGTGACAGAACACGGGGGTGACACGGTGACAGAACATGTGGGGTTAAGTCAGTGACAGAACACTGAGGGTGACACGGTGACAGAACATGTGGGGTGTGACACAGTGACAGAACACGCGGGGTGTGACACAGTGACAGAACACGGGGGGTGTGACACAGTGACAGAACACGGGGGATGTGACACAGTGACAGAACACGGGGGTGTGACGCGGTGACAGAACACGGGGGTGACGCGGTGATAGAACACGGGGGTGACATGGTGACAGAACATGTGGGGTTAAGTCAGTGACAGAACACGCGGGGTGTGACACAGTGACAGAACACGGGGGGTGTGACACAGTGACAGAACACGGGGGGTGTGACACAGTGACAGAACACGGGGGATGTGACACAGTGACAGAACACGGGGGTGTGACGCGGTGACAGAACATGGAGGTGACACGGTGACAGAACATGTGGGGTTACGTCAGTGACAGTACACTGAGGGTGACACGGTGACAGAACATGCGGGGTGTGACACAGTGACAGAACACGGGGGGTGTGACACAGTGACAGAACACGGGGGGGTGTGACACAGTGACAGAACACGCGGGGTGTGACACAGTGACAGAACACGCGGGGTGTGACACAGTGACAGAACACGGGGGGTGTGACACAGTGACAGAACACGGGGGATGTGACACAGTGACAGAACATGCGGGGTGTGACACAGTGACAGAACACGGGGGGTGTGACACAGTGACAGAACACGGGGGGGGGTGACACAGTGACAGAACACGGGGGTGTGACGCGGTGACAGAACACGGGGGTGACATGGTGACAGAACATGTGGGGTTAAGTCAGTGACAGAACACTGAGGGTGACACGGTGACAGAACATGCGGGGTGTGACACAGTGACAGAACACGCGGGGTGTGACACAGTGACAGAACACACGGGGTGTGACACAGTGACAGAACACGGGGGGTGTGACACAGTGAGAGAACACGGGGGTGTGACGCGGTGACAGAACACGGGGGTGACACGGTGACAGAACATGTGGGGTTAAGTCAGTGACAGAACACTGAGGGTGACACGGTGACAGAACATGCGGGGTGTGACACAGTGACAGAACACGCGGGGTGTGACACAGTGACAGAACACGGGGGGTGTGACACAGTGACAGAACACGGGGGATGTGACACAGTGACAGAACACGGGGGTGTGACGCGGTGACAGAACATGGAGGTGACACGGTGACAGAACATGTGGGGTTACGTCAGTGACAGTACACTGAGGGTGACACGGTGACAGAACATGCGGGGTGTGACACAGTGACAGAACACGGGGGGTGTGACACAGTGACAGAACACGGGGGGGGGTGACACAGTGACAGAACACGGGGGGTGTGACACAGTGACAGAACACGGGGGGTGTGACACAGTGACAGAACACGGGGGTGACACGGTGACAGAACACGGGGGGTGTGACACAGTGACAGAACACGGGGGGTGTGACACAGTGACAGAACACGGGGGGTGTGACACAGTGACAGAACATGTGGGGTTACGTCAGTGACAGTACGCTGAGGGTGACACGGTGACAGAACATGCGGGGTGTGACACAGTGACAGAACACGGGGGGTGTGACACAGTGACAGAACACGGGGGGGGGTGACACAGTGACAGAACACGGGGGGTGTGACACAGTGACAGAACACGGGGGGTGTGACACAGTGACAGAACACGGGGGTGACACGGTGACAGAACACGGGGGGTGTGACACAGTGACAGAACACGGGGGGTGTGACACAGTGACAGAACACGGGGGGTGTGACACAGTGACAGAACACGGGGGTGACACGGTGACAGAACACAGGGGTGACAGAACACGGGGGGGGGGGGGTTAGGGGTGGTACATCGAGCGTTAAAGATCTCCCGCCTAACCTAAAAACAGTCTGACGCCACTGCCTGCACACACAAACATATACACACACACACTGACATATATATACACATTCACACACAAATACACTTTCTTTCTCTTACTCACTTTTTCCATTAACTTATCTGGCTGGCTGGCTGGCAGTGGCAGGAAGGATGGATCTGTAGCAGTTGCTATTGTCCCGTGTAGCTCCGCCCCTGAGGTCCGTGTAGCTCCGCCCCCTCGTCCTCGCATAGCTCCGCCCCCTTTTTGGCTGACCATGAACACTGCCGTTGTCACTGGAGGCGGGAGGGGGAGGCTACAAGGCAAGAAGATAACAGTGTGGCAGGCGCCGTGCAGCAGCAGCAGCAGGGGAGACAGGCGCCGGCGGCTTGTAGGTACTGCAGAGCAATGACAAGCAGCTCAGCCTGTCGGGCCGCTTGTCATTGCGCACTGGAATGAAGCAGTGGGCCGGGTAGGATCGGTTTGCGGGCCGCAAACGGCCCGCGGGCCGTATTTTGCTCACCCCTACTCTATAAGGTGCTAGACAAATGAGAAGTAGAATGTGATTGGTTGCTATGGGCAACATCCCATCTTAAACAGAACTCCCATCTTAGTAAATTTACCCCACTAACTCTATTCACACTGTTCATGCACTTTCCCCCAGTTAGTGAGTGGTAAAGTCGGAGGGGTGCTCCTTAACATTCAAGATAAACCTTATAATATGACAAGAATCTTTTTGCAAGCTGAAAGGGCAAGTGCAGTCACAAGGAAAGACAAGTAATAGTCAAATGCACTAAAAACCCTTTTTAATCTACTATCCCCCTCATTGCTACAGACTTAATTACAGTGAAGACAGTGAGTTCAGTGGAGATGAACCGTGAGAGTAGAGAGATTACTGAGGAGTAATGGTGGTACAGTGAGCTCCTATTACGGTATATACTGTGACTGGGGCAGGCAGTCATAAGGGAACAACTTCTTCTGTATAAGTAAAGTCATTCATCTGCATACAGTACATAGGCCCTCATTCCGAGTTGTTCGCTCGCAAGGCGATTATAGCAGAGTTACACACGCTAAGCCGCCGCCTACTGGGAGTGAATCTAAACATCTTAAATGTGCGACCGATGTATTCGCAATATTGCGATCAAAACCGAGTTAGCAGTTTCTGAGTAACTCCAGACTTACTCTGCCTGTGCGATCAATTCAGTGCTTTTCGGTCCCGGCTGACGTCATAAACACACCCAGCGTTCGCCCAAGCACTCCCACCGTTTCTCCAGACACGCCTGCGTTTTTTCCGGAAACGGTAGCGTTTCCTGCCACACGCCCCTAAAACGCCGTACATCCGCCCAGTAACACCCATTTCCTGTCAATCACAATGCGTTCTCCGGAGCGACGAAAAAGCCGTGAGTAAAATTACTTTCTTCTTAGTAAAGTTACTTGACGCATGCGCAGTGCGAACATTACGCATGCGCACTAAGAGAATTCTCACTGCGATGCGATGAAAAATACCGAGCGAACAACTCGGAATGAGGGCCATAATGAGGAATTAGTTGGAAACTGAAGTACAGCACAGTAGCACATAAAAAGAGAACAGCTGTAATTCTTGGATTGAATAATGTGTGGCCTAATTCAGGCCCCACATCTGCACACTTTACATCTGCCCCACCTGCAGCGCGGCATGGTTTTACCCGGTTGCTTGCTTTTATGCTTTACTTACAAACATAAGTAAGGCCCAACGGGGGTCATTCCGAGTTGAACGTAGCTGTGCTAAATTTATCACAGCTACGATCATCTTCCCTGACATGCGGGGGGACGCCCCGCATGTCAGTCCGCCCCCCCCCTTCCGCACATATACAAAAGCATTGCACAGCGACGATGCTCTTGTATTTGTGGAGTAACTCCTGGCCAGCGCAGCTCTTTGCGGCTGGTCGGGAGTTACTCCACAAATATATAGTGACCTCCACTCTATATGTACATAAAGACCACAACTCGCTATGCACATACAGTAATGGCCTCCCTCTTGGATGTACACAGGGACGACTCACTCGCTATGTATATAATGGCCTCCCTCTTGGATGTATACAGTGACAGCTCACTCAGTATGTATATTGTGACATTACTCGCTATGTATGTAGCTCCCAGCTCCTGTCATTGAGGAGGAGCCGATATTTTGGTGTGACAGCTGGGAATGCGGCCCGCCCCTCTATAGTTACACCACTGCCATCTGTTCAAGGATAGGTAATCATTCTGCAGACCAGTGACTGAGCCCCTCCTGCACCTCCGGTCCGATGTTCCGCTTCTTCCCGCACCAACATCCCAGCTGCAGTGTCACTAAGTGAAACCTCTGCTCAGAACTGGAAAGGTACCGGCCGGAGACAGGACAGGAGCCGGAATTTGGGGGATGAGGAACTAACATCAGGTAGGTAAAATATTTGCAGATTTATAGGTTCAGTTTGTGTAAGAGGAAAGACACCTACAGGCTGTATAAAGCATATCTCCGTCTCTCTACCACCGTACACTTCTGACATACAGTATATACTTGCAGCAACTAGAATAGGAATATTCTCCTTTCCATATGAATCTTCTCACTACATACCAGGAAAGGTGCCCTGATAGTAAAAAATTCCCCTCATTGGCTGCAGAGGAACAAGTTGTGCCCTCTGTGAATTTGCTTATGCCGGTAGAGATTCGACTTGGTGGAAAAACACTTCCCACACTCGGAGCAGGAAAATGGCTTCTCTCCGCTGTGGGTCCTCCGGTGTTTGATGAGCGTATTTTTCTGTGAGAAGCATTTGCTGCACTCGGAGCAGGAGTACGGCTTCTCGCCTGTGTGGACACGCACATGTATGGTCAGGTAGGCCTTACACTTAAAGGTCTTCCCACACGCCGAGCACACATAAGGCTTGCTGTCCGTATGCGTCTGGAGATGTCGCAGTAGGACTAGCCGATCTGTGAACTGTTTCCCACATCGGGAACAGACGTGCTTCTTCATGTGACCCCGCTCGTGGTTGGTGGCATGCGCCATCTGACTGATAGACGCTGCACACTCCGACTGGCAGTATGGCTTCTCCCTGGTGTGAGTACTGTGATGTCTAATGAGAGACGATTTCACCGCAAATGTCCTGTCACATTCGGAACAAGAAAACGGCTTCTTCAGCTGCTGCATCCTCTGATGTATAGTCTGACGTTGTCTGCAGGAAGGACATATCCCACACATGCAGCCTGGGTGTGCTTTCTGGTGGGTAGTGAGATCCGGGCAGCGGGTCCAAGCGTAGAAAGTCTCTGAGTTATGGGGCGCTGTCGGGCCTGTAGAAAGGATGACAGCTTTAGTAATCTGCTACATCAATCCTATGGGATGTGTTTAATATACACACAGTATAACACATATTAAAATGACACACAAAACGGAAAGAAAGTCAATTGAAGTGGGGGGGGGGGGGGCTTATAAAAGTGGCGGAAACAAATAGATTTAATGTACCTCCATACACTACTAATAACACACATGACATATAGCACCAGGTTAATGTACCTCCATACACTAATAACGACACACATGACATATAGCACCAGGCTCATGTACCTCCATACACTAATAACAACACACATGACATATAGCACCAGGTTACTGTACCTCCATACACTAATAACAACACACATGACATATAGCACCAGGTTACTCTACCTCCATACACTAATAACAACACACATGACATATAGCACCAGGTTAATGTACCTCCATACACTAATAACAACACACATGACATATAGCACCAGGTTACTCTACCTCCATACACTAATAACAACACACATGACATATAGCACCAGGTTACTCTACCTCCATACACTAATAACAACACACATGACATATAGCACCAGGTTACTCTACCTCCATACACTAATAACAACACACATGACATATAGCACCAGGTTACTCTACCTCCATACACTAATAACAACACACATGACATAGAGCACCAGGTTAATGTACCTCCATACACTGATAACAACACACATGACATATAGCACCAGGTTACTCTACCTCCATACACTGATAACAACACACATGACATATAGCACCAGGCTCATGTACCTCCATACACTAATAACAACACACATGACATATAGCACCAGGTTACTGTACCTCCATACACTAATAACAACACACATGACATATAGCACCAGGTTACGCTACCTCCATACACTAATAACAACACACATGACATATAGCACCAGGTTAATGTACCTCCATACACTAATAACAACACACATGACATATAGCACCAGGTTACTCTACCTCCATACACTAATAACAACACACATGACATATAGCACCAGGTTACTCTACCTCCATACACTAATAACAACACACATGACATATAGCACCAGGTTACTCTACCTCCATACACTAATAACAACACACATGACATATAGCACCAGGTTACTCTACCTCCATACACTAATAACAACACACATGACATAGAGCACCAGGTTAATGTACCTCCATACACTGATAACAACACACATGACATATAGCACCAGGTTACTCTACCTCCATACACTAATAACAACACACATGACATATAGCACCAGGTTAATGTACCTCCATACACTAATAACAACACGCATGACATATAGCACCAGGTTACTCTACCTCCATACACTAATAACAACACACATGACATATAGCACCAGGTTAATGTACCTCCATACACTAATAACAACACACATGACATATAGCACCAGGTTACTCTACCTCCATACACTAATAACAACACACATGACATATAGCACCAGGTTACTCTACCTCCATACACTAATAACAACACACATGACATAGAGCACCAGGTTAATGTACCTCCATACACTGATAACAACACACATGACATATAGCACCAGGTTACTCTACCTCCATACACTAATAACAACACACATGACATAGAGCACCAGGTTAATGTACCTCCATACACTGATAACAACACACATGACATATACACCAGGTTACTCTACCTCCATACACTAATAACAACACACATGACATATAGCACCAGGTTAATGTACCTCCATACACTAATAACAACACGCATGACATATAGCACCAGGTTACTCTACCTCCATACACTAATAACAACACACATGACATATAGCACCAGGTTAATGTACCTCCATACACTAATAATAACAACACACATGACATATAGCACCAGGTTACTCTACCTCCATACACTAATAACAACACACATGACATATAGCACCAGGTTACTCTACCTCCATACACTAATAACAACACACATGACATATAGCACCAGGTTAATGTACCTCCATACACTGATAACAACACACATGACATATAGCACCAGGTTACTCTACCTCCATACACTAATAACAACACACATGACATATAGCACCAGGTTAATGTACCTCCATACACTAATAACAACACGCATGACATATAGCACCAGGTTACTCTACCTCCATACACTAATAACAACACACATGACATATAGCACCAGGTTAATGTACCTCCATACACTAATAATAACAACACACATGACATATAGCACCAGGTTACTCTACCTCCATACACTAATAACAACACACATGACATATAGCACCAGGTTACTCTACCTCCATACACTAATAACAACACACATGACATATAGCACCAGGTTAATGTACCTCCATACACTAATAACAACACACATGACATATAGCACCAGGTTACTCTACCTCCATACACTAATAACAACACACATGACATATAGCACCAGGTTAATGTACCTCCATACACTAATAACAACACACATGACATATAGCACCAGGTTACTCTACCTCCATACACTAATAACAACACACATGACATATAGCACCAGGTTACTCTACCTCCATACACTAATAACAACACACATGACATATAGCACCAGGTTACTCTACCTCCATACACTAATAACAACACACATGACATATAGCACCAGGTTAATGTACCTCCATACACTAATAACAACACACATGACATATAGCACCAGGTTAATGTACCTCCATACACTAATAACAACACACATGACATATAGCACCAGGTTAATGTACCTCCATACACTAATAACAACACACATGACATATAGCACCAGGTTACTCTACCTCCATACACTAATAACAACACACATGACATATAGCACCAGGTTAATGTACCTCCATACACTAATAACAACACACATGACATATAGCACCAAGTTACTCTACCTCCATACACTAACAGGGCCGTTTCTTGGGGCAGGCGAGCAGTGCCACCGCACTGGGCGCCCGCCGCGGCACTAACTGTGGCTCCCTACTTCCCGTTCCTATTTCTCCCCGAGTAACCCGCTCGGGGGGCGGAGTTTCACGGAATGACGCGGTTGCGTTGTTACGTCACGACGCAACCCCGTCACTCCGCGAATCTCCCCCCCCCCCCTCCCCGAGTGGAGTACAGAGGGGGATCCAAGTTAGGAAGAGGGAAAGGCCGGCGCGAGGAGCGACTGGTGAGGCGGGCCGAAGAGCGGTAATCGCCTCTGTAAGTATTCTCTCTCTCTCTCTCTCTCTCTCTCTCTCAATGTGTAAAATGGGGACACCTGCCGTAATGTGTGAAATGAGGACTCTTGCCTGCCGTAGTGTGGGGATTTAATGTATCAAGGGCATTACGGTGTGTGGCATAATATGGTGCAGGGGGCATTACTGTGTGGGGCTTAATATGGTAGAATTTTTTTTTCCTGTGGTGGTTGTGATCTGTTGGAGCAGGGTCAAAAACTGGATTGTGAGGTAGTCTTTTCAGACGAGGCCATGCCCATTTAAATGAGGCCACACCCATTTAGATGAGGCCACGCCCCCTTGTCGGGTGCACGCGCAAGTTTTTTTATTTTTATCTAGGTGTGTGTGTGGTGGGGGGGCACATTTTTTTATGTCATGGGGGGGCGCATTTTTAAATCTCGCACTGGGAGCCAAATTGGCTAGAAACAGCCCTGTACACTAATAACAACACACATGACATATAGCACCAGGTTAATGTACCTCCATACACTAATAACAACACACATGACATATAGCACCAGGCTCATGTACCTCCATACACTAATAACAACACACATGACATATAGCACCAGGTTACTCTACCTCCATACACTAAGAACAACACACATGACATATAGCACCAGGTTACTCTACCTCCATACACTAATAACAACACACATGACATAGAGCACCAGGTTAATGTACCTCCATACACTGATAACAACACACATGACATATAGCACCAGGTTACTCTACCTCCATACACTAATAACAACACACATGACATATAGCACCAGGTTAGTGTACCTCCATACACTAATAACAACACGCATGACATATAGCACCAGGTTACTCTACCTCCATACACTAATAACAACACACATGACATATAGCACCAGGTTAATGTACCTCCATACACTAATAATAACAACAACACACATGACATATAGCACCAGGTTACTCCACCTCCATACACTAATAACAACACACATGACATATAGCACCAGGTTACTCTACCTCCATACACTAATAACAACACACATGACATATAGCACCAGGTTACTCTACCTCCATACACTAATAACAACACACATGACATATAGCACCAGGTTAATGTACCTCCATACACTAATAACAACACACATGACATATAGCACCAGGTTACTCTACCTCCATACACTAATAACAACACACATGACATATAGCACCAGGTTAATGTACCTCCATACACTAATAACAACACACATGACATAGAGCACCAGGTTAATGTACCTCCATACACTAATAACAACACATATGACATATAGCACCAGGTTAATGTACCTCCATACACTAATAACAACACACATGACATATAGCACCAGGTTAATGTACCTCCATACACTAATAACAACACACATGACATAGAGCACCAGGTTAATGTACCTCCATACACTAATAACAACACATATGACATATAGCACCAGGTTAATGTACCTCCATACACTAATAACAACACACATGACATATAGCACCAGGTTAATGTACCTCCATACACTAATAACAACACACATGACATATAGCACCAGGTTAATATACCTCCATACACTAATAACAACACACATGACATATAGCACCAGGTTAATGTACCTCCATACACTAATAACAACACACATGACATATAGCACCAGGTTAATGTACCTCCATACACGAATAACAACACACATGACATATAGCACCAGGTTAATGTACCTCCATACACTAATAACAACACACATGACATATACACCAGGTTAATGTACCTCCATACACTAATAATAACACATATGACATATAGCACCAGGTTAATGTACCTCCATACACTAATAACAACAACACACATGACATATAGCACCAGGTTCATGTACCTCCATACACTAATAACAACACACATGACATATAGCACCAGGTTAATGTACCTCCATACACTAATAACAACACACATGACATATAGCACCAGGTTAATGTACCTCCATACACGAATAACAACACACATGACATATAGCACCAGGTTACTCTACCTCCATACACTAATAACAACACACATGACATATAGCACCAGGTTACTCTACCTCCATACACTAATAACAACACACATGACATATAGCACCAGGTTAATGTACCTCCATACACGAATAACAACACACATGACATATAGCACCAGGTTACACTACCTCCATACACTAATAACAACACACATGACATATAGCACCAGGTTAATGTACCTCCATACACTAATAACAACACACATGACATATAGCACCAGGTTACTCTACCTCCATACACTAATAACAACACACATGACATATAGCACCAGGTTACTGTACCTCCATACACTAATAACAACACACATGACATATAGCACCAGGTTAATGTACCTCCATACACTAATAACAACACACATGACATATAGCACCAGGTTACTCTACCTCCATACACTAATAACAACACACACATGACATATAGCACCAGGTTAATGTACCTCCATACACTAATAACAACACACATGACATATAGCACCAGGTTAATGTACCTCCATACACTAATAACAACACACATGACATATAGCACCAGGTTAATGTACCTCCATACACTAATAACAACACACATGACATATAGCACCAGGTTACTCTACCTCCATACACTAATAACAACACACATGACATATAGCACCAGGCTCATGTACCTCCATACACTAATAACAACACCCATGACATATACACCAGGTTACTCTACCTCCATACACTAATAATAACACAAATACATCTACTCCAGGTTAGAATAAAATGTGATATTAAACAGTTTGTACAGAATATGGGGCTCATTTACCACTACAGTTAGATGAGAATACCCCCAGTGTTTGCCTACTCCCACTTTTATAGCATCGCCCCATTTAGCGTGTCTACATTAAATAGATTGTCAGTTACCAATATAGTCTATTGTAAACATTTACACAAAGTGGGGCTGTAGAACATGGTTATTCCATATACACAGGATAACAACGCTGCCTAGTGTTGTGCCGGCCACCAATACCAGCATCTACTCACAGACACCTCCGTACTCTCTACCTGAGTGACTCCGTATCCTGGTATACAGCCAGTCAGTGCAGGGAGAGACGTGATATTAGATTCACAGTGGGCTCCTACTCTCATCACTATTCTGTGCACCTTCCATTATATACCGGTGTGACTTTCTGCTGCCTCCTTTCCCCTCCTCACATGTCACTGCCCCTGTCACATGCAGCCCTGTCCTCACTGACACATCACTCATCTCCTGATATACTCTGTGCTGCTGGGGACCCTGCTCCTCCCACTATATAACTCTCAGTCTGTGGCTTCCTGCTGCCTCCATTCCCCTCTTCACATCATGTCACTGCCCCTGTCACATGCAGCCCTGTCCTCACTAACACATCCCTCATCTCCTGATATACTCTGTGCTGCTGGGGACCCTGCTCCTCCCACTATATAACTCTCAGTCTGTGGCTTCCTGCTGCCTCCATTCCCCTCCTCACATCATGTCACTGCCCCTGTCACATGCAGCCCTGTCCTCACTGATACATCACTCATCTCCTGTTATACTCTGTGCTGCTGGTGACCCTGCTCCTCCCACTACATAACTCTCAGTCTGTGGCTTCCTGCTGCCTCCATTCCCCTCCTCACATCCTGTCACTGCCCCTGTCACATGCAGCCCTGTCCTCACTGACACATCACTCATCTCCTGATATACTCTGTGCTGCTGGGGACCCTGCTCATCCCACTATATAACTCTCAGTCTGTGGCTTCCTGTTGCCTCCATTCCCCTCCTCACATCATGTCACTGCCCCTGTCACATGCAGCCCTGTCCTCACTGACACATCACTCCTGATATACTCTGTGCTGCTGGGGACCCTACTCCTCCCACTATATAACTCTCAGTCTGTGTCATCCTGATGCCTCCATTCCCCTCCTCACATCATGTCACTGCCACTGTCACATGCAGCCCTGTCCTCACTGACACATCACTCATCTCCTGATATACTCTGTGCTGCTGGGGACCCTGCTCCTCCTTCCACTATATAACTCTCAGTCTGTGGCTTCCTGCTGCCTCCATTCCCCTCCTCACATCATGTCACTGCCCCTGTCACATGCAGCCCTGTCCTCACTGACACATCACTCGTCTCCTGATATACTCTATGCTGCTGGGGGACAATGCTCTTTTCACTATATAACTCTCAGTCTGTGGCTTCCTGCTGCCTCCATTCTCCTCCTCACATCATGTCACTGCCCTGTCACATGTAGCCCTGTCCTCACTGACACCTCACTCATCTCCTGATATACTCTGTGCTGCTGGGGGACCTTGCTCCTCCCACTATATAACTCTCAGTCTGTGGCTGCTGCCTCCATTCCTCTCTTCACATCATGTCACTGCCCCTGTCACATGCAGCCCTGTCCTCACTGACACATCACTCATCTCCTGATATACTCTGTGCTGCTGGGGACCCTGCTCCTTCCACTATATAACTCTCAGTCTGTGGCTTCCTGCTTCCTCCATTCCCCCCCTCACATCATGTCACTGCCCCTGTCACATGCAGCCCTGTCCACACTGACACATCACTCATCTCCTGATATACTCTGTGCTGCTGAGGACCCTGCTCCTCCTTCCACTATATAACTCTCAGTCTGTGGCTTCCTGCTGCCTCCATTCCCCTCCTCACATCATGTCACTGCCCCTGTCACATGTAGCCCTGCTCTCACTGACACATCCCTCATCTCCTGATATGCTCTGTGCTGCTGGGGACCCTGCTCCTCCCACTATATAACTCTCAGTCTGTGGCTTCCTGCTTCCTCCATCCCCCCCCTCACATCATGTCACTGCCCCTGTCACATGCAGCCCTGTCCTCACTGACACATCACTCATCTCCTGATATACTCTGTGCTGCTGAGGACCCTGCTCCGCCCACTATATAACTCTCAGTCTGTGGCTTCCTGCTGCCTCCATTCCCCTCCTCACATCATGTCACTGCCCCTGTCACATGCAGCCCTGTCCTCACTGACACATCACTCATCTCCTGATATACTCTGTGCTGCTGGGGACCCTGCTCCTTCCACTATATAACTCTCGGTCTGTGGCTTCCTGTTGCCTCCATTCCCCTCCTCACTTAATGTCACTGCCCCTGTCACATGCAGCCCTGTCCTCACTGACACATCCCTCATCTCCTGATATACTCTGTGCTGCTGAGTACCCTGCTCCGCCCACTATATAACTCTCAGTCTGTGGCTTCCTGCTGCCTCCATTCCCCTCCTCACATCATGTCACTGCCCCTGTCACATGCAGCCCTGTCCTCACTGACACATCACTCATCTCCTGATATACTCTGTGCTGCTGGGGACCCTGCTCCTCCCACTATATAACCCTCAGTATGTGGCTTCCTGCTGCCTCCATTCTCCTCCTCACATCATGTCACTGCCCCTGTCACATGCAGCCCTGTCCACACTGACACATCACTCATCTCCTGATATACTCTGTGCTGCTGGGGACCCTGCTCCTCCCACTATATAACTCTCAGTCTGTGACTTCCTGCTGCCTCCATTCCCCTCCTCACATCATGTCACTGCCCCTGTCACATGCAGCCCTGTCCACACTGACACATCACTCATCTCCTGATATACTCTGTGCTGCTGGGGACCCTGCTCCTCCCACTATATAACTCTCAGTCTGTGGCTTCCTGCTGCCTCCATTCTCTCCCTCACATCATGTCACTGCCCCTGTCACATGCAGCCCTGTCCACACTGACACATCACTCATCTCCTGATATACTCTGTGCTGCTGGGGACCCTGCTCCTCCCACTATATAACTCTCAGTCTGTGGCTTCCTGCTGCCTCCATTCCCCTCCTCACATCATGTCACTGCCCCTGTCACATGCAGCGCTGTCCTCACTGACACATCACTCATCTCCTGATATACTCTGTGCTGCTGGGGACCCTGATCCTCCCACTATATAACTCTCAGTCTGTGGCTTCCTGTTGCCTCCATTCCCCTCCTCACATCATGTCATTGCCCCTGTCACATGCAGCCCTGTCCTCACTGACACATCACTCATCTCCTGATATACTCTGTGCTGCTGGGGACCCTGCTCCTCCCACTATATAACTCTCAGTCTGTGGCTTCCTGTTGCCTCCATTCCCCTACTCACATCATGTCACTGCCCCTGTACAGGGAGTATGTTCTGAGTGTTCCGCTGGATGGATGTGGGAGAAAACTTCACAAAATGGTAATATTATTTTTATCCTTTATTTATATAGCGCCACAAGGGTTCCGCAGCGCCCAATTACAGAGTACATAAACAAATAATAAAAACAGGAAAACAGCAACTTACAGTTGATGACAATACAGGACAAGTACAGGGTAAATAAACATAGTTACATCAGCAGATGACACTGGAATAAGTATCAGGTGGCAGAAGACTGCTGGATTTGGTGCAGCACTTTGACTCAGGGAGCCTGTTCTAAGCCTACCACTGGAAGGATTTGAGGGGGAAAAAACTATAGCAACATTGATAACAGAAGGAAAACTTTAAACCCCCTGGAAGGTCACAGAGGGAGAGCCCAACGCGTTTCGTCCTGTTGACGAAACGCATTGGGCTCTCCCTTTGTGACCTTCCATCTATGAGTTAAGACTCTCCTTATTTTATTAATTTATTGATACTTGAACATTGGTATTTATTTGGATTTTGGAACCATTTATTTTGGTTTTAAAGCACAATCCGATCCTTCCCTCCATTTTTTGAAACAATATTAATTTTTTACCATTATACTTTATTGTATTTTATCTGTATCAAAATAAATCTGTTATATTTTTTATACATGAATTGATACCTATTTTAATCAAATACATCTGTGGTCGCCAGAACCCTTATACCTATTGCTTATAAACTACTCTTACAGTAACTTACCATTACTGCATATTTAAGGGACGGCTGACGCCCAAAATTATTGGGAGTGTTTTTAGTTGGGGGTATCTATAACACTTGTGGCGCTTGCATATTCTTTGTTTTATATATAGTAATGGGATAGGGTGTAAGGTGACATGTAAATTAAAAGTAGTATTGATATAATTAATGATTTTATTCCAAACAAATTTAATGTGTCCACAGGACCACATTTTGTGAAGGAGGATAGCTGAGGAGTGACCACATTTTGGACAGAATCCTGTTTCCTGAGGAACAAAGTGACGTCTCTGGCCTTGGGAAATATATGCCCTATAGATCTTCTTAATGTGGGTTTCTTGTAATGCAGATGATCGAAGAATGCGGAGTGATTTGAAATAAAGTATTAGGTTAAGTTAATTAAGGTAAATCTGATGTCCATTTAGATGTTGTGTGACTCCATAATTTCGAGGTCAGAGGCATACGAAATTCTTTGCAAATCAACAGGATTTTGAATGTTTTCATACTGAATTTGCTTATAATATTATGTAATGGATCTAGCTGAGATTGGGTAAGGTTCGTGGAGGGTAGAGAGGCAATTTAGTGAGACAGCTGCATTATTGAGAGAAAGTTGTAAGAAGGTATACCAAATGTGGATTGAAGTTGCTGAAATGTCAATTGCTTGCCACCTGTGTCAAATACCTGGGAAATAAGTTTAAGGCCCTTCTGATGGAGGCATCTAAAATCTGGGTTGTCGAGACCTGGTGGGAACATAGGATTACCCCAAATGGGAAGCCACTTAGACATCAAGTGGTTCCAACTTCCTATGCAAAGTTTTATATAGTGATCTCCATGCTTCATAAGTATCTCTAAAAAAGATATGGGAATAAATTTCCCGTGAGATATGTGATTCAGGGTGTAAAGCAAGGCTCCAGGAGATTACGGATGAAGCACGGCACAGTATAAGTCATGGAGAGAAAAATAGGATTTTGATAACCTACCGGTAAATCCTTTTCTCCTAGTCCGTAGAGGATGCTGGGGACGACATCAAGACCATGGGGTATAGAAGAGATCCGCAGGAGACATGGGCACTCTAAAGACTTTTCATTGGGTGTGAACTGGCTCCTCCCTCTATGCCTCTCCTCCAGACCTCAGTTGTAGGAACCGTGCCCAGGGAGACTGACATTTCGAGAAAAGGAATTACTTAAACTAGTGGTGAGATATCTACCAACTCACACCCTCAACCATGCAGCACACATGGCATTCAACATAACACACGCCAACAGGCATGAACCAATTGCAGCAACATGCTGAAACCAAGATAACACAACTTGTGTAACTCTAATAACTAAAGTGCAGGTAAAGTACTCACTGGGACGGGCGCCCAGCATCCTCTACGGACTAGAAGAAAAGGATTTACCGGTAGGTTATCAAAATCCTATTTTCTCATACGTCCTAGAGGATGCTGGGGACGACATCAAGACCATGGGGTCTATACCAAAACTCCAGTATGGGCAGGAGAGTGCGGATGACCCTGCAGCACTGATTGACCAAACTTTAGGTCCTCATCGGCCAAGGTGTCAAACTTGTAGAACTTAGCAAATGTGTTTGACCCTGACCAAGTAGCTGCTCGGCAAAGTTGTAATGCCGAGACCCCCTGGGCAGCCGCCCAGGATGAGCCCACCTTCCTAGTGGAGTGGGCCTTTACCAACGTCAGCAACGGCAATCCAGCCGTAGCATGAGCTTGCTGAATCGTATTTCTAATCCAACGTGCAATGGTCTGCTAGGAAGCAGGACAGCCAATCTTGTTGTGATCATACAGGACAAACAGAGCCTCTGTATTCCGTATATGAGCCGTTCTAGCAACATAGATTTTCAAAGCTCTAACCACATCTAGAGACTTTGAATCAGTGAATGTGTCAGTAACTACTGGCACCACAATAGGTTGGTTTGTGTGAAAAGCAGAAACCACCTTTGGAAGAAAATGTTGTCGAGTTCGCAACTCTGCCCTATCTTCATGGAAAATCAGGTAAGGGCTCTTGTGAGACTAGGCCCCCAATTCAGACACCCGCCTTGCTGATGCCAAAGCCAAAAGCATCACCACTTTCCAAGTGAGAAACTTCAACTCTATCTTTTGTAGAGGCTCAAACCAATCAGATTTAAGGAACTGCAATACCATGTTAAGGTCCCATGGTGCCACTGGAGGCATGAATGGAGGCTGGATGTGCAGAACCCCTTTCACGAAGGTCTGAACCTCTGGAAGAGAGGCCAATTGTTTCTGGAAGAACACTGACAAGGCCGAAATCTGGACCTTGATTGATCCCAATCGGAGGCCCGCCTCCACACCATCCTGCAAAAAATGGAGAAAACGTCCTAACTCAAACTCTTCCATAGGAGCCTTCTTGGATTCACACCAAAACACATATTTTCTCCAAATACGGTGGTAATGTTTTGACGTTACTCCCTTTCTGGCCTGAATAAGGGTGGGAATGACCTCCTCGGGAATACCCTTCCTGGCTAGGATACGGCGCTCAACAGCCATGCCGTCAAACGTAGCCGCGGTAAGTCTTGGTACATGCATGGCCACTGCTGCAACAGGTCCTCTCGAGGAGGAAGAGGCAGAGGATCTTCTATAAGCAACTGCTGAAGATCTGGGTACCAAGTCTTCTTGGCCAGTCTGGGGCAATGAAGATTGCTCGAACCCTTGTTCTTCTTATGATCCTGAGTACTTTTGGGATCAGCGGAAGTGGAGGGAAGATATACACTGATGGAAACACCCACTGGGTCACCAGTGCATCCACTGCTACTGCTTGAGGGTCTCTCGACCTGAAACAGTATCTCTGAAGCTTCTTGTTGAGACGAGACGCCATCATGTCTATTTGAGGAACTCCCCAAAGACTTGTCACCTCTGCGAAGACTTCTTGGTGGAGGCCCCACTCTTCTGGATGGAGATCGTGTCTGCTGAGGAAGTCTGCCTACCAGTTGTCTACTCCCGGAATGAATATTGCCGACAGAGCTTGTAGATGTTTTTCTGCCCAGCAGAGGATTTTTGTCGCCTCTGCCATTGCCGCTCTGCTTTTCGTTCCGCCCTGCCTGTTTATGTATGCGACTGCTGTTACATTGTCCGCCTGGATCTGCACGGGACGGTCTTGAAGAATATGCACCGCTTGTTGAAGGCCGTTGTAAATGGCTCTTCGCTCCAGAACGTTTATGTGAAGGCAGGCTTCCTGATGTGACCAACGTTCCCTGCAAGTTTTCTCCCTGAGAGACTGCTCCCCAGCCTCGGAGATTTGCATCCGTGGATACCAGGACCCAGTCCTGAATCCCGAACCTGCGTCTCTCTAGAAGGTGAGAGCTGTGCAACGACAGGATTATCTTTCTGGGCATGTGTAGGTGTGACCTCGACCACTTGTCCAACAGGTCCCACTGGAATACTCTGGCATGGAACCTGCCAAACTGTATGGTCTCGTAGGCCGCCACCATCTTCCCCAACAACCGAATGCACTGATGGATCGACACACTTGATAGTTTCAATATCTGTTTTACCATTTTCTGGATTTCCAGAGCCTTTTCCAGCTGAAGAAATACTCTCTGAACTTCTGTGTCCAGAATCATCCTGAGGAAAGACAACCTTGTCGTCAGTTCCGACTGTGACTTTGGGTAATTTATGATCCACCCGTGTTGTTGGAGTATTGTGATATGTTTTGTAACAACTGCTCCTGGATCTCGCCTTTATAAGGAGGTCGTCCAGATAAGGAATTATATTGACTCCTTTCTGACGAAGGAGAACCATCACCTTGGTGAATACCCTCTGCGCCGTGGAGAGACCGAACGGTAACGTCTGGAATTGGTAATAGCAATCCTGAACCGCGAATCTCAGATAAGCCTGGTGAGGAGGATAAATGGGAACATGCAGGTAAGCATCCTTTATGTCCACCGACACCAAGTAGTCCCCCTCCTCCAGACTGGCAATCACTGCCCGAAGTGATTCCATCTTGAACTTGGACCTTATCAGGAAGAAATCCAGATCTTTTAGATTTAGGATCGGTCTGACCGAGCCGTCCGGCTTCGGAACAACAAAGAGGCTTGAATAAAAACCCCGCCCTTGTTGTGACAACGGTACCAGGACTATGACCTGGTCTTGACATAATTTTTGGATTGCCGCTGTTACTGCTTGTCTCTCTCTGGCGGAGAAGCTGGCAAGGTCGATTTGAAAAATCGGCATGGGGGAACGTCTTGAAACTCTAGTTTGTATCCCTGGGATACTATTTGCAACACCCAAGGGTCCAGGCCAGACAGAATCCAATCCTGGCTGAAGAGTTTTAGACGTGCCCCCACCCGAGCGGCCTCCCGCACGGGAGTTCCAGCGTCATGCTGGGGATTTGGCAGAATTAGGGGTAGACTTCTGCTCTTGGGAACCTGGAGCCGGTGTGGGCTTTGTCAAAGTTGAAAAATATTGTAATGCATACACCATGTACTAACCCCATACACATGCCCGTTGCGCGTGCACTTATTCCGCCGTGCGTGCACATATCCGCAATTTGCGTAGGATTACTCCTGCGATCATGCGCGTGGTATGGGTATTTATGGCGGAGTTTGTGAGCGCATAGAGGGTTATCAGAACATTACATATTTAACCCAAATAGTGCACTTTGTACACATAGCTCCCCTACACCACATCAGCAAGTATCAACAGTTTAAATGATTCCAGGACTAAGGGATTCACCTTTGCATGATAGGAAGGGACAGACAAAGGTTATAAGGTGATGTCTAGTATCCTGCTGTAAGGTATTTTAAGGGTAACATTCCGGTGTTGGTTTGAGGAAGATCGCATGTTCCTGCGTATAGTTATGTGCAGAAGTAGAATATAGGTATAAACTGTATTTACTGTATATTATGTATGCGGTGGGAATCCAGAGGATACAACCCACAAGAGCAGTTGAGAAAGACATCGCCCACCTTTTTAAATCAACCTATGACCTCTCCTGTAATGTAAAGATGCATCTCTGTGTCCAATGGACAATGAGATTACAGTGACCATTGTATTGTGTATGGAAGTTGTGTATAAAAAGCCTGTTGCTGCCTGGCTGATCAGAAGACTCTGAACGCTTTCTACCTGACAAGCGGAGGACCGGCCGGGTTGCGCAAGCGAACATTCTCACGTATGTACATTCTCTGTAGCCATTATTCTGTTGTAGATTTATCTTGTTAGCCTTGTAGTGTATAACTTGTACTGTTATCCCCTTTCAAATAATCCACTGTGGTCTTAGAACCCAGTGTTCAACTACATATCGGTGTTGTGTCCTCATTTCCCTGCTAGGGTTTAAAGTGTTTAACTATATAAGGTTTTAAAGAGTATTGATAAGGTGTGTGCGCATAGCGGGTACTTTGTACCTTCAGCGCTGCGTAAAGGTTTGGGGTGTATCATCATTACAGTGCTTTATGGCACAAGGTTTAGAGTGTAAGAATAACATTGCATTGTATCACTAATAAGGTTTAAAGTTTATAAGAGTGTGCGCGCGCTGTGCGTACTCTATACACCCAGCGTGGCGTGTGTACGCTAAGTACGTACGACGTACGGGACTCTGTATGCAAATAGCGTGCGAAGTGCGTAGCGTGTGTATTAAGTCTAGCGGCCGTAGCGGCTGATGGTAAAAGTGTGTTTAAAGGTATAGCTTTATGGTTTAAGATAATATCGACATTATCAATTGGGGGCATCGTCCTGTTTTTCCTCATACCCACAGCCTAGCAGGGTATAGCAGACTTTATCTATCAGCAAAGGGCGGACAGGTATCCACGTAAGCCTTCTCCTGGTTGGTGGATACTCTGGTAAACTCTTTCTCAAGTGCTGATAAGATAAGCGTCTGCTCTGCATGGTTTGTAGGGATGCTGGTGGGATCCGTAAGGTAAATATACAAAGCTATTTTTAAAGTCTGTGAATTTCTGTTTGGCGCCAAATGCGCACACATCTCACGCATACACCTGTATTTTGTACTTTGCATATCTGCTCGCATTGTTGCCATAAGTATTGATTATTAGATTAATTTTGACCTGTACTGAAAAATTTGTTGCTATTTAGTTTAAATATAGAGTAAATATGTAAAAAAAAATAAGTGTAATACGCACACGCAGCCTGGCCTAGTTGTAAGGGTTTATACAGAAGAAACTGTGTGCTGTGTTAAGTGAGCGATTATAGTTAATATCGCTTACATTGATAGAAGTGTGGGATTTGTACTATTGCGGACATACGGTCTTTGTACACGTGTCTCGGACAAAGTACGGGACTGCGTACGCAACGTGAAGACGTACGCACGTGGCGTGTTCACGCAACGTGCGTAAAGATACGGCCGCTAAGTACAAATTACACAATAGCATTGTTTAGTTTAGGCGCGAAACGGTAGCCACGCGGTAATAGCACAAATTGATCAGTGTCCAAGATTTAGTTTAAATAAAACCTGTTTTACTGTATTACCTCTGGTACTAAGGCTGTTCACCTGAATGAAAGTTAATTTTCTGTACAGAAAACCAAAGTGTATATGAGTGAACGAGCGTGAGTGTGCAAACAATAAAGGTTTTGTGGACCCAGAGAATTCGGGATCCCGTAGGAGACCACACCAGGTGAGTGGACACTTGGTGGCGTGAGAGTGGCTTGCTCACGTTAACATTGATTAAAGTACAAAGGAGCAAAGTAGTAGATATCGCAGACCAAAAGGTCAGCGAGGTTTTTGTTTAGGTACCGCAGCCCAAGGGGTTAGCGAAGAACCCATATAGGCCATTTGATTGATACGCTCCGGCTGAGGTTTCGCAGCCTGAAAAACGATCCCATTGGTCGTACGGCGGATAAGTAACAGTTACCTATACGCTGTGCGATTGGACCGTGCGTTCGTGGGTGCAATACTTAGCTCTACGTGATACCCTTTTATGAGCTTTGCGTAAAATCGCGGGGTCATTGGCGCTGGGTGTAGCATACGCAAGCGTGATTTGTGTAAAAATTTTTTTGTTTTAAGGGAATTTTCGCTGGTCTCTCAGGAAATCTCCAACAACCAATATTTACTGGAAAGGGTAAGTCACTCCCATATACTTTCAGTGAATAGAGGTTACACAGGGGCCCTAGGTTGGGTACTACCTTCGCTGACAACAGTATTTGGTAGTATTGGCCAATGTGGGCGTGAGTGGGTGAGAGCACTCGTTGAACTTTCACCGTTGCCTTATATTGAGTATTTTGGGTTTTTTGTAGGAATTAGCTGAGAAGGCAATACCTGCAAAATATGGGGGCCAGTTGCTCAAGTAAGGGACGTTCAACCAGGGTTCAGGTTGATGTTTCGCGGCCCAAGGGGTCAGCGAGGTACATAATGTGTGAGAAGTATGGATCACACACAGAGGTTTTATGCAATGAATGGGAACGTATGACTGCGGAAGATAGGGAACCATTCCCTAGGGTAGGCAGTTTTGAACCAGAGGTGTTGCAGAATTTAAGGTTTAGGATATGTCTGATAAAATCCCGAAAACAAAGGGTCAGACACACAAACTGTTTACATTTATGGCAGCAAGAGGGCGATATGCAGAGGGAACTAGCTCACGCAGCCGGTTCTAAACCTAGCAGGAAACTGATGGCAACCGCACCACCACCACCGTATATTGCAGGGGAGAAAGTGGCTACAGACAATGGCATACTAATATATGATAAGAGTGAACTTAATAAATGTATTAATGCTAACCCGTGCAAGTTGTATCCCATTCTAAACTTCCCTCAGGACTGCGAGCAAGAAGATGAGCCCAGCACGATATCGGCACTCTCTCTAGCAGTCACCATACAAGACACCCAGGTGGGCACGGACCAACCAATAAGAGTAGTAAAGGCCCCTAGTGGAGGAGTAGGTGAGGTCGTGTCCACAGGTAAGTACGGTACAGTACATTATGCAGAAACAATTGCACCTCACATTGTAGAAGCAACTCAGAATGATGTAATTGAACTAAATCCTGTCAGGGTGATCGCAGTCCCCAATGGGAGGACTGACGCTCAGGGAGTCACTCCCATCAGGAACATTGCTATGCATTGTCCTTGGTCCCGGATAGAATTGAGGACAATTATGTCTGAATTTCCCGATCCCAGAAAGGATCTAGCCGCATGTCAGAGGTTTATTAGAGAATTAGGTAACGCCACCGAACCCACAAACAAAGATTGGCGAACAGTGCTACAGGCATGTTTGCCCTCCAAGATTAACCCCGTGAAATTCATTACTGATTGTAAATTGGACGTGGAAGTACCTCTCACTGATGAATACACTCAGGAGAATGTACGACAGATCAATCTGCAATTAGGAGTATATTTCCCTACTGTTGTCAAATGGAATAAAATCTTTTCCATAAGACAAAAAGATGTTGAAACGGTGTCTGAATATTTTCATCGAGCACTGCAGGAAATGGCTAGATACACTGGGGTCGAGGACATTAAGGAAAATGTACACCACAGGGAGGTAGCTGTGTCAGTATTAATGGACGGCTTAAAAGAAACATTGAGAACAAGGGTACAAACCACTCAACCTAACTGGAGAGGTATCTTGGTAGCTGCATTAAGAGAGTTTGCTATCGAGCACGATCGGAACATCATTAAGCACAGGGAGTCACAGGGGGATAAGCTGATGACAGTAAGTATAAAAGCCCTGACAACGAAGCCACATCAGCCGAAACCCCAGACCCCTGATGGTAAGTCATATGTAGTAAAATGTTATAACTGCCAGAGGGAAGGACATTACGCACGGAACTGTAATTATAAAGGCACACATAAGGTATATCGACCCCCTAGACCAGAACAGGAACCACATTATGATACACGTAATAGGGATCAGGGATCGCATAGGAGGAGTTATGAGCCACATGCAGGGGAAACAAGGAGGTACCCACCTAGGAGGGACTGGCAGACCTCTGAAAATTCTCAGCTACCCCCCTCACATATTGTAGCTGCCAGCGCGCTGCGGGAAGGTCACCACATACAATAGGGGTTAGGCCACACCTGTAGTCTGCAGCCAGTGAAGTTGATTGCTAGCCTAGGTAGTGAACCTGAGGTCACAGTTGATGTAGCTGGTAGATCACTACCTTTTCTTGTAGATACAGGGGCAGCCAGGTCAGTGTTAAATTCAACGGTAGGTATGAAAACCACGGGTAAAACAATTTCAGCAATGGGAGTAACAGGAATAGTGCAACACTACCCTTTAAGTAGACCAGCGGAGATTACCATAGGGCCTTTGCAGACCAAGCATTCCTTTTTGCTAGCTGCATCGGCTCCGACTAATCTACTTAGGAGAGATTTATTGTGTAAGATGAGGTGTGTCATATATTGTACTCCTGAGGGTGTCTTCTTAGATATACCCGAGAATCACGTTCAGGAAGTGCAGGATATGTTAGACACCCCGCAAAGGTTAATGTCACACTCTGCTGTTATAGACAAGTGTCCATCCAAGGTAGAGGAAATGATCTCCCAGATACCGGAATCCCTCTGGACCAAAGATGGACAAGACACTGGATTGATGGCGAATGTAGCTCCTGTAGTTGTGCAAGTAAAAGATGGTAGGATAGCTCCAAAAATCCCACAGTATCCTCTGAAGCCAGAGGTGGAATTAGGAGTGTACCCAGTCATAGAGCGCTTGCTACAACAGGGCATCCTAGTTAGGACGTCCAGCACTGCCAATAGTCCCATCTTCCCTGTGAAAAAGAGTGGGGGGAGGGGTTACAGGCTAGTGCAGGATCTAAGGGGGATAAACAAGACAGTTGAGAGCCAATTCCCCGTAGTGCCAAATCCAGCTGTCATTCTCATGCAAATTCCCCCTACTGCAAAATTTTTCACTGTAATTGACCTCTGTTCTGCTTTCTTTTTCGGTCCCTCTGCACCCTGACAGCCAATACTTGTTTGCATTCACATACAGAGGTGTACAGTACACCTGGACTCGCCTACCCCAAGGTTTCATTGACAGCCCAAGTATTTTCTCCCAGGCTTTGCATGACTGTTTACAATCCTTTCAACCTGAGAGCGGGTCAGTATTAATACAGTATGTAGATGACTTACTGCTGTGTTCTGATTCACTCGAAGCATCCTTGAAAGACACGAAACAGCTTCTGTTTCACCTTTCTAATACTGGACACAAGGTTTCAAAGGACAAGTTGCAGTTGTGCCAGACCAAGGTAAAATATTTGGGACATTGCTTGACACAAGGACTTAGACATCTCACCGCTGATAGAATACAGGTGATTCGCGACATGACTCTGCCACAAACCCAGCAACAGATCCGCACTTTCCTTGGAATGTGTGGGTACTGCCGAAACTGGATCCCAGGGTTCTCCATATTGGCTTTACCTTTGCAGGAAATGGTTTCCTCGAACAAACCAGATCGGATCTCTCACACAGATGAGTCCGAACTGGCATTTGAGAGACTTAAACAGTGCTTATCACAGGCACCTGCATTAGGCATGCCAGATTATGGGAAACCCTTTGAATTGTACGGTACGGAAAGTGCTGGGTGCGCGGCAGGTGTCCTAACCCAGAGACATGGTGATGCCAGCAGGCCGGTAGCGTACTACAGTGCACAGTTGGACACCGTAGCGCGGTCTCTCCCCACATGCTTGCGAAGTGTTGCAGCGATAGCTTTGCTAGTGAGTAAAAGCGAAGACGTAGTGTTAGGACACAACCTGACCATCCATACACCTCATGCAGTGTCAGCCCTACTGAACTCTGCCCAAACCAGACATGTCTCATCAGCACAGTTTACAAGGTGGGAATTAGCACTAATGGCCCCTGTAAACATCACCATAAAGAGATGCAGCGCACTAAATCCTGCAACTTATTTACCAGGTGTGCCTGGACAGGCACAAAGGGTGGAGGATGAGAATGATGGTGAAGGAGGATTTAGTACAGACACTGACACACATGATTGTATGGAATATCTGAACCAAACCTTCACTGCAAGACCCGACATTAGTGACAACCCACTGGAAGGCATAGATTTTACTTTTTACACTGACGGTAGTTGCCACAGACAGACGGACTCGGGAGACCTGTGTACTAGATACGCAGTCGTAGATGACAGAGGTATCATAGAAGCTGAACCCCTGGGCCCACCGCACTCAGCACAAGTTGCTGAGCTGGTCGCCCTAACCAGAGCGTGTGAACTGGCAAAGGGTAAGTCAGCCAATATATATACAGATTCTAGGTACGCCTTTGGAGTAGTGCATGATTTCGGGGCCCTATGGCGCCTCAGAAATTTCATGACGGCAGCTGGCACACCCGTAGCGCATGCATCCCACATAAAAAGACTTCTAACAGCGATACAAGAACCAGACAGAGTGGTTGTTATCAAGTGCAAAGCCCACACTTACAGTCAAGACCCAGTGTCACTTGGTAACAGCCGGGCAGACGAAGCTGCTAAATCAGCAGCCAGCACCCCCATACAAACAGATATCACACCACTGATGGTATTCAACACCATCAACACACAAAAATTAAGTGAAATGCAAAATTTGTGTTCTCCACAGGAAAAAGCAGTCTGGAGGTCAAAAGGATATGGCCAGGAGTCCTCAGGACTCTGGACAGATGGACAGGGTAAGCCAGTAGCCCCCAGAGCATATCTTCCAAGCTTAGCTGAGGCGGCACACGGTCTGACTCATCTGGGTAAAGAGGGTATGTGTAAGCTGGTGAGAGCCTACTGGTGTGCGCCAGGATTCTCTTCTCATGCGGGTAAGAGAGCAATGACATGTCTTATCTGCTTGAGGAAGAATATTGGAAAGTCAATACCAACTGAACCATCCCATATCCCGCCGACAGACTGCCCTTTTCAGGTAATACAAATTGATTTCATACAGTTACCACCCTGCAGAAAATTAAAATATGTGTTAGTCTGTATTGACGTGTTTTCTAATTGGGTAGAAGCGTTCCCCACTGCCACAAATACTGCTACGTTCACTGCAAAGAAAATTGTGCAGGAATTTGTGTGCAGGTATGGTATCCCTAGGATAATTGAAAGCGATAGGGGTACCCATTTTACAGGTGAAGTCTTTCAGGTTATGTGCAAACTGATGGGAATTAATAGCAAGCTGCATACTCCGTACCGCCCACAGGCGAGTGCGAAGGTGGAAAGAGTAAACAGCACTATTAAGAACAAGCTGAGCAAAGTGATGGCTGAAACTGGATTGTTATGGCCAGAAGCTTTGCCACTTGTATTGTACAGCATCAGAACCACTCCCAGGTCCTCACTGGACCTATCACCCTTTGAGATTCTTTTTGGTCGACAACCCCATGTAATGATTGACCCCCAGGATGATTTGAAATGCAATAACAAAGTGACTGTAAATATTTGGTTAAGATGAGCAAGCAGTTGAGGAATCAAAACAGAAATCTAAAGCTGGTGATTCCTGACCTACCAAACAGTAATTGTCATGACATTGAACCTAGGGATTATGTAATGATTCGAAATTTTCTACGCTCAGGTTGCCTCATTGACAGGTGGGAAGGACCGTACCAAGTCTTACTAACCAGCACGACAGCATTAAAGGTTGCCGAGAGAGAGACTTGGGTCCACTCGTCCCACTGTAAGAAGGTCGCTGACCCAGAGAGAGCCCGTGACAAAGAGCAGAGTGTAGAGAACATCGTATCACTGGAGTGTCTGTTCCGGGAAGGCTGAGAGGCAGGACTGTTGTCACGGCACCTGAGCGCGGAAAACAATAAGATCAGAGGCGGTTGTCGTACCAGTTTTCTTTTTCCCTTTTATTATTTTCTCCATCTCCCATTACCTTCCTTCCCCCCCCCCTTCTTGTTCCCTTTCTCTCCCCTTAACAAGATGGACTTACCCCAAGAGACTGCATTCCGGGTTTTCCTGTTAATCCTGTTGTTGATGAGAACAGTCTGTTTTGGTGAGAGTACAAGAGAGGTCGAGAAAGGATCTGGAATGGGTTCTGATGGCAAGGACGGATTTGTAGAATTCCAAGAGCAACATACCATCAAGCAAAGGCGAGTATCAGAAAACGATCTGGTAGTCAGGAAACTAGGAGGCACTGTGAAGGGTTATTGGCTGAGGAAAATTGCATTTGTAGGAATTGTGAAAACATAGTTGAGGATGGGTGCATACAGAGATGTCAGTCCAGCCTTAATATCAACATGGACCGGCATCCATTGAGTGATTACCACTCACTAGTGGGTAAGGTCTTAAACCAGACAGAATGCTGGGTGTGCACACAAGTACCTCAAGGTCAGAGCAAGTCAGGATTAGTACCGTACCCTTTAGCAATAGATGAGGTACTCGAATTACGGGGTGGGAGACCGGTGGACAAGAAATTTAATATGTCTAGGCCCCCTAGTTTGAAGCTCCACCAGTACCATGTAGATAGATCTTTAGTATGTTTCAACATTTCCAATTCCCGAAAGCCGGGAAATTGGGAGGTGACATGGAATAACCAAACCATGGCATTTTCGCACAGAGCTGATAGGATACCCGTAGACTCTGAACTTATACGCCAAATAGCCAACAGTGGAAGGTATTTTCGGTATAGGTATACTCAAGGAAGTAAGACCATGCGGGTTGGAGAAGTATCACCAGGGTACTGTGCGCATATCATACAGCCTGATACGTGTACTGAACAGATGAGAGAGATAGGGATAGGATTTTTCACTTGGAAAGTTTGCAATATGGTAATGTCATATTCTGTCCCATATGTTCTCCCCGATGATGTTTATTTCATATGTGGGAGGAAGGCGTATAAGTGGCTTGCCCCAAACTCAGAGGGATTGTGTTACATTGGAAGAGTGTTGCCAGAGGTTATGACCATAACCCATGATAAGATGAAAGCCGTTCACCGCAGTGCTCAAGCTCCTTATACTCATACTCATTATGAACACATCGTTAAAAGACACCTTAAAGATAGGACAGAGCACGTAGCCTCTGATTTGATCCACGAATCCACCGGGATTCAATTCCTTCTCGCATTAGATATCACCCGTACTGCCAGAGGAATTATAAATTCTAGGTATATCCATGCGCTAGCGAACCTGATAGATAATATTACCGAGATGTATGATGACACCTTCAGGTATACAGGAAGGGAGTTGCAAGCTTACAAAACGGAACTGATCCAGCACAGGATGGTCCTCAATTATATCACAGCGGTGACAGGTGGGTACTGTGTCACTTTGGCAACTCAATATGGTGTAAAGTGCTGCACGTATATTGCAAACAGCACTGACGACCCCACAGAGATTATCGATCAAAAGATGGATGATATATTGCAGTTGAAGTGGGAGTTCCGAAGGAGACACAACCTTACCCTGACTGCTGTGAGTAATGAACTGACCGGCTGGGTCTCATGGTTGAACCCACGCAATTGGTTCTCAGGTTCAGGAGAATGGGCTCAAAATGTTATCATGAGTGTAGGAAAGTTTCTCCTTTGTATCCTGGGAGTCGTCATAATTATTGGCTTGATATTTAGGTGTGTTCGAATTTTAACGCGGCGCAAGAGCAGTACAAAATTGATGAGTTTAAGGAGCAGGGGCATTGGTACAGCAACAGATTTAATTTATGATCCATCTATAGAAACGATGTTGTGATAAGGATTGCAAATGAATTCCACGGCCCGTTTCTTTCACCCGTTTTTCCTATGTTTTTCCCTCAGCAAAAATACTCCCATCCGGAAGAGACTTTGATGAACACCCAAGAATGATTACGCAAATGTTATGTGAATGTATTGTACATATGTGTCTTATCTTCATCTCTACAACCTTCAGGTAGTGACACACATAGTCGACAGGTGATATCCACATATACTAGCACTCACCTATGTTCCCCCTCCATGTATCATCATCTAAATGTGCACCCCATTTGTTTGAACAAGAAGCCGAAAAGAGCTCGGTAGTGTTTGTTGGCCCACTTACAGACACTTACAGATGAGAAGGATTTAAATTATACTTCGCAATACCTCGAAGCTTATCTAGAACATATACGGCACGATGATACATGCCCCCCAGACATGGATTCATACATACATGCTTTTACTATCTCACTAGGTTATATATTTCCCACCTACACCTCTCCTCCAACCACCCAGTATATTGTATTGTATATTTTTCTGTTTAATGTTTAGATAGTGGCAGTTATTGTTGACTGTCAAAGGGTGGACTGTCAAAGTCGAAAAATATTGTAATGCATACACCATGTACTAACCCCATACACATGCCCGCTGCGCGTGCACTTATTCCGCCGTGCGTGCACATATCCGCAATTTGCGTAGGATCGCTCCTGCGATCATGCGCGTGGTATGGGTATTTACGGCGGAGTTTGTGAGCGCATAGAGGGTTATCAGAACATTACATATTTAACCCAAATAGTGCACTTTGTACACATAGCTCCCCTACACCACATCAGCAAGTATCAACAGTTTAAATGATTCCAGGACTAAGGGATTCACCTTTGCATGATAGGAAGGGACAGACAAAGGTTATAAGGTGATGTCTAGTATCCTGCTGTAGGGTATTTTAAGGGTAACATTCCGGTGTTGGTTAGAGAAAGTTTGCATGTTCCTGCGTATAGTTATGTGCAGAAGTAGAATATAGGTATAAACTGTATTTACTGTATATTATGTATGCGGCGGGAATCCAGAGGATACCACCCACAAGAGCAGTTGAGAAAGACATCGCCCACCTTTTCAAATCAACCTATGACCTCTCCTGTAATGTAAAGATGCATCTCTGTGTCCAATAGACAAAGGGATTACAGTGACCATTGTATTGTATATGGAAGTTGTGTATAAAAAGCCTGTGGTTGCCTGGCCGGTCAGAAGACTCTGAACGCTTTCTACCTGACAAGCGGAGGACCGGCCGGGTTGCGCTTGCGAACATTCTCACGTATGTACATTCTCTGTAGCCATTATTCTGTTGTAGATTTATCTTGTTAGGTCTGTAGTGTATAACTTGTACTGTTATCCCCTTTCAAATAATCCACTGTGGCCTTAGAACCCAGTGTCCAACTACATATCGGTGTTATGTCCTCATTTCAATGCTAGGGTTTAAAGTGTTTAACTATATAAGGTTTTAAAGTGTATTGATAAGGTGTGTGCGCATAGCGGGTACTTTGTACCTTCAGCGCTGCGTAAAAGTTTGGGGTGTATCATCATTACAGTGCTTTACGGCACAAGGTTTAGAGTGTAAGAATAACATTGCATTGTATCACTAATAAGGTTTAAAGTTTATAAGAGTGTGCGCGCGCTGTGCGTACTCTATACACCCAGTGCGGCGTGTGTACGCTAAGTACGTACGACGTACAGGACTCTGTACGCAAATAGCGTGCGAAGTGCATAGCGTGTGTATTAAGTCTAGCGGCCGTAGCGGCTGATGGTAAAAGTGTGTTTAAAGGTATAGCTTTATGGTTTAAGATAATATCGACATTATCAGCTTCTTTCCCCTTCCCCTTCCCCTACCTGCAAAGAAGGGGGAACCTCTCGTCTTTTTGTATTTATTGGGCCGAAAGGACTGCATTTGCGGGTGATAGGTCTTTTTTTGCCGGTGCAAGCGCAGAGGGCAAAAATGTTGACTTACCTGCGGTAGCCGCCGAAACTAACGCATCCAGGCCATCGCCAAATAAGGCCTCACCTTTATATGGGAGAGCCTCCATGTTTCTTTTGGAATCTGCATCCGCGTTCCACTGGTGAATCCACAATGCCCGCCTAGCCGATACTGCCATGGTAGCGGCTTGTGAACTCAAGAGTCCAATATCCTTCATTGCTTCCAGCATGTAGGCGGCAGCGTCCTTGATATTCCCTAACTTAAGGAGTATCTCATCTTTATCAATCATGTCAATTTCTGATGACACGCTTTCTGACCATTTTTCAATAGCACGACTCACCCATGTGCAGGCAATAGTGGGCCTGAGCAGTGTACCATTGGTAACATAAATGGATTTCAATGTTGTTTCCATTTTGCGGTGTGCCGGCTCTTTAAGAGAAGCCGTGCCAGGAGCAGGTAGAATTACCTTCTTTGTCAACCTCGAAAGTGCACTGTCTAACACAGGGGGTGACTCCCATTTTTTCCTGTCTTCAACCGGGAAAGGATAAGCTATGTGAATCCTTTTGGGCATACAAATCCATTCAAACATAGCATTTAGTTCGTGTGAAGGGGGGATCGTGACTTTGGATTTCTTTTCCTTACATAAATAAGCTTTCTCCTGAGGTACAGAAGTGCTTTCTGTAACCTCCAACACGTCCCTTATAGCCACAATCATATATTGTATACTTTTTGCCAATTTATGATCTATCTCTCTGGATTCACTATCGTCGACACAAGAATCAGAATCCGTGTCAGTATCAGTGTTTACAAGATTTGCAAATGGTCTCTTATGTGACGAAGAGGGGCCGCCCGCATAAGGATTAACAGCATCCTGAAAAATCACATCTTCCACAGATTTTCTCCAGCATGCAGCCTTAGATTCAGACTTATCCAATCTACGGTTAATCAGATGCATACTGTCACGTAGCTCTTTCACCCATGCAGGCTCTTGGTGTGCCGGTAGCGCCACCACATTACAACTCTGTGTCCCTAAAATGGCTTCCTCCGGGGAGGAACTCCCTGCCTCAGACATGCCTCACACGTGTACACCACACTCACAGAGACACTGGGACTTATTTTGGGGACAGACCCACAGTAAAATCTGTCAGAGGGACACAGGATAGGAGCAGCCAGCTCACAAACCCAGCGCCAGTATTGCCTGTGAACACAGTATGTCCACAGCTCAAAAGCACTTTTAAATAGTAATATACACTATCAAATGCACCACAATCACTTTGTGCCCCCCACCTTTATAGCACCTTGTACTTGTCAGAAGTGGAGGAGAGGACCAGCGTGTTCTCTGCAGCCTGAGGAGAGAGAGAAAATGGCGCTGAGTAGTGTGCTGGCTGCCTGAGGTAGAAGCTCCGCCCCCACAATGGCGCGTCCTTACACTCAGTATATGACATTATTTATACTGGCGGGGGTAGGGCTGTGCCAGCGGCATCTTATGCCCCCTTTTAGCCAGTTTGAGGTATTTTTCTTGCTGCCCAGGGCGACCCCCGCACCCTGCAGTGCCTGTGTGTGTGGGCAGCAATGGCGCGCTGCGCTCCCGCCAGCCGCGCCGCACCTCAGCCGTCACTTACTTGATTGAAGATCATTCTTCTCATACTCACCTGTCTTCTGACTTCTGGCTCTGCGAGGGGGGTGGCGGCGTGCTGTGGGAGTGACCATCTAGACACGGCTAGCGTTCAGTTCCCTTCAGGAGCTAATGGTGTTCTGTCAGCCAGAAACAGAGCCATGAAACTCTGAGGAAGTTGCTCCTGCTTCTGCCCCCTCAGTCCCACGAAGCAGGGAGTCTGATGCCAGCAGATCTCCCTGAAAATAAAAAACCTAACATAAGTCTTTTCAGAGAAACTCAGTAGAGCTCCTCAGAGTGCATCCAGTCGACCTGGACACATTTCTAAAACTGAGGTCTGGAGGAGGGGCATAGAGGGAGGAGCAAGTTCACACCCAATGAAAAGTCTTTAGAGTGCCCATGTCTCCTCTGGATCCCGCCTATACCCATGGTCTTGATGTCGTCCCCAGCATCCTCTAGGACGTATGAGAAAAGTGCTTAGTTTCAGTAGCCAATCAAGTGCATATCTGATAAGAAGTGCTTTAGAGTATAAAATTAAATTTGGAAAACCAAGTCCCCCCACGGATTTAGGTAATTGAAGTTTTGAGAGCGAAATTCGAGGTTTACGAGATCTCCGGATAAATTTGCTACATAGTTTAGTCAACGCAAGACTGTCTTTAACAGAGAGTTTGATGGGGAGTAATTGCATAATGTACGTGAGTTTATGGAAAATAATGGATTTGACCATTTCAATTCTGCCCAAAAGTGAGCGGGGGAGATCATGCCACAATTCAGTATTCTTTTTAATAGTAGTGATAGCTGGTAAAAAGTTCAATTTATAAAGGGCTTCAATTTTGTTAGGGATCTGTATTCCTAAATACTTAATATGTGTCAGTTTGATTTTTATAGTGTTCAAGTGTTCATCAGAAGAAAAAATCGGGGGGATTACCATAAAGGGTGAGAAGTTCAGACTTGTTAATGTTAATTTTGTAACCGGAGAAACTGCCAAATCGGTTAATAATATGAAGGGCCACTGGGATGGAATGCTGCGGACGGGTCAGGAATAGCAGCATATCATGCGCAAACAAGGAGACCCTCAGATCTGTACCTTTGATGCAGATGCCTTGATAAAGTGGGGATGATCTAATTGCCACCACCAGCGGCTCCAGGGTTAAGACACATAGAAGCGGAGACAACAGGCAGCCTTGCCGCGTGCCTCGGAGGACCTGGAAGGGTTCCGACATGATCCCATTACACATAATCCTGGAAGAGGAGGAGGTGTACAAAGTATGTAGCTAAAAAATAAACATTTGTGGGAAGCCAAAACGGTGTAGGGTATCTTATATATGATCCCAGTGCACCATGTCGAAAGCTTTTTCAGCATCAAGTGAAAGAATTGCTTTTGGAGTATTCGACATGGCGCACTGGGAATCACAAACTACTGAGAGAACACATCGAATGTTTGAGACTGGGTGTCTTCCCATAACAAAACCTGTTTGATCTTGGTGTACTAAAAAGGGTACTATCAATTTTAGGCGGTCCGATATTATCTTAGTCAATAATTTGTAGTCTAAATTAAGTAGAGATATAGGCCTATAAGTGGCCGGGTCAAAGAGATCTCTGTCAGGTTTCAGTAAAACTCTAATGTTTGCCATGTTAAAATAGGGTGGCATCGATGACTTCCAGTGGGCCGGGCATCTGGCATGGCCGCCTTTTAGTTTAGCTCCTGGACGAACTGCCAACAATACACAAGAATCCGTTGTTATCTTTACCTAAAGGACATCCTAAACGGCAGCATTAGCTTGATTTGCTATTGAGGATTCGGATGATACCCTTTTTGTACCAGGAAGCAGTTTCTCTGCCGGAGTCCGGCCGCACATGTTGTTGGCCTGTATGAGCGCCTGAAACGGCGAAAAGAGCAGTGTGGTCCGCGGTGTAACAAACTAGGCTGGGCTTCCCCAGTTAATTACTCTCCACGGACTCTCTATACGGAGTGGCAACAGGGTAGTTGTGCCCTAACGTACTCAGGTGGAGCGGGCGTTCGTATGGAAGCTGGCCCTGAGTGACTGCGGCTGGGGAGAGACCGTGCCTGCTCGACTATCCCAGCAATGCTCGTCCCGGAGGGTTTTTCCTGCTGCCGGATGCTACCGGGTGCTGCACGACTTTGATTTATCCCCCTTCATCGAAGGCTGTGATCCCCCTGCCGGCGTTGCCCTGAGCCTGAGGAAACCTGATGACAGAGGATCGGTAGGAGCGCATGCGGCATTAAACGGTGCCCTGGTCCTTTTCGATCTCCCGCACACGCTGTAGATTTCGGAGTGTCCCCGCTGGCGACCCTGCTGGTGGCTGATCCTTCCTCCGACAGTACGCTGGCCTGAGCACTCTGCCGCTTGGATCCGCGGCTGAATACAGGGCTCGAAGCGGCTTTGTGTCTGCCTGCTGGATGGCGCTGGATGGTAGTGGTTGCCGTGGCGGATTCTCTGATGGCTCGCGTATGCTGACATCCTTGGCATGACAGCTCCTCCGGGTGTCGGGCTCCATCTACCTGCTGTGACGCCAGGCTGCCCTGCACTTGTGGTGCTTCATCTAAACTAGGAGTGCCGTGGATTTCTCCAGCAATCTTGATATCTCCTGGTACTAAGCCTGTGTATGTCTTTCTTTCTTGTTAACATTCCCTTCTTTTTTCCCCTTACTTGATACCTTCCCTCCTTATGTGTTGCCCAGCCCCCCAAGACACCTCTCTTTCACCCATAACCCATACTTACCGACTTTTAGGCTGCTCTCTCCAGGAGAGAGCAGCCGGTCGGCTCAGCAGGGCAGGCGGGCAGTGTGGGGACGTGCTGAGGGGGGTGGGCCAGAGGCAGAACGGAGGTGGGCCAGAGGCAGAATGGGGGCGTGGCTGCTGGACACGTCATGTAAGCCACGCCCCCGCTGTGTAATTCCGCTATTACCAGCATTATACAGCAGGGGGCATGGCTATGATGACGCGATTCAACAAGAATCGCGTCATCGCCTGACCGGACCACCCACTTTACTCGCTAAGTGGGCGGCCGGGCAGGGGGTGACCCCTGAAGTCGGGAGACTTGCCTGCTCTTCCGTGAGGCCGGGAGGGTCACCCGATTTTCGGGAGCCTCCCGCCCATTCTGGGAGGGCAGGAAAGTATGCCATAACCTCCGATTACCCTTGTCTCCCCCCTCCCTTATCCTTTTTCTTCTCAGTTTTAATTTTCAATAGGATTATTCTTTTGTAATAGGGAGGACATATTGCATGTGGAAGCGCTGTGGACTTATATTGTAGCTGTACCTCCTTCAAATAATAATAATAAATAATAAATAAAATAATAGCGTCCAGTGCCATCTTTGCCTCGCGGTCCCAGCGCTCCTTATCCCGCTGTCATGTGTAGCTGGCACTGCTGGGGGGCATATCATGTCTATCTGGCACTGCACATTATTAATAATTAATAATTACTAATTTTATTTATATAGCGCTCTTTCTCCAACAGGACTCAAGGCGCTTTACAGATATCAAAAACAATGCACATGATACAGAGGATTTGAGTAATACAACAATAGATCAGCAACACAGACATAAAAGAAAACCTTAAGCACACAGAAAGCATAATGCAGGATTGGTGTGGGCATTTTGGGTAATGACTTCCAAGGGTTGTGTATTCGACCCTCACAAGGGGGGTAATTCCAAGTTGATCGCAGCAGGAATTTTGTTAGCAGTTGGGCAAAACCATGGCCCTCATTCCGAGTTGATCGGTCGCAAGGCGAATTTAGCAGAGTTACACACGCTAAGCCGCCGCCTACTGGGAGTGAATCTTAGCTTCTTAAAATTGCGACCGATGTATTCGCAATAATGCGATTACTAACTACTTAGCAGTTTCAGAGTAGCTCCAGACTTACTCTGCCTGTGCGATCATTTCAGTGCTTGTCGTTCCTGGTTGACGTCACAAACACACCCAGCGTTCGCCCAGGCACTCCCACCGTTTCTCCGGCCACTCCTGCGTTTTTCCCGGAAACGGTAGCGTTTTCAGCCACACGCCCCTGAAACGCCGTGTTTCCGCCCAGTAACACCCATTTCCTGTCAATCACATTACGATCGCCGGAGCGAAGAAAAAGCCGTGAGTAAAAATACTATCTTCATTGTTAAATTACTTGGCGCAGTCGCAGTGCGAATATTGCGCATGCGTACTAAGCGGAATTTTACTGCGATGCGATGAAATATACCGAGCGAACGACTCGGAATGAGGGCCCATGTGCACTGCAGGGGAGGCAGATATAACATGTGCAGAGAGAGAGAGATTTGGGTGTGGTGTGTTCAATCTGCAATCTAAATTGCAGTGTAAAAATAAAGCAACTAGTATTTACCCTGCACAGAAACAAAATAACCCACCCAAATCTAACTCTCTCTGCACATGTTATATCTGCCTACCCTGCAGTGCACATGGTTTTGCCCAACTGCTAAAAAATTTCCTGCTGCGATCAACTTGGAATTACCCCGCAGGTACCAAGTGCGGCAGCCATCTTAGGCGCTCAGCGTAGGATTACCCAGGGTGGAATAGTGCACCCCTAGAAGAGATGACACAAAATGGGGGTGATTTCAGAGTCCTACAGTTCAGAGTAGGGTTCCATCAAAACCATCAGGCCTATGTATTTTTCATCCCATCCACAAGTGTACCATATGGGGCAGCCATGCTGGGTGCACTTTGAAGGTTACACTGTGGTAGGTGAGCCATACAAGGGCCAAGTTCATATATGGGAAAACTGACGCTTATGTAGTAGTATGATGTACCCTGTATGTAGGGCGCAATAGCAAGGTGTGCATTCAGTGGAGGTAAACATTACAGGAAAAACACACGGTGTGGTGAAAGCGAGGAATGGAAAAAAAAAACACACAATAGCAGGTAACTAGTGGCAGAAGTAGGATTGGGATAACATTATTTTGATCAGATCTTAGTACGGGTGGGTATGAGAATGTGGGGGGGGCAAACTCAGAAGCAATGGGGATGTCTCTGCTGAGCCTGGTCCTGGTGCTGTGCCCCCACAGTTATGTGTATCTGGCACTATACTGGAGACATTGGCCCTCATTCCGAGTTGTTCGCTCGCTAGCTGCTTTTAGCAGCATTGCACACGCTAAGCCGTCGCCTACTGGGAGTGAATATTAGCTTAGCAGAATTGCGAATGAAAGATTAGCAGAATTGCGAATAGATTAGCGATTAGAAATTTCTATGCAGTTTCCGAGTAGCTCGAGACTTACTCTGCCACTGCGATCAGTTCAGTCAGTTTCGTTCCTGGTTTGACGTCACAAACACACCCAGCGTTCGCCCAGACACTCCAACCGTTTCTCCAGCCACTCCCGCATTTTTCACAGAAACGGCAGCATTTTTTCGCACACACCCATAAAACGGCCAGTTTCCACCCAGAAACACCCACTTCCTGTCAATCACACTCCGATCACCAGAACGAAGAAATTTCTTCATAAAGCCGTGAGTAAAATACCAAACTTATTATCAAATTTACTTGGCGCAGACGCACTGCGAACATTGCGCATGCGCATTAGCGACTAATCGCTCCATTGCGAAAAAAAAATTACGAGCGAACAACTCGGAATGAGGGCCATTGTGTGTAAGGAACACTACTGTGGCTGTTCTGTGTAAGGCTGCTAATTGTGGGGGTCATTCCGAGTTGTTCGCTCGTTATATTTTATCGCTACGGAGCGATTGGTCACAAACTGCGCATGCGCAATGTACGCAGCGCGCCTGCGCCAAGTAAATTAGCACAAAAGTTTGGTATTTTACTCACGGCGTAACAAAGCTTTTTCATCGTTCTGCTGATCGGAGTGTGATTGACAGGAAGTGGGTGTTTCTGGGCGGAAACTGGCCGTTTTCTGGGAGTGTGCGGAAAAACGCGTAAGTGTCTGGAGAAACAGGGGAGTGGCTGGGCGAACGCTGGGCGTGTGTGTGACGTCAAACCAGGAACGAAACTGACTAAACTGATCGCTATTTGTGAGTAGGTCTGGAGCTACTCAGAAACTGCTAAGAAATTTCTATTCGCAATTCTGCTATGCTAAGATACACTCCCAGAGGGTGGCGGCTTAGCATGTGCAATGCTGTTAATAATATGAAGTTACGAGGCCATGCCCACTTTTCCAGGAGGCCACGGCCACTTTTCCAGGAGGCCGCACCCACTTCCACAGGAGGCCACGCCCACTTTCACAGGAGCGCGAACGCCTTCGGCGCGCGCATAGGGTTTGTGGGGTCGCTTTTACATTTTCTCGCTCATGGTGCCAGTAGGCCTGGAGCCGACCCTGACCTTGGGCGATTGGTATGGTCAACGCTTAGCATAGCCTTCAACTGGGGTTCGATTCCTGTTAAGGATAGAGGTGTACAGTATTGCAAAACAATTTATAATTATATTGTGTTATCAATATGATGCTGGATACATTTTTACAGTGATTCGTACTGTCAAGAGGGTATTTTTTGTTTTTCTTCTGCTCCAGAATTGACAAACAGGTGGAACTACAAGTCCCAGCATGAAAAGCCCATCATATTATGTCCTGTTTATATATAGAAATGTTTTTCCCGTGTGTGTGTGTTAAAAAAATGTGTTTCGACTGGGGATAGAGGCCCTCATTCCGAGTTGATCGCTCGCTAGCTGCTTTTAGCAGCAGTGCAAACGCTAGGCCGCCGCCCTCTGGGAGTGTATCTTAGCTTAGCAGAAGTGCGAATGAAATGATCGCAGAACTGCTACAAAAATAGATTGTGCAGATTCAGAGTAGCTCGAGACTTATTCCTAGCTAGCGATCACTTCAATCTGTTTATTTCCTTTTTTGACGTCACAAACACGCCCTGCGTTCGCCCAGCCACTCCCCCGTTTTCCCAGGCACGACTGCGTTTGTATCTGACACGCCTGCGTTTTTCAGTACACTCCTGGAAAACGGTCAGTTACCTCCCAGAAACGCCCCATTCCTGTCAATCACTCACCGATCAGCAGTGCGACAGAAAAGCGTCGCTAGACCTTGTGTGAAACTGCATCGGCTTTTGTGAAAGCACGTCGCGCGTGCGCACTGCTGCCCATACGCATGCGCAGAAATGCCGATTTTTTGCCTGATCACAGCTCTGCGAACAACGGCAGCTAGCGATCAACTCGGAATGACCCCCAGAGTTTCAAAGATAAAATGCATACAATTATTAAGATAAATTTAAATTGTTAAGACATAACAAAACAATACAATACAATAAAATCAAATAAGATAAAGTAAAAAATGAGATATGAAAAAGCAATCTTAGTATCTCAGTAAATTTGTCTGACTGTTTAGACTCGTAGCTTGTCTCTATGAATATGGTTGTCAATTCTGGAGCACTTTACCATACAGTGTGTACAGTACCGGATCTTGCCACGGGCAAGCAGTACTTTTACCCGGGGCACCGCCTTCCGGAGGGCGCCGCACCATGGCAAGATCCGCCACTGTGCCCTCTGCAGTGCCCCCCGCTGTGCCCGCCGCTGGTCCCCCGCTTTGAAGGGAACCAGACGCTAAGCGTCTAGTTTCCCTTCATGGAGAGGACTGTGCTGTGCGGTGCGCGATGACGTCATCGCGCACCGCACAGCATAGTGGCAGAGACACTAGGGGTCATAATTGACCTCTAGTGTCTATGCTGTGCCGAGGACAGACACAACCATCCGAGTCCAGGAGAAGAGCGGCGCCGGCGGAGGAGGAGGTCTGGAATCAGGAGCGGGGATTGTAAGTATACTTTTTTTTTTTTTTTTTCAGCTGCGCTACAGGGGGCACAAATGGGGGCGTAACTGACCACGCCCCTATATGAAGCCACGCCCCCATTTTTGCTCGGGGCGCCACAAGGGCAAGATCCGGCCCTGAGTGTGTACTCATTGGTGCAACATTATTATCATTAGTATATTATATACAGTACAGTACTGTAGTATAAGACATTAGTATAAATGATAGTGGAACTACATACAATATATTGTACTTATTACAATTTACTGTCTTGATTTTCCATATTCACTTGCAGAACAATCTAAAATAAATATTTAAAAAAAATATATGGTATAATATGAAAAATAAAATTGCAAATTATTCTTCAATGCTCCTGTCCGTAATGTAAATGGAACCCCAGGTCAATGTTACTGTACAGTGTTACTATAAGCATTGACCATACCACTAACTCACTGCATACACTGCCTGTACAGTGCGCAGTGTCACCCTCAATGTGACAGTTCCTACGTTAAGTACTGCAAGCACTATAAGTTGTCCCAGATCATTACATAACGTCTGTGTAACTTGTTGCAGAAGAGGAACATGTACCGCAATGCATATACTGTACAGTAGCCACTATACAGTGTATCGGGTATACTGGGTAATGAATATATAAAATAAATAAATACTATGAGTAATAATCAGTACTATTAGTAATCAGTACAGTAGTACTGTATACTGTAATATATTTACAGTATATAGAAAATTGTCACACAACACTGGAGACTGAAAGAAAACATCCAAATAATCATCCAGCAGTTCTTGTACTGCTAGAATAATTTCACCACATAGAGCAGTGTTTCCCAACCTCGGTCCTCAAGGCACACTAACAGTCCTGGTTTTAGTGAAATCCAGGCTTGAACACAGGTGACTTAATTAGTACCTCAGTTATTTTGATTTAACCATATGTGCTGAAGCCTGGATATCACTAAAACCTGCACTGTTGGTGTGCCTTGAGGACCGTGGTTGGGAATGCCTGACATAGAGGATATTTGACACATGCGCAATGACATTTATCAAAATGACATCTGGTGGACAGAAACCAGTATTACACTCTCCTACATCTCAGTACATTGGACCTCATTCCGAGTTGTTCGCTCGCTAGCTGCTTTTAGCAGCATTGCACACGCTAGGCCGCCGCACTCTGGGAGTGTATCTTGGCTTAGCAGAATAGCGAACGAAAGATTAGCAGAACTGCTACTAAATATTTCTTTGCAGTTTCTTTTTTTTTTTTCAATATATATTTTATTATGGTTTGCAAAATACAATAAAGAGCAGCAGGAAAAAATATGGGATCCAACCAATATACAAATCCCAGTTGAATCACAAATTAACTAGACATAGGGATGGTGGAGCCCAGGGCAAAACCTCACATTTTCCATTTTCTAATATAACATACCAAGATTATAGACAATAGGGTTATAGAAGTCCTGTATGAGCCGTTCTGCAATACTAACAGTCGCAAATCTGGTATAGAAACAAAACAAAAATACAAACAGTATAACATTCTAATGCGTCCTCCCCGTCGGGGAACACAGAAACCAAAAACAATAAACCAACAGAAAAAATAAAATAGTACCTGCCCAGACTAAGGGACCGCCAACCCATCCATGGAGACATCATCAGAGCTAGAGAAAATATATTGTTGACGGAGAACCAGAAAGCAGGAGTGGAGAAGGGGGATGTAGAAAGCTACGGTGGGTTACAGAGATTAGTGCATGAAGGAGAAAAGGAAAAGGGGGAGAGGTGGGAAAATGAATGGAGTTAGGCAGCTATGGTAGAGAAACCGGAGGGTTGTCAGTGAGGAGTTGTTGGCCGTACCATGTGGTACAACAAATACTCTGCTGAATGGCTAATTTTGTTAAAGTGGGTAGCTTATGTATAAATCGACCCCAGCATTGGAATAGCGCAGGAGTTATTATTTCTTTATTGAGAGATGTTTCTAACTAGTCCATTGTGAATAGGAAAAGGAGCCTAGAGGTCACCAGTGGTAATGTGGGAGGGGTGTCATGTATCCACTGCTGAAGTATAGCTTTTCTACCTACCGCTGAGAGAATCACTACCAGTTTCGCGTCCTGAGAGGGGAGATCAGTTTGGTCACGAATATGTCCAAAGAGAGCCCAAGAGGCAGTGCATTGAAAATGTAAACCCAACTCGGAGGTATCTTTGCAGTTTCTGAGTAGTTCCAGACCTACTCACAGATTGCGATCAGCTCAGTCCGTTTAGTTCCTGGTTTGACGTCACAAACACGCCCTGCGTTTGGCCAGCCACTCCCCCGTTTCTACAGACACTCCCGCGTTTTTCCCTGACACGCCTGCGTTTTTTTTGCAAACGCCGGGAAAATGCTGAGTTGCCGCCCAGAAACGCCCCTTTCCTGTCAATCACTCACCGATCAGCAGTGCGACTGAAAAGCACCGCAGAAGCCACAGCAAAACTGCTACGTTTTTAGTTAAATAACTAAGCGCAGCATAGCAAAAATCGGCAACGAGTGATCAACTCGGAATGACCCCCATGATGTCACGACTTGATATGCCACACTGTGACTGAATGCATCAAGCTAGATGCAATTAGATACATGTTTTCTAACGCATGGACGCCAGACGAGCAGAGCCGGCCATAGGTATAGGCAAACTAGGCAATTGCCTAGGGCATTTGATATGCCTAGGGGCATAAGCAGCTTCTGCTGATTAAAATGATATGCGACATGCCTATATTCTGTGTGTACCATTTCATATGCAGATACAGCCACAGTCTCACGCTGTATATAGGCATACTGCATATCATTTTAATCAGCAGAAGCTGCTTGTGCATCCTAGCCACATAGCAATGCAAATAAGATGCATTTTCATTAAAAAAAGGTGCCCAACGTTAGCATTGAGGCAAGATTTATGAGGACACATCTGTATCCAAGCAGAGGCAGAGGTCACAGTGTTAGTGGCAGTGTGAGTTCTGTGTGCATGTGAGTGGGTTGGTTGTGTAGTATTGTTCAGAATATGTGTAAGGAGCATTATGTGTGTTATGTAAAAATGCATTAATAATGTGCAACATGTGTAAGGGGCACTATGTGTGTCATTATGTGTATAAGGGAATTAATAATGTGCGGCATATGTGTAACAGGGTAGTACTGTATGTGTGTCATTATGTATATAGGGGCACTAATAATGTGCAGCAAATGTGTAGGGGGCACTATGTGTGTCATTATGTGTATAAGGGCATTAATAATGTGCGGCATATGTGTAAGGGACATTATTTGTGAAAGGGCATTAATAAAGGTTGTCATAATGTGTAAGGCGCATTATGTTTATAAGGACATTAATAATGTGTCTCATATGTGTAAGAGGCGTTACTGTGTGGAATTATGTGTATAAATGCATTACTAATGTATGGAATTATGTGTATAAGTTGCTCTATGTGGCGTTGCGTATAGAAAGGGCACTACTGTGTCGTCTAATGTGAATAAAGAGCAATAGGGTGTGGTGTAATGTGAATAAGGAGCAATTCAGTGTGATGTAATGTGAATAAGGGGCTCTACTGTGAGGAGTAACTTTTAAGGTAAAGTAGTACTACTGTGGGATTTAATATGAATTATGGACACTATCGCATGATCAAATGTGAATAAAGTTGCAGTACTGTGTGGGGTAATTGGAATTGGAGTTACTATTGTGTGGCCATGCCCCTTGTCAGCAAAAACACACCCCTTTTTGATCTGTGCGCCAAATGTGCGAACTGTTCCTATTTAAAATATAGGGGGTACAAACGCCAAAATAAGGACTGCTACGGGTGAGGGGTGATAGTGCTGGGAAAGAGGTGCAAGGTCAGAGGCGGAACCAGCGGTTGTGCTAGGGGGCACCAGCCAAAATCTTGCCTAGGGCATCATATTGGTTAGGGCCGGCTCTGCAGACGAGCAAGGACATATCTGTTCTACAGTGAACTTTATCCTGGTCAAGAAAATCTCTTAATTGTCATCTCGAACATAGTCAGATTGACTCTCATGGTAGATTTATTTTTCGTAGAGCCTGTTAATACCACTGTATTTAAACTTGGCCAGTTTATTCCTCCTCTTTAAAGAATGATATTTTTGTTAAAGCTGCTTCCTTTCTTGCTCAGTCCCCTAAAATCCAGGTTATTTGCAAAGGTGATTTTAATAATGTTATGGATTCGGCCTTAGACCGCTGGAGGGAATCCTCTACCACACTGCCTCCTTTGCCTACTCGTTTTTCTAAATTGATATCAGAACTTGGTGGGTTGGATGATTGGAGGGCTCGTCATCGTTGTGCATTGCAATTTTCTCATCATTCCTCTTTGGTATTTATTTCCTCTAGTGTTTTAGATATGGATTATTTGTCTAGAGGTATTTCCATCCACTCGCCTGTTGCCTTGAATCTTAATACCTCCCTTGTGCAAGGGGCTTGTTATTGGAAACTTAGGCCCTCATTCCGAGTTGTTCGCTCTGTAATTTTCTTCGCATCGCAGCGATTTTCCGCTAATTGCGCATGCGCAATGTTCGCACTGCGACTGCGCCAAGTAAATTTGCTAAGAAGTTTGGTATTTTACTCACGGCATTACGAGATTTTTTCTTCGTTCTGGTGATCGGAGTGTGATTGACAGGAAGTGAGTGTTTCTGGGCGGAAACTGGCCGTTTTATGGGAGTGTGTGAAAAAACGCTGCCGTTTCTGGGAAAAACGCGGGAGTGGCTGGAGAAACGGGGGAGTGTCTGGGCGAACGCTGGGTGTGTTTGTGACGTCAAACCAGGAACGACAAGCACTGAACTGATCGCAGTGGCAGAGTAAGTCTCGAGCTACTCAGAAACTGCACAGAAAAATCTTTTCGCAATATTGCGAATACTTCGTTCGCAATTCTGCTAAGCTAAGATACACTCCCAGAGGCCGGCGGCTTAGCGTGTGTACTGCTGCGAAAAGCGGCTAGCGAGCGAACAACTCGGAATGAGGGCCTTAATTCTCTTTGGTTGAATTTAATGGGAACTGAGTTAATTGCTGCTTGGGAGAACTTTAAAGTGGATAATTCCTCATGTTCAGATTCTGGCATGATGTGTGATAGCTTCAAGGTGTGTATTCGGGGGTTAAATCCACCCAGTGAATAGGAGAAGGCGGCATGGCTTGGCTTGCGCAGCTTTGTCGTCAGCTAGAAGCCCTGATATTCTAACCCAATCTGTTTCTGATCAGAATCTGTGGGTGAAAGCTCAGAAGGACTGGTCGGACTAATTGTTTGACAAATCTAAGCGTAGAATATTATTTTCTAAACACTTACAATACTCCCAGGCAGAGGTAGGTGGTAGTTACCTGGCTTTTATGGCTAAAGAGGACTTTGGTTGGAGGTCTTCTCACCCTTGATACAGTGAGCCCCTTGCTTACTCAAAGGGAATACTGCTGTGATGTTTTTACAGTATTATTATACTTTGTATACCCCCAAGGTTTCCCCAACTGCAGCATTATTTTGCTCAGGTAACATTACCATGTCTCAGGAAGATGTTCAATTCCAGAAAGCCCCATTTACACTGGAGGAAGTGGAAACCATAATTGCCCCATTTCCTGCCTCTAAAGCTCCTGGTTGTGATGGGATACCTATGAAGGTGTATAAAAATATAAAGGCTTTTTTTTACCTCATCTGTTGGAAACATTTAATTCTCTTTATAAAAGAGGTTCTATAACTCAGTCTATGGGCGGGATTTAATGGGCCGGTATCCCTTATCTCCGCAATCTCGGATGTTTTTTGAAAAGGGCAATCACTTACAAGGCATGGCTTTGCCATGTAAGTGATTGCCCCTTTAAAAAAACATCAGAGATTGTCCTATATCCCGCATCTCTAATCATCTCGGACACCGTTACATCCCGCCAGAGGTCTAAGGCTATTATATAGTGATTGCTAAGCCAAGCAAGCATCCTACCTTACCAGAGTTGCATAGGCCCATTTCCCTTTTGTCTATGGGCATAAAGGTTCTTACTAAATTACTCTCTGTGCATTTGAACTATTCATTATTACCACCATAGCACACTCTGATCAAAGCAATTTTATGCCAGAGAAATCTTCCGCCCAGAATCTCTGAGAACTCTTCTACCATTTGCAGAGAGGCAATCTCGGCGAGCTAGGGACAGTGGTGGTGTTTTTGGATGCTGCCAAGGCCTTCGATTCAGTTGAATGAGGTTTTACATTAAAGTTGGCTTTGGGCCTAGATATATTCAGTAGATTTAGTTGTATTCTTTCCCGGCAGCCCAAGTCTCGGTTAATGGGTACACCATGGCTCCCTTTCCTCTTGCTGGAGGAACCCGGCAGGGTTGTCTTCTTTCTTCTGCCTTGTTTGCATTAGCTATTGAGCTTTTGGTGTTTCTTTTGCGTTCAGCTCCTGATATACCTGGTCTTAAAACTGGGGTGGAGGAGGACATCATAGTATTGTACGCTGACGGCATGCTTTTATTTCTGGCAGATGCTGATGGATCCTTGGATGTACTGTTGAGGCTGATTAATGGTTTTGGAGGAGTTTCTGGTGTGCTCATGAATTGGGAGAGATCTAATATTTTTCCTGTCTCTGTGTGCCTTCATTTGTCAGTTTCCACATCCTGCTCCCTTCAGTGAACTCAACAATTTAAATACTTTGGAGTCTAGATTACACCAACATCCACTGACTATGTCTTGCAGAATATTGATACTGTCACTTCTAAGCAGTGGCATAACTAGAAATTTTTCTCCCCCAAGCCAAAATATTTTCTGGCCCGCCCTCATAACTGGCACCATCAAAGTGAAGAATTTGCGCGCATGTGGCTTCATTAAAATGGGTGTGGCTTCGCTGAAAGTGGCGTGGCATTGCAGGAAAAGACTACCTTATACCGCAGTTTTGCAACCTGCACGCCCAGACATTGGCGACCACAGGAAAAAAATAGTAATCCTGATTCATGCCCCTTACATTATTTGTCATTATTCCTCCTTATAGTAATGCCCCTTACACATTATGCCACACACTGCAGTGGCCCTTAGACATTATGCCACACACTGTAATGCCTGTGACACATTATGCCACACCGCAATGCTCGTTATAAATTATGCCACACACTACAGTGTCCCTGAGACATTATACCACACACTATAATGCCTGTGACACATTATGACACACACTGTAATGCCTGTGACACATTATGCCACACATCGCAATGACTGTCATATATTATGCTACACACTACAAATGCCCCTGAGATATTATACCACAAACAATACTCGTGATACAGTATACCACACACCGTCATACCTGTGACACATTATGACACACACCGCAATGCCCGTTATGCATTATAACATACACTGCAATACCCTTAAGACATTATGCCACATACAATGCCCGTGATACAGTATACCACACACAGTCATGCCCGTGATACATTATGCCACACACCGCAATGCCGTAATACATTATACCATACACCACAATGCCCATTACACATTAAGCCCTACAGTAAGGCTTCTAATTATTTTTAAATTACCTGCTCGATGCCCGGGGTTTCATGCTCTTGGCTCCATGCACGGTGCCAGGGATTTTCATGCTCAGGGTGTCATGCTTGTTGCCAGGGGTTTCATGCGGTGGGTGTTATGCTCGTTGCCAGAGGTTTCATGCGCTGGGTGTTATACTCGTTGCCAGAGGTTTCATGCGCTGGGTGATATGCTTGTTGCCAGAGGTTTCATGCGCTGGGTATCAAGCTCGTTGCCAGGGGGTAATGCTTGATGTCAGGGATTTCATGCACTGGGTGTTAAGGGGAGTAATGCAGCCCAAACCGCTCCCCGCTGTTTAGTGTGCTGCTGGCACCACTGCCCGATCCCCTCATTGCTGCTGCCACCACACCAGGGTAGCAGGGTGGCAGGGCTGCAGGGTGCTGCCGCCCGCGGCCAGCGCTAAGCGCTTCCGTAGGTCCCGGCACCTCCTAGATGCTAGAGGTCAAGTATGACCTCTAGCATGTGTCCTCCATGGCGGCAGCCATTTTGGAGGGGGAATTTAGCAGATTGACATGCGGACGACCAGCCCTGCGCCTCCAAGCCTCCGCAGTGGCTGCGGGGGCAGTAGTTACGCCACTGCTTCTAAGTCAAGAAATCATGGAAGAAATTGCCCCTTACCTTTTTAAGATGGATAAACATATTTAAAATGATACGACTCCCTAAATATTTGCACCTTTTTTAACATTCTCCAGTATATATTCTTAAAAGGTTTTTTTTCTCGGATTAAGAGCATCCTTTCCTCCTTTATCTAGGAGGACCGACCTGCCCGGGTGGCTCTTAAAACCCAATTTAAATCTAAGATTTCTGGTGGCTTGGGCCTTCCTAATAAAAGGTTATATTATTTTGCTTCTAAATTGACACATTTGGCAAGTTGGGTCACTGACAGCAGGGATCAGATATTGTTCGGTTTTCTGCCTGAGCAGACGGGGTCCTCTATCGCACCTTTGTCATTTTTATTATCTGGTAATACTACATTTAATCTACCTCCTTTATTTAATCAGGTCCTTTTGGTCTGACTATTGCCCACACCATTGGTCAGGAATAGATGAGAACTCACCACTTTGATTTAATATTTCTTACTCTGAATTGTTTGAAATTTCCTCTGATAATATCTGAATTTTATGAGGGGTTTCTGCCTTAGGACAACTTTATAATGAGGGGGCTTTGAAATCTGTTGCTCAACTACATTTTGGGTTCCCCAACACTACCTTCTGTAGGTGCTTACAACTTAGGCATGCTTTACAAGCTCAGTTTGGTGTGACTCCACCTGTGCTGTCTCCTTCTCCAATTAAATCTATGATCCAGGGACTCTGTATTAAGGTCATGTTTCCACTATCTAAGCCCGCCTAAATGCCTGGTCTCTTCCAGATTTATTAGACCCTCCCAAAGTAAATGGGAAGCAGATTTTGGTTCTATTTCTGAAGACCACTGGGTGCAGATTTTGGCATCTATAAAGTATACCACTTCTTCTGATTTGTTATCCAACAAGATCATGGTTATGTCCTTCACAGAGTTTATCATACGCCTCTTTCCCTTGTGAAACTGGGTCTCCACCCTCTTGCCAATTGCCCGAAGTGTGACTTAGCAGTGGTGGGATTTTGCCAATTACTCTGGAATTGTGTAGTGGTTTTTCCCTTCAGGACTAAGGTCTGGGAGGCTACAGCCCATCGGTGGGCTGGAGCAATAGTCATGGTCATGTCATTGATTACCAGCGAGCTGAGAGCTGCCTAGGTGGATATGAACCAATGTGATACAAAAACAAACAAAAGTAACACATAATACATACATTTACTAAGGAGTCAGCGATCATTGGAACCTTTGATATCTTGCTCCTCAGTAAGTGCACCAATAACCCTCTATATATGGACAGTACTAGAAACACTGACACCTGCAGGTTAAAGAAGAAACTAAACAAATACTAAAGAGGACTTGTCATCGCTGCACAAACTGGAACTGCCATCTGTGGGCTGAAGCAATATCCATGGAGATTTCAATGGTTCCCAGTGACGTCAGAGCTTTCTAGGTGAACGGGGACCAATGTAAAAGATAGCAGTGATATTCACTGCCATGAATAATGATAGATAAGCTGAGAAGAAATGTATATCCCCATAAGAATGTAAATATTGTTTATATGAAAAAAAAAGAGTCTGTTCCCGTTGCATGCGCTATTTCAAGTCCTCCATTTGGCAAGAAAATGTCTGCCTGCAGTTTGTAAATAAGTCTTGTTATGTATGTGAGGAGCAGTTTATTCACCTAAACCGGTGTGAACCCTCTTATGTTGCCGTAGGTTTGAGCCATCAGAAAAGCAGCGGCCGCACTGGGAACACGCAAACGGCCTCTCTCCGGTGTGGATGCGTCGGTGTTTCACAAGGTTGAATCTCTGCGTGAAACACTTCCCACATTCTGCGCAACTAAAGGGTCTCTCTCCAGAGTGAATCCGCTGATGTCTAATAAGAGTAGAACTTCTGGCAAAACATCTGCCGCAATCCTGGCACGAAAATGGCCTCTCCCCGGTGTGAGTCCTCTTATGATATAGAAAACGTGACCTCTGATGGAAGGATTTCTCACAGTAAGAGCAGTGAAACAGTTTGTCATCAGTGTGACATCGCTGGTGGGAGGTAAGAGCCATTTTGGAGCAGAAACGCATTCTGCAAACCGAGCACCTATACAGATTACTGGCGCTATGCGTTTGCTGATGGGTGACGAGGGCTGAATGATTAGGGAAACATTGCTGACACTCCGAGCACTGATGCATCTTCTCAGGATAGTGTGAGGAGACGTGCGGACCTGTTGGGAACAAAAGTACTAAGATAAACCCTCTATACATCAGTGGTTGAGTCGCACCATCATGTGTGACACATTCTGTGTAGTTATACATATGTACTATACAGATATCAGATATTACATATATACAGAGTATCATATAAAATTGTTCCATAACAGTTAACCCTGTCATTCCCACATACTGTAACATTGGAACTTGCTTTTTAATTTAATACATTTTGTTTTATTATTTAATCCAGTTAAAGAACTACTGCACTGACATTTCATTTATTCCAGCACAACAGAAGCAGCCATCTCCTCTGTAACACTACTATGTACAATGGGTGTAATTCAGACCTGATCACTCGCTAGGGTTGTTTTGCAATCCTGCGATCGCCTAGTCGCCAGGGTTAAAATGCGCATGCACTGCAATGCGCAGGCACGTCGTACGGGTACAAAGCAGTTCGGCGCTCAGCGATGGGTTTGTGCGAAGAATCCATTCGCACGGACAATCGCAAGGTGATTGACAGGAAGAGGGCGTTTGTGGGTGGCAACTGACCGTTTTCTGGGAGTGGTAGGAAAAACGTAGGCGTGTCCAAGCGTTCGCAGGGCGGGTGTCTGACGTCAATTCTGGCCCCGGACACGCTGAAGTGATCGCAGTGGCTGAGTAACTCCTGGTCTACTCAGAGACTGCACAATATCTGTTCATACAGCTCGGCTATACATGCGTTCGCACACTTGCAAAGCAAATATACACTCCCCTATGGGCGGTGACTATGCGAATGCAGGACTGCAAAAAAAGCCCTAGCGAGTGATCAGGTCTGAATTACCCCTAATGTTGTACAATCTGTCTCCTTTTGTCACTAGCAAAAAGAGGAAAATAACAGGAAGAAGGGGATGGGGCAGATTTGAGAAGGCGTCATGTAAAATGACGATATATAGATGTCCACATTTACTTTACATTATTAAGTGGGATTATATGCCTGACAGTGGTCCCACTTATACATGTAAGTAGTGTCTGTGCATCACCCTGCCCTATCAGTCTGATTATCTGCCCCAACACTGTGAGATGTAATAGCGTGGCGGCTGTGACTCACAGTGATGTCAGCAGTATGACGCAGCGCAGGATTATACTATCCCAGGAGGTGTGGCCACTGCAAACCAAGAGAGCCCCTTCCAACAGCCCCAATGTGACTCAACAGCCAGGTTACTGTTTTATATTTATATGTGGAGAGAGTCACTCTTCCTCCACAGAGAAGGGGTAAAAATCGGCGTGTCCCGATCATAGTGCCTGCTTCCTTAGTCATACACTGTTGCAACCCTTATTTTGTTTCTTGCCCTAGTTGCATCTGAGACTTCTTGTATCAACCCTTCCCCGGGTGTACTGTACATCCATGTACCTGACTGTGCCAGGACTGAGAAGTCCACCTTGAGTGTCTACAGATGCAATAAAATAACTTGGTTCATCTTTAGATGCCACCATTGCTCCCACCAGCACTATGGTAGGTGCAGATTTTGAGTATGGCCTCCAATGTGAGTAAGCGTCTGTGTATGCAATCACTTCAGCAACCCACCAGCAATACTCCTAGAACACACCAATATCATGGACCACACTCAGCCTACCTAGAAATATAGCATGGCATTTATTATATTCCGGCATTACCGGTTACTTGCACAGTGGTCAGTTCTCCTCTAGTAATGCCGTCCAAATACAATTAGCAAAATAACGCATTGAATACAAGGAAATCGAACAGGGTTGTAACGGTTACCCTCTTTAGCATGTTACTGTGATGGCGTGTGGCCAAAGGCTAATGGAAAATTTACTAAGAAGTAGATTGTCATAGCCAGCAATCATTGGTGCCTTTCTCAACTCACTCCTCAGTAAATCTACCAGTTACCCTCTATATGGACAGTAATAGCAACACTGACACCTGTAGGTTATAAAGGAAACTAACCAAACACTACAGAGGCCTTGTCATCACCGCATAAAGTGGAAGCTACCATCCGTGGGCTGAAGCAATATCCTTGGAGGTGTCACTGATTTCCAGTAAGCTGAGAGCTTTCATGAACCAATATGAAACAAGAACAAACAAATGTAACACATATAAAAGACAGCATCTATGTACCATCACTGTCATGTAAAATGTAACAATGTAAAAGTTTATATGAAAAAAAAGGCCGCTCCTATAGTAGTAGGTCTGATCATGAAGTGAAACCAGGTGGATTTTCAGATGTATCCGTTAAACTTGGGAGCACAAAATGTAATTGATGGATAAATTAGTAACATACAACTGCATCATGTCTCCGACAGACTGTTCATCTAGAGCAAAGAAGATTTCCTTCACTGTGAGTCCTTTGATGCCGAATAAAAGCCGAACCATCAGAAAAGCTGCGGCCGCACTGGGAACAGGCAAATGGCCTCTCTCCGGTGTGGAGGCGCCGGTGTTTCACAAGGTTGGATTTCTGCGTGAAACTCTTCCCACATTCTGCACAGCTAAAAGGTTTCTCGCCAGAGTGAACCCTCTGATGTGTAACAAGAGTAGAACTTTTGGTAAAGCATCTGCCGCACTCCAAGCATGAAAATGGCCTCTCGCCGGTGTGAGTCCTTTTATGTGACCTCTGATGGAAGGATTTCCCACTGTAACAATGAGACAATTTGTCCTTGGTGTGACATTGCTGGTGGGTGGTAAATTTCATCTTGCAAATGAAACATACTCTGCAAACTGAGCACCTATACAGATTACTGGCGCTATGCGTTTGCTGATGGGTGACGAGGGCTGAATGATTAGGGAAACATTGCTGACACTCCGAGCACTGATGGGTCTTCTCAGGATAGTGTGAGGAGGCGTGCGGACCTGTTGGGGACAAAAGTACTAAGATAAACCCTCTGTACATCAGCGGACGGGTCACGTGTGTGAGACATTCCGTGTAGTTATACAGGTGGAGCCACACTAGTCATGGCTCCGTCCGTGACTAGGCACGTCCGCCTGGGTGCACCTAGTTACTGTGAGCATCTCCGTCCGGGTGCGCCCGTCCGGACAGAGACGCTTACAATGGGAAGCGACTCTGTGCACTTCCGGCGTGACTAGATGAACGGATCGCCTGGTCACGCCGGGAGTGCACACCTGCGACTAGCAGGGTAAGATAAAGAAGGCTCCATCTGTATATATGTACCATATAGAGATCAGATATTACGTATATACAGTATCATATACAATTGATCCTTAAATGTAACCCTGTCATTCCCATGTAACATTGGAATTTCTCACAAGATTTAATTTAATATGTATTATAACTTAAGGGGACTGCCGCACTGACATTGTAATTTCATTCACTCCAGCACAATAGGAGCAGCCATATTTACTATTACACTACTACAATGTTGCAGATTTTGGAAAGCATAGTGTAAAAGTTATCAGACAGACATCCCCATTTACATGAAGTGGGATTACATGTCTGATAAAGTGCCTACGTATACATATACAGATGTGTCCGCTTATGTTGTGGTTACGATGCGTACACGCAACTCCCGTCATGGCAGTGCATACGCGCCACTATGCCACCTTTTGAATAGGAGCAGGGGGTTGTGTGCCGTGAATGCTACTGGTAACCAGCTAGCAATGTTTATGCAGCTGCATGCTGTGACTCGTATGCAGTGTCGGACTGGGGCATGTAGGGCCCACCGGGGGAATACAGTGGTAGTGGGCCATGTTTAGGGGTGTGGCCAGTCTCTAGAGGGGGTGTGCCCAGCCGCCACATTGGTTTGCCTAACCATTTTGCAAGTGTTGGTCCCCTAGATAAATATATACAGTAAATACTGTAGTGCATGCATGATAATGTACTAGATTAGTAACAGCACAGTCTGGAACCTGATCCCTAGAGGAGGGGGGGGGGCCCAGGCAGTAGGGCCCACCGGTGGTTTCCCCTGTACCCCTGTGGGCCAGTCCAACCCTGCTCATATGCATCATGGTCCCGCTACATATTGCTGAGGCTTTTAGAGGGGCTGTATGATCCAGTCACACGGCAATGTTGCCCAAGGGCCAGGAGGATGTGACAGTGAATAGAGAGGAAATATATGAGGTTATGTGTGGATGAGGTACTTGGCTAGGATAGCTTATGGAGGTTATGTGGGCCATTCTGGAATTTGATATGTTTGAGTTTTCTATGATGAGTTTTCTATGTAGAGGGTGAGTACCATTCTACCTCTGAAGGGAAGGGGTTAAAATCGGTGTAAGTGATGGTCCTCTGTGTACTAGGGCCTGTGTATGAGTCCCATGCTACCGCAACCACTTTATAATTTTTTACTGTAGTCACGTCTGAGACTTTATGCTAATGCTAGTATCAGACCTTCCCCTGGTGTGCCTCTGTTTGTCTTACTATGCAAGGACTGAGACGCATACTTTATACACCACCATCGATCCCACCATCAACACTTGTGTGAGAATATCAGGTATTAGCACCACAGTTCACTAAGTGTACTCGGAGCCTTAGCAGGGAGCGTCACAATGTTATAAGGGTAATTTTATAGACAGGCTCACTGCTGCCTTCCAAACGCCTACTCCTGTTCCAGTGTTTGCTTTAAGGGTCCTGGCCAAGCTCTCTACCAGCATAGTGGGGCTCTGGGTTTCAGACCCCCTGCTCAAGCAGGCAATTACTGCAGTGTGAGTGACCTACCGCTGATGGAGTGATGCCTTTACCATGTCCTCAAAGTTTTTTTGTCAGTCAAGCAGAATATATCCCATGAAAGTGCTGGAAAAGATCAATATCTCATCACCAGACCTTAACTAAATACCATCTAATTAAACTTGTACTGCTCCTTTTACAAAGTCCCCAATACCCACAGGAGTAGACCTGCCTTCCAGTGCTGTCCAAGGGGTGGTGGTCTTTGCTTATTGGAGCTGCAGAAATAGGGGTTGGAGATGGGAAAGAGGAAGCCCAGGTTCTGTGCAGGTTATAACCTGATTCCCTGCCACAAAGTCTAGCTCGATCCTAGGAGAGAACTACAGGGGTTGATGAGGTTAGCCTTCCTACACATCTCAGATAGGGACCAGTCATTCACAGAGTTAGAACCTAACACGCCTATGTGACATCCAAGAGATTTCAGCTGTTGTTTACTTCCTGTCTAGGAAATACTGTAAATCAGTGGGCTGAAATAGGGCAGATGCATCGGGCAGCACTAAAGTGGTGCCCTTCTGCATCCATAAATAATTATGAGTTCAGTAGTACAATCCCAGTGAATAACAGTAAACAATGACAAATAACCTTATACGATAGTCATAGCATAAAGTAGTCCTGTGGATGGACTGTTAGTGGTTATAGTCCAATAACCCTGTCCTAGTGACTAGATCATGGCTGTCTTTCCAGCCTGGTGGTATGCAAAGTTTGGAATCATATGCCGCCTTGGGCATTGAAAATTAAGCTCCCTACTGTGTCAATCCCTCTGAGGTCTATGCTAGCACATTGGCCATATGGATGTTTAATTGAGTTTGGCGTGTATAGCTCAATCAGCTCATAGTTTTTGTGTTCATAAGAATCCATTTTGCAGTCTTACTAGCACAGTGGATGTCTAGGGTTTCCACTGGTTCCAGCCATAGAGCAGCCTGTAATAGAAGCTCTTGTATTACCAACTCTATTGCCTTTGCCTCTGGCACATCAGGACAGTGGGTAGCTTACACCTTCTCTTCTTGTGCCAGTTATAGCTTCACAATTGCAGTCAAACATTGGGGTTCAGTATATGGCATTTCATTGGCTGGAACTATTTCCTCCACCCCTAAACACAAACTAGTGTTGTGGTGGTTGGCAGGACATAGTAGGGATTCCTCCATACCTGTTGGTGAGCAAGAACCCTCCATGGAAAACCATCCACATTGCAGCTGAAAGGATGCTGGCAGGACAAACTGATCCTGGCCCAGGTCTTCAACCTCAAAAGCCAATTTCTCTCTCCAAAACCCCACAATAAAGACAGATCCTCCAGAACTTAGATTTTGTGTCAGACCAAACTTTTTTCTGCAGTAAACCTCTCTGGGTGAATGGAGTATCTGGCATGATCTCTACATCCGTGTCATTCACTGAGAACTGTAGGGTGCTGAGATAGTAGCACCTCCTGACATCTACTTGAATCAAACTTGATTGGATCACACTTAGAATTGGCACGTCTCTTCGCAAATAATTACAATCCCATACATGTTCAGTGGCCTTAGAGTGGAACAACATATTCCTTTCCCATTCAAGTGTTAATGTTGTTTTTACAGTCTCTGATACCTGGATCCCTTATGAGTCTCAGGGCAGGTACTGGCATTCAGATAGTAGCTCCTCATTTCCAAGTTCGCTGAATGGAAATAGATCAAAAGAACCTTCTAGGGCAGATACAGTAGAAGGGGATACATCAGGCACTTCAAGCTCATCCATCTCTTATGAAATATCAGGGGCACCATGGACACTCCTTCACAATGTGCCTCCCTTAGCCAAATATGCCAAAGTTTGAAACAACAAGCTATATTAACTACCTTTGTGGTTTATTTGTTATCTTGTGGTTGTGGGCTCCATATGTAGGAAGGACCACTAGATCCCTTAATAATAGGTTCCTTGAACATAGAAGACTTATCTTAAGGAAATCCAATACACACAGTGTATCAGGTCCATAATGGTGATTTAAAGACCCTGTCTATACAGGGAATAGAACATATGAGCAAGACTTCTAGAGGAGGTGACAGGTTCAATTGTCTATGTAAAATGGAAGCCTACTGGATATGTACCCTCAATACCCTCTTTCCACTAGGTTTAAATGAGAACATTGAGATGAATAATATTTGAATAAACTCCATTCTAGTATTGGACCCGCAGTTGATCAATACATCAATGATAAACTGTCTTTATCCCTATTGATTTATCTAGAAGGACACTGTCTACATACTGTGACATTATATTAACCCATTTGGTCCATCTTCTGGGAACATAATGGTGTAATTAACCTTGTCATGTTTCCTATATTTATTTATTATTTTTTCCCTATGTGGTCCTCTTAATGTGGTAGTATCTGTGGTTCCATCTACTACAAGTGGTCTAAGGAACATAATACCAATTTTTGGATCGACCCCATTAGGGTTTCATCTAGTTATATATTTTCTAAGTAATGCCCAAACAATGTGTTATTTATTATCTTTTATAACCGGTGGATTGGTATCGTAAGTCTCCCTATGAAATCAATCACATGACGTTTGTCATCATATTTACATATAAGATTTAGTTGGGCTAGTCGATATATGCATATGTATATATGTATTTATCTACATATGCATGATATATGTTCTGTTTCCTTTCCTTTTCCCCTCCTCCTGACATATACATGTGATGTGTTTATATTTGTTCTCTGTATAATAGTCGATCAACTTTTATTCCACAATATACATTTTACTATACTATTCATAATTAGCTGAGCTCTTTGTCCCTACATCTTATAAAAAATTGACCTCTTCCTAATTGACCTCTTCCTAATTGATTTATATCTATTACCAGTTTTTTACCACTTGAATGTGTTTCCCCTTATTCTGTATGAAAGATATGCTAGTCATTATATTTACCTTATGTATATCTATAGATCTCGTTTTGTACATAAAAAATATTGAACTATTTAAAAGTTCTTTACACTCTTTTGAAATAAAAATTAATAATAAAAACCATTAACTGTAAAACTATTAAGGTGTGCCCATTTGTTCCTTCTCTCTTGGGATTAGATCCAGTGAACCTGAGCACTGTAGTCCGGAGCTTTATGACCTGAGCCACAGTTCTTACTGTAGATAAATCTCTCTAATAGAATTCTTACTATTACAAGGGATAGCCACACAAATAATTCTTAGTGTCTCTCGGTGATGCCGTTTCTGCCTGAATGTGTCTTAATCAAAAGATTAAAAATCTATATTGTTGTTTTTAAACTCCGCTTAATGTATTAATGTATCTATATATATATATGTGTGTCACCTTTATCTATTCTTTCTAGGGAGGCCAATCCCGGGCCGTTTTTTCAATCCCGGGATTCGGGATTGAAAAACGCTCAATCCCGGGATCCCGAGATTTCAGTAGGGATCAGTGAAGAAAGGAGTAGGGAGCAGCGCTGGAGGGTAGTTAGCGGTGCAGGAGGGTGTAGGTAGTGGTGCGGAAAGGAGGGAGGGTGTAGGTAGCGGTGCGGGAGGGTGTAGGTAGCTGGGCGGGAGGATGTAGGTAGCGGTGCGGGAGGGTTGGTAGCGGCGCGGGAGGGAGGGAGGCTGTTAGAGAGATTACTGCATGGAGGGAGGGTGTAGGTAGCGGTGCGGGAGGGAGGCTGTTAGCACTGCACGGAGTGAGGGTGGGTAATACCACTTACTATTACATGGGCGGCAGCAACGGCCCGCCAGCCAACCAGAGCTGGCGGACTGGCAGCCAATCAGGGAAGCGGCCGCAGCAGTCGCTCCGGATTGGCTGCCGCTGCTGTGGCAGCTCGCCTGATTGGCTGCCGGTCGCCAGCTCTGATTGGCTGGCGTCCGGCGCTACATTTGAAGTGCCGCCACGTTCAGCGTTTGTCTATGGCTGCCGCCCGCCTATAAGTACGTAGTATTACTTACACACCCACCCTCTCGCACATGCGCAATGTAATCCCGTGAATCCCGGGATTGGATGCTCCAATCCCGGGATTCAAATCCCGGCATTTTTGGGCCCAAATCCCGGGATCCCGCCGATCCCGATCCCGGGATTGGCCTCCCTAATCCTTTCTAAGACTGTTGGCAATTTGCACAGGTGATCAAACCTAATACAGGTGTGTGATTTTAAGTAAGACCGAGATTGGCTACCATGGACTTAAATACCTGAAGGTCTGAGGCCTCTATATCTATCTCCTGAGGAAACCGCTGACTTACAAATAGCATAGAAACGCATTGAGTTAACGAGCAGACTGACCTACAGCTGTCATTCATACCCAGCAGCTGATTTAACCATCAACGAATTGGTTTCGTCATCCCCCTTTGGGAAAAACACGCCGGGAACACTTCATCACACTGTGCCGCTGCCGCTGGATATCTTTGCACGTGTGGAGGCGACTCACCACGGGAGCTCACTGAACGGCTAACGCTAACAGCCTGTATCTGCTGCCGGAGACTGATCTCTGTAACACCGGTGATTCAACCAAGTGAGCCAAACACTCTACTCCGGTGGGTGAGATTATATCCCGAATCAGGGGTAGTAGCATAGCTTACCCAATTCGTTACTGTTAACTAACTGGAACTCTAATATAAATATGGATTGTGGACCTAATACAGATCTGATCGCAGCAGCAAATTTGTTAGCAGTTGGGCAAAACAATGTGCACTGCAGGGGGGGGGGGGGGCAGATATAACATGTGCAGAGAGAATTAGATTTGGGTGGGCGTGTTCAAACTGAAATATAAATTGCAGTGTAAAAGTAAAGCAGACAGTATTTACCCTGCACATAAACAAAATAACCCACCCAAATCTAACTCTCTCTGCAAATTTTATACCTGCCCCCCCTGCAGTGCACATGGTTTTGCCCAACTGCTGACAAGTTTGCTGCTGCAATCAACTCTGTGTCCAGGACTATATATAAGACACATTGGTGGTCATTCCGAGTTGTTCGCTAGCTGTTTTCTTTCGCAGCGCAGCATTTAGTCAAAAAATCGCCACTTCTGTGCATGCGTAAGTGCCGCAATGCACACGCGCGACGTACTTTCACAACAGCCGAAGTAGTTTCACACAAGTTCTAGCGATGCTTTTCAGTCGCACTGCTCGCCGCAGAGTGATTGACATGAAGTGGGCGTTTCTGGGCGGTAACTGACCGTTTTCTGGGAGTGTGTGGAAAAACGCAGGCGTGCCAGATATAAACGCAGGCGTGGCTGGCCGAACGCAGAGCGTGTTCTTGACGTCAAAACAGGAACTAAATAGTCTGAAGTGATCGCAAGCTAGGAGTAGGTCTGGAGCTGCTCAGAAACTGCACAAACTTTTTTTGTTGCCGCGCTACGATCCTTTCGTTTGCACTTCTGCTAAGCTAAAATACACTCCCCCCGTGGGCGGCAACTATGCGTTTGCACGGCTGCTAAAAGCAGCTAGCGAGCGAACAACTCGGAATGAGGGTCATTGTCCATAAACAAATTATACCTAATTAACAGACAATTGAACAACTTTAAAATATATTTACAGCTGACTTGATTATCGCATGAGACCTATCTCTGCTTCTGATTACATCTGATGCTGTTGTTATATAAATTTTGCTAACAGTATTTTTAATATGTGATTACATCTCAATTTATTTAACCTTATCAGCGCTCCTTTCTGCTACCTTTTAACAAGGCTGTAAGCTTATTATTTTGTATTTATCTTAGACTACCAGATGGTCAATTAAGACCAACTATTATATTTTAAAACATAGGTGACTATTTTAACAAATATCCCATTGGTGCGCCCGATTTACTTTCTGAGGAAAGTCTATTTTTATTTATTGTAAATATGACAAACATCACTACAACTGGTAGGACACAAAGTAAGGAAGCACAGCAAGAAACAAGCTCCGCTGAGTGGTAACTACTGATTAGGGCAAATCATGGTCAATCCATGTTCCCTGGACCAAGACAGATTTAAACCAGATTTAGAAACATAGAAACATAGAATTTGTCGGCAGATAAGAACCACTTGGCCCATCTAGTCTGCCCCTTTTTTTTTTTTTTTTTTATATATTATTTTTTTTTATCACTAACCTTATTTGATCCTTATTTCTTTGTAAGGATATCCTTATGTCTATCCCATGCATGTTTAAATTGCTCTACTGTCTTAGCCTCTACCACTTCTGATGGGAGGCTATTCCACTTGTCCACTACCCTTTCTGTGAAATAATTTTTCCGCAAATTTCCCCTGAACCTCCCCCCCTCCAGTCTCAGTGCATGTCCTCGTGTCCTATTGCTTCTCTTCATTTGGAGAATGTTTCCCTCCTGGACTTTGTTAAAACCCTTCATATATTTGAAAGTTTCTATCATGTCCCCCCTTTCTCTTCTCTGCTCCAAACTATACATATTGAGATTTCTTAGTCTTTCTGGGTATGTTTTGTGATGTAGGCCATGCACCATTTTAGTTGCCCTCCTTTGTACAGTTTCTAATGTATTAATATCCTTTTGAAGATATGGCCTCCAGAACTGAATACAGTATTCTAGATGAGGCCGTACCAATGACCTATACAGTGGCATTATTACTTCTTTCTTTCTGCTGCTGATTCCTCTCCCAATGCAGCCAAGCATCTGACTAGCCTTCCTCATTGCCTTGTTACATTGCTTACCTGCCTTTAAGTCATCTGAAATAGTGACTCCTAGATCCCTTTCCTCCTCAGTAGTTTCCAGTATAGTGCCATTAATACTGTATTTAGCTTTAGGATTTTTGAGACCCAAGTGCATGATTTTGCATTTTTTGGCATTAAACTGTAATTGCCAGACTCTTGACCATTCCTCTAGTCTACCTAGATCCTCAATCATTTGTTTTACCCCACCTGGTGTGTCTACCCTGTTGCATACCTTTGTGTCATCTGCAAAAAGGCATACTTTCCCTTTAATCCCATTTGCAATGTCACCAATAAAGATATTGAAAAGCACTGGTCCAAGTACAGATCCCTGGGGTACTCCACTGGTAACATTTCCCTCCTGTGAATGCACTCCATTTACCACAACTCTCTGTTTTCTATCCTTCAACCAAGATCTTATCCATTCAATAATCCTAATATCCAATCCCAAACTTTCAAGTTTATTTAGCAGTCTGCGATGTGGAACTGTGTCAAAAGCCTTACTAAAGTCAAGATAAGCTATATCCATGGCTCCACCTTTATCCATCACTTTAGTCACACAATCAAAAAAGTCAATAAGATTTGTTTGACATGATCTTCCCCCAGTGAATCCATGCTGTTTGGGATCCAGTAAATTGCCGGATTTGAGATGATCTACAACTCTTTCTTTTAAGAGTGTTTCCATCAATTTCCCTACTACTGATGTAAGACTCACTGGTCTGTAGTTGTTTGCCTCTTCCTTGCTTCCACTTTTGTGCAGTGGGACTACGTTTGCTCTTTTCCAGTCCCCTGGAATTTCTCCTGTAGCTAATGACTGGTTGAATAATTCTGTCAATGGTGCTACCAGCACCTCTTTAAGTTCTTTTAGTATCCTTGGATGTATCCCATCTGGCCCCATAGATTTGTCCACTTTCAGCTTTGAGAGTTCTGTTAGGACCTTCTCCTCTGTAAATGTACTTGTTTCATTTTCCTGAATATCCCTGCAACTTAACTGTGGCCCCTTCCCCTCTCTTTCAGTAGTAAATACTGAGCAAAAATAATCATTAAGATGATCTGCTATTAAATTGTCTCCCTCAACAAGATTCCCAGTATCCGTCTTTAGTTTTATAATTCCGCCTTTTGTTTTTCTTTTTTCGCTTATATACCTAAAAAAAGTTTTGCCTCCTTTACCCACTGACTGGGCCATTTTCTCCTCAGCTTGTGCCTTTGCACATCTGATTACCTTCTTTGTCTCCTTCTGTCTAACAAGATATATCTTTTTGTCTTCATTATTTTGTGTCTGCTTATATTTCCTAAAAGCCATCTTTTTTGCTCTCACAATATTTGCTACTTCTTTTGCAAACCACACTGGCTTCCTTTTCCTTGTGTTTTTCCTAACAGTTTTGATACAAAGGTCTGTTGCCTTCAATATTGCACATTTTTTTATATTTGCAGATTTGTACTGAACGTGCAGAAAAAGCCAAGACTAAGCTAGAACGGCTGTATAAGACATACTCATCTACCTATAGTGACATTGTGCAATTGTTTACCAGTTTATTGACCTCTCAGGAATGTATGGCACTCACTAAAGAAGCAGGATGGGTAGGTATCAATTACAAACAGCCACAGGATACAGATAGAGATGCCTAAGATGATGAGTGGACACGGTTAATGAGAGCCTTCACAGCTCAGTTTCCATGCCAGACTAACTGGGGAAAGATAATGACAAACAGGAACACACAGAGTCAGTTAAGAAATGTTGAGTCAGGTTCAGTACAGAGCTACAAAACTATGGAGGCACTGAGTACATTTGAACACAGGTATCTACACCCAATGCTTTCAAGTGCCTTTATTGAAAGTCTTAGACCTAAAATAAGCACTTGGTTAACAATGAATAATCCACTATTGTGTATAAAAGGGTATCCAGACTACAGATCTACACTAAAAAGGTCTACAGTCAATAAGCCTACCACTAATGGTAGACATGCATTAGGTCAACAGGGTCAAAAGGTCGACATGTTAAAATGTAGACAGGTCGACAGAGCCAAAATGTCAACATGACAATGGTCTACATAGACATGGCAGATACAAGTTTTTTATTTGTTTTGTCTTTTTCATTTTTTTCAACTTTTCATACTTTACCTTTCACATGGACAACAATTGGGAAAAGTGCAGAGCGCAGTGGTAGCAGAGCGAGGCACTTTGTGGCAGGTGCTGGTTGTTGTTGTTATGGTGCTTGTTTGTGGCAGAAAAATTACAAAAATGCCCCAAAAAATATTGTAAAATTATGTCTACCTTTTTTGTGTCAACCATTACCAAGTTGACATTTTGATCCTTTCAGCATTTCCTACTGTCTACCTGTTATATGTCAATTGTTTGACCCTGTCGACATTTTGACTCTGTTGACCTAATGCACGTCTACCATTAGTGGTAGACCTAATGACTGTGGACCTTTTTAGTGTAGATCTAATAATCCACATCTGTATAAAAGCCATAGAGGACATCGCAACGTTGGAAGTACATCATGAGGACAATTTGTTAACTAAGAAATAACAAACAGAGATCAAACTCATGAACCTACAGGATAAAGCTGCTCAGGCTTTGTGTGAATTGGCTAACCAACAGAAAAAAATTGATAAATCACAAATTATTTTATTAAATTGCTAGAGGAATGGATATTTTGCTAAAGAATGTGAAGGACCAAAGAAACCAAGAAAACTCCTTTCAAAAAAAGACACTGTAGAGACTGAAGATGATCTTCAATGGTGGGATGAAGTAGTCTCTGTAACACTATGCCATTAATATGTTGTGATTCTAAAGAACAAACTATAGATTTGACAAATGGACAGTCTAAGCCAGAGGTTCCCAAACTGTGTGCCGTGGCTCCCTGGGGTGCCTCGGGACACTTGCAGGGGTGCCCTGGGTTGGTGGTCCATGACCAATTCAAATTATTCATGGTCAATATAATAGGCAAAAACCAATGCTGGTGGCTGCCAGTCATAAAATATGTGGCCAAACAGAAGCAAATTTTGTCCCTCACCACACAACTGACCCTAAGGATGACATATAAACGCCATCTACTTAATGTAATATTTCTTTATAAATTTCTCAATAAGAAATTTTTGACCTAGGGGTGCCGTGAAAAAAATACTGATATTCTAGGGCACCGTGATTCAAAAAAGTTTGGAAACCACTTGTCTAAGCATTCATTTGTAATGGGCACAGGGGATGCAAGATTACTTATAACTGACAAATCTACTTAGCCTACCACAGATGTTATACATGCAGTAGGGGTAGCACAAAACTATTCCCCAAAAGGAAACGCAAGAGGTAAAAGTAACAATTGGTCCCATAACCAGCGAGCACTCTTGGATGCAGATGCTCCAGATAATTTACTAGGAAGAGATTACAGTAGTTGTGTAAACTAAGGTGTACAGTATTTTGTACCCCATATGGGGTATAATTGCAGGTCCAAGATTCAAACAAAGATTTGGTCACTAATGCATTGCTTAGTGATCGACCCAGCCCAAATATTCAGGTGATTAGTCCTCCAAAGGCACATCCTCTGGAAGTTTCAAAAATGTTAATACCTGTTACATTGTGATCAACACAGTCTAATGATGTTGGAAACAGTCTACATGCTGCACCAATTAATGTAAAATGCAAAGCAGAAACAGCAATACCTAGCAGACCACGATATCCCTTGAAGCAGAAAAGTGTGCGTTTCCAGTAATACAGGAACTACTGTACTACATCAGGGGGTACTAGTTAAAATGCAAAGTCCAGCAAACACGCCATATTTCCAGTACACAAAGCAATGGGAGGAGTTATAGGCTTGTTCAGTACCTAAGAGCAATTAATGCCATTGTTGAAACATTGCATCCCATAGTACCAAATCCTGACACTATTTTAATGTAAATTCCATCAGATAGTACAGTTTTCAGTGACTGATTTATGTTCAACATTCTGTTTAATTCCAATACATCCACACAGTCAATATCTTTTTGCATTCACATATCAGGGCATACAATACACTTAGACTAAAATTCCAAAGGGCTTTCTAAATTCTCCCACATTTTTCAGTCAGACTTCAGCTAAAAACTTGCATCTCCTTACCTTTCCAAGTGGCTCTACACTAATAAATTATGTAGTTGATTTGCTGCTATGCCCTTAAAGTTTTGAAATAGTTTCAGATACAGCAGAACTTCTGAGATTACTTGCACAAAAAAGAACTTACAGTAAGGTTTCAAATGACAAAATACAACTCAACAAGGAAAAGGTTACTCACAGTATATAGGCCACTGTTTGTTTGAAGGCTTGAGGCATATCTCTCTGTGTGTGTGTGTGTGTGTGTGTGTGTGTGTGTGTGTGTGTGTGTGTGTGTATACACACACACACACACTGTTAGAACAGCATCCATTCAAGAAATTGGTTTACCCATTAGAAAGTTAAGGGGTTTTCTGGGAATAATGGGTTATTGTAGACATTGGATACCTAATTACTCACAATTGGCTGCACCTTTGTATGACTTAATTAAAGCTTCTGTACCCAAGCCTTTGGTACATACTGACCAAACCAGATTGTCAATCCAAGAGTTAAAAGAGGATCTCATAGGAGCCACAGAATTATGGCTACCTATTTAAAAATAAGGATTTTTCTTTAGTCTGTCATAAATACCAAGCACATGCCACAGGGGTGCTTACACAATTGTGATAAAGAAAAAGACCAGTGACTTATTTCACTTCCCAGGTTGATCCAGTAGCAAAAGGATAACCTGTATGTCTTAGAGAAATAGCAGCAGCTGCACTGCTGGTGGACAAATCTGCAACATTATTTGGGGTTACTATCTTAAAGTTTTTGTTCCACATACAGTAGCAGCACTACTAACTTGCCAGAAAACTAGACGCCACTGCGGCAAAACTAACAAAATGGCAAGTGTCCCTCATTACACCCACCAATATTAGCATGATCAAATGTAATATTTGTAACCAGCCACCCTACTAACAGTTAATGAAACTGATGAGTTTCAGAGATAGGAATGGTGTAACCCCTCATGAGTGCTAAAAATATGTAGATGAACAATTCACCCCAAGGGTAGAGTTAGAACCACTGCAGAACCCTGACTTAACTTACCATGTTGATGGCAGTTGTCACAAGCAAACAGACTGGGTCAACATAATCAGTGTATGCTGTGGTAGATGACGCACTAACTTTTGTTCCACATCACTTTTACCACCACCCTCAGCAGAGTTAGCAAAACTAAAGGCACTAACAAAGGCATGTCAATTGGCAGAAGGAAAGCAAGTAGATATACACACAGATAGTAGATACGCCTTTGGTGTTGTGCATGATTTTGGTGCATTATGGAAACAAAGATTACTAAAGGAAATCATAGAGCAGATACTGCTGCAAAGCACATTGAAAGATTATAATAGAAAATGTTTGCATATCTACTAATGATATAGATGGGTCCACGGGTATCTTGGCTAGTTTGTTGTGCCTAGGCACAACATGATTTATTAGCTTAAACCATTCATCTATTGTTCTCAGCTGCAATACAATACAAATAACAATACAGCAGGGGATTAAGTCCGACTGGCCAGTCTCAGTTAATCTTATTAAAGGTCAAGATAAATGTGGACCCATCTGTATATGTATACCAAGTTAAAAAAAAAAAAAAACATTATTCGAAAACCAAAAGGCTTGTGATTTATAAGAAAGGACTGGGGAAATGCAAAGTGTACTCAGAACAATGAAGGATTGTGGTAAAGCTCTGAAGGTAAGCCTGTTGCCCTAAAATTACATTAGCCAGCATTAGCACTGATGCCCCATGGACTGACCCATGCTGATAAGATGGCTATGATAAGTCCAATTCAGATTCCCTGGTATGCTCCTAGCTTTGCATGGGCTGCAGCCAGATACTGTGCAGGGTGGCCAGTTATGACTATACCTTCCTATCTTCCCCAAACACCAGGTACCTTCAAAATCATGCATACTGACTTCATTCAGCTTCCAAAGGTTAGGATGCTACAGTATGTACTGGTTTGTGTGTATTTATTTTCAGGGTGGGTCGAATGGAATGCTGTGGCTAGTGGAATGATGAGGCTGCTCCTTTTAAAATCACAATTGCAAGTGCTGCATTCGGTGAGAAAAGTAGTCTGTTTGCAGTTTGTAAACAGATCTTATGATGTTTTTAAGTAGTTTATTTACTTACACCGATGTAAACCCTTTTATGTTGCCAAAGGTTTGAGCTGTTAAAAATAGGATTTTAAATAACTACCAGTGAATCATTTTCTCGTAGTCCATAAGGGATATTGGGGACAGATTAGTATGATGGGGTATAGACGTGTCCAAAGTAGCCAGTGCACTTTAAATTTCTTCAACTGGGTGTGCTGGCTCCTCCCCTCTATGCCTCCTCCCACAGGTCATTTATAGGTAAAACAGTGCCCGAAGGAAAATGACATACTGTACTTGAGAGAAGGAACATAACAACAATAAGTGTGGTGAGATTTACACACCAGCACACCAAAACATAACGGGGCCAGCAATGGCTGGCAACATTAACAGCAACAGCTGAACAGGTAACACCTAACAGAGAACCTGCAGAAAGTCACTGCACAGAGGCGGGTACCCAATATACCTTATGGACTATGAGAAAAGGATTTACTGGTAGGTTTTTAAAATCCTATTTTATCTTGCATCCATAAAGGATATTGGGGACAGATTAGTACGAAGGGGATGTCCCAAAGCTTCCAGAATGTGCGGGAACATGCAGAGATGTCTGCAGTACCGCCTGCCCAAACTGGGTATCCTCTTTGGCCAGGGTATCAATTTGTAGAACTTCACAAAGGTGTTCTTCTCTGACCAGGTAGCAGCTCGGCACAGTTGTAGGGCCGATACTCCACGGGCAGCCACCCAGGAAGATCCCACTGATCACGTAGAGTGGGCCTTCAGAGACTGTGGAACATGGTAGGCTGTCAACACATAGGCCTGTTGGATAGTAAGCTGAATCCAATGAGCAATAGACTGCTTTGAAGCAGGGCAACCCTTCTTCTGTGCATCATACAGCACGAACAAGGAATCCGTCTTTCTGATCCGAGCCATCCTCTTGACATAGATTCTGGAAAAGGGGTTGGTAGAGTCTGCACAGGATCTCTCAATCTAAATGCTTGGTACTTTAAATGATATAGGTTAGAACTATAGCTCTAAACGCAAACCAACATATGGCCATAAAACAAACGAATAATTGATATCTGGCACTGGGTTGGCGGTGCTCCCAGAGATAGTTCAGTAAAATAGTCAAGGGAAAGTGTATGGTTCTTGTATAGTACAGGAGCCAAAAAGGAGAAGAAAGACTACGAGTCCCTTCTGGGGCACACTTTTGTTATGAAATATATGGTCTTGTAATATTAAAATGTAACTTTTATTGGTATTCCTCTAAAAAAATAGCTATAAGGCAAAGGACAAAAAAAATTGTTGAAGATAATATCAATTATCAAAAGGTTTGTCTATCCAATTTGAACATAATTGATTGAATTTGGGTGATACAAATCAAACTTGATGGCTCTATTGGAGCGAAATTATATGTGTGTCTCTGGTGTTAGAAAGAATAAGTAATATACAAGAATATGTAATGTAAATATATTCGTTACCTTCTTCCGAGAAAATAACCTGTACTTATAATGAAAATAACAATATACCGGAAGGAAGGGGTATTATTCTGTCTAACAAGCCGGGCTCCACCCTAATAATTGGTAAAGTATAAATTTCCACAATCTGAGATAGAAAATAATAATTAATGATAACAATACTTTGGCTAAAATCACAATTGCAAGTCCTGCATTCGGTGAGAAAAGTAGTCTGTTTGCAGTTTGTAAACAGATCTTATGATGTTTTTAAGTAGTTTATTTACTTACACCGATGTAAACCCTTTTATGTTGCCAAAGGTTTGAGCTGTTAAAAATAGGATTTTAAATAACTACCAGTGAATCATTTTCTCGTAGTCCATAAGGGATATTGGGGACAGATTAGTATGATGGGGTATAGACGGGTCCAAAGTAGCCAGTGCACTTTAAATTTCTTCAACTGGGTGTGCTGGCTCCTCCCCTCTATGCCTCCTCCCACAGGTCATTTATAGGTAAAACAGTGCCCGAAGGAAAATGACATACTGTACTTGAGAGAAGGAACATAACAACAATAAGTGTGGTGAGATTTACACACCAGCACACCAAAACATAACGGGGCCAGCAATGGCTGGCAACATTAACAGCAACAGCTGAACAGGTAACACCTAACAGAGAACCTGCAGAAATTCACTGCACAGAGGCGGGTGCCCAATATACCTTATGGACTATGAGAAAAGGATTTACTGGTAGGTTTTTAAAATCCTATTTTATCTTGCATCCATAAAGGATATTGGGGACAGATTAGTACGAAGGGGATGTCCCAAAGCTTCCAGAATGTGCGGGAACATGCAGAGATGTCTGCAGTACCGCCTGCCCAAACTGGGTATCCTCTTTGGCCAGGGTATCAATTTGTAGAACTTCACAAAGGTGTTCTTCTCCACCAGGTAGGAGCTCGGCACAGTTGTAGGGCCGATACTCCATGGGCAGCCACCCAGGAAGATCCCACTGATCACGTAGAGTGGGCCTTCAGAGACTGTGGAACAGGGTAGGCTGTCAACACATAGGCCTGTTGGATAGTAAGCTGAATCCAATGAGCAATAGACTGCTTTGAAGCAGGGCAACCCTTCTTCTGCGCATCATACAGCACGAACAAGGAATCCGTCTTTCTGATCCGAGCCATCCTTTTGACATAGATTTTCAAGGCTCGCACTGCATCCAATGCCTCCAGAAGGGCAGAAGTGCCAGAACTGGATGGAATCACAATAGGTTGATTCAAGTGAAATGTGGAGACAACCTTCGGCAGGAACTGCTGTCTAGTTGTGAGCTCTGCTCTGTTCTCGTTAAAAACCAAGTAGGGACTTTTACACGATAAGGCCCCTAATTCTGAGACATGTCTAGCAGAAGACAGGGCCAGTAACATCACCATATTCCACGTGAGGTACTTGTCTTCTACCATCATCAGAGGTTCAAACCAGGAGGACTGTAGAAAGCATAACACCATATCCAAATCCCAAGGTGCCATAGGTGGAACAAACGGAGGTTGCATGTGAAGCACCCCTTGCAAGAAGGTCTGAACTTCTGGCAGGAGAGCCAACTTCTTCTGGAAGAAGAGGGAAAGATCTGAAATCTGGACCTTAATGGAACCAAGACGTAAACCTTTATCCACTCCCGTCTGCAGGAAACAAAGGAATCTCCGCAAGTGGAATTCTGCAGATGGATATGTGCATTCCTTGCACCAAGAGACATATCTCCGCCAGATATGATGATAGTGTTTTGATGTCACAGGTTTTCTGGCTTACACCGTAGTGGCAATGACCTTTTTGGAAAGCCCTTTGTGAGCTAGGGTGTTCCGCCCAACTTCCATGCCGTCAAACGAAGCCACCGTAAAATCCGGGTAGACGAACGGTCCTTGCTGAAGAAGATCTCTTCTTAGCGGCAGAGGCCAAGGGTCCTCTACAGACATGTCCAGTAGAGCCACGTACCACACTCTTCAGGGACAATCCGGGGCAATCAAGATTGCCTGCACTCCTTGATGCCTGATCCTCTTGAGTACCCTGGGGATCAACGGAATCAGAGGAAATAGGTAAACCAGCTGGTAAGGCCTTTTTAGAAAGGTGAGAGACTGAGACGTCTACTGCTGGAGATTCTTCCCAGAATTTCCTGCCTTCAGGGGCAAAGGGGAAGGTATGCAAAAACCGCTTGGACACCTGATATTTTGTATCTGAATTTTTCCAGGCTATTTTAAATAAATCATCCAATTCCTTGGAGTCAGGAAATGTGACTGTCATTTTGTGTTGTGGGAGGAAAAATGACTGCTGATTATTAACATCCTCCAGGGGGAGCTGTAACATCCCAAATATCCAATATGAGGGGTTTCATTACCGTGTGTAGGTGTGGTGTCCCCACTTATGGGATCCACAAAATCCCCATCATCCTGTATATCATCATCAGTATCTCACAGTAGTGCAGGTAAAGCACGTTTTGTGCACCTGTAGTAGATGGGGGATGTTTAACAGCTAGATTTGCCACTGCTTGTTGCATTTCCTGAGTTTTATTGGCATTTGCAGTGAGTTGAGATGACATATCAGACATCATAGTTTTGATAGCCTCCAGCCAGTAGGGCTCTTGACTCTCCCCCACATTGTTATCATCATTTTGTGATGACTGACTACACTGCTCACATGATATTGAGCCAGATGAGATAGGGGAGAATCTAGCATTACACACACTGCATAACTTCTGTTTTACCATTGTGAAGAAAAACAGTTACAATACACATACAACACAGCCTGAAATACAATACAAGCCTGCCCTATTGCATGTGAGAGGAGACACAGGAGAGAGGACACCAGCACACCCAACTCTGCACAGCCCCAGTGAGGCTGTCAGAGTTTTACATATACAGTTATGAAAATTCCCTCAGAGGAATGATATTTGTGCACAATATAGCAGCTCTCACCCTCTACACACGGTACCAGTGATCCAGCGTGTGACCATTATGGAGTTGTATGAGGCTGCTGCTGCTTATGCAGAGGAAGGCGCCAAAATGCCGCTGAGCCTGATCTTATGTAGCTACGCACCCCATAATGGCGCCGGAGCTACTGTGTAATATTTATACTGGCCATGTGTTTGTAGCCTCACATAAATGCTTGGTACAAGAATATTTAGCCAGTCTCATGCAGGGGCTACAGCGAGTCCCCCCCAGGAGGGACCCATGTGCCTCACCTGTGCTTCTGCTGCATAGTGAACAGGGAGACCCCCTAGCGGGGTATCCGGTGTGTACTCACCACCGATGATCAACTTCAGGCAGCGTTAGGGGTGTGCGGTATGCTGCATCTGCGACAGCCAAGGTGCCATGCCCCGCTAAACAGCCCCTCAGGACAGTGGTATTACAGCAGGGAAGTGGCTTAACCATCCCCCCTAACACCCATGGCACAGGTACGACGTCGCACAAACAGCATACCAAAAGAAATAAAACTTTAAAAGAAATTTAAGAAAAAACTCTGGAGCTTGCAGAGTGTGCATCCTCTCCTGAGGGCACTTTTTTCTAAAATGACCTGTGGGAGGAGGCATAGAGGGGAGGAGCCAGCACACACAGCTGAAGAAATTTAAAGTGCACTGGCTCCTTTGGACACGTCTATACCCCATCGTACTAATCTGTACCCAATATCCCTTATGGATGCTAGAGAAAAAGCAGCGGCTGCACTGGGAACAGACGTATGACCTCTCTCCAGTGTGGATATACTGATGTTTAACAAGGTTGGATCTCTGCGTGAAACATTTCCCACATCCTGCACAGCTAAAGTGTTTCTCGCCCGTGTTGTTGGTAATTCGCTGATGGGTCGTGTCATGTGTGAGATATTCGGTGTAGTTATACATATGTACCATATATGTTACGTTCTCTGTTCTTGGAACCCAGGAGACAGGGTGGCAGCAGAAGAGCTCCAAGTACAGATGCGTGAAGCTGTGACAGAACTGGGATACGAAGCAATACCAAACAGGAATCCTGACTCTGTTGTCTCTCCCAAGTGGTTGGTCAACGCCTGCGAGACTATGGCTTCTTGGGCCCATGGCAGCCGCGTTTGACGGGCAGATTAGGTCTACCCGACTCCGATGCCCCCCGGTCTTAGTAGGTGACAAGGGGTTAACCGAGACAGAGAGAGAACAAGGGGAAAACTAAGACAGACACACAAGAAAATAGGGGGCAACCACTAAAAAACAATAAACTAGTATATGTGCGGCGCGGCCGCCAACAAAACTGTAACTAAGGTAATGCTGCCCGAACACCAAACACGACACCGTCGTAATTCGGCGAAGGAACAGGAATCCCAAGGCTGCAGATACAGGATTACAGGACTGGAAGGCTGGATAAAATTCCAATGATCAGGCTCCGGACACCAGGACTCAGGATACAGGATTAATTGGATGCACAGGAACAATCCAGGGGCAGGACACAGCTCTACAGAAAGCTATCACCAGCGGGGCTGTCCTAATCTGGCTCCCATAAAACCCCTCTGTAGCCCAATCAGCAGGCAGCCCAGCCCTAGATCCTAATTATCCAGCAGTTAGCTGGCGCGCAGTGCGCGGCGTCCCGGCTGCTTAGTAACAGCCGGGACTGCAGTGCCGGGCAGCCGCCCGGCGTCTTCGGTTGCTAGGCAACCGGACGGGAGCAGGGAGTTAGCGGCGGCAGTGACTCGCCGGCCCTGTTGCCTAGCAACGGCCGGCAGCCGGCGCGACCCACCGCTAACAATATGGATATGAGTACATATATTCAGTAGCAGTTCTTTAACAGTTAATCCTGTCATTCCTACATAACACTGGAATTTGTCTCAAATTCAGTATGTATAATAACTTAAAGGGACTGCTGCTCTGACATTGCCGTTTCATTTACTCCAGCACAATGGCAGCAGCCATCTTTCTTTTTACACTACTATGTTGCTGAATGTTTCGCCTACCCTTGCTGCCAATGATATAGTTGGAGCATTTAAGAGCAATATTATCAAGGCCTGCAGTCAGGACTTGGCCTGCTTGCAATTGTGAAGAATGCAATTGTTAAGAATGTGATTTAAGAATGGAGTTAGAACCGGAGTTTGAACTGGATTTGGCCTCTCCTCACCTCTGCCTTGAGAACACCAGGACCAATGCCTACTACTTCTCTGTCCAAGAACATCATGACTGCCCCCAAGACTACCCCTCAAGCTGAGCAGGGAACTGAGGGGCGTGCGCATCAGGACCAGATTTTGCTGGGTCAGTTCCATTGGACATTAGTGTGCACTCCACATTCTTACACCCACCCGCACTGCTCTCATGAGACCAGGACATTTATCATTTTCACAAATTAATGTTTTCCTGCAAATGTGTCTTTCTCTTCTTTCTTCTTACAGGGTACTTTCCCCCCACTGTGTGCTATTCCTGTAATGTGTACCTCCATTGGTTGCACACCCTGCCAGCAGTAACCTACACAGTGCGCCTCACATGGCTGCCTCGGATGGTTCCTCCATGGGCAGGGTGTGCTTCATTTGGATCTTTCCATGCAGGGTATAGCATACTCCTACACTCGTGTCAGTTTTCCCGTGAATACATTTGGCCCTTGTATGGCTCATCTCCCACTGTGTAACCTTCGTAGTGCGCCCAACATGGCTGCCTTATCTGGTAAACTTGTGGATGGGATGAAAAATACATGGACCTGATGGTTTTACTGGAACCCTACTCTGAACCTAAGGACTCTGCAATCTCCCCGTTTTGTGTTCTCTTCTAGGGGTGGACTATTCCACCCTGGGTAATCCTACGCAGAGCGCCTAAGATGGCTGCCGCACCTGGTACCTTGTGAGGGTGGAATACACAACCCCTGGAGGTTATTACCCAAAATGCTTACACCAACCCTGCATTATGCTTTCTGTCTTTATTGTCTGTGTGGTTTCTCTTTTGATGTAATACTTAAATCTTCTGTATTATGTGCATTGTGTGAGTTCTAGTTGGCGCCGCGGATGGCTGCCTCGGTGCTGCTCTGCCAAGCAGCCTTTGTGTTTAGTCCTACGTGTATAATATGTCTAATATGTTGAGTCTATTGTACAGTTGCAATGTGCAGTATCAACTCATACGTGTAATGTGTGTAATGTATGCTATGTTCTTCCCCCTTCGTATGCTATGTATTCCCCCTTCATGTTGCTGCTTGGCGATGCATTGTACCACAAAGAATTCCTTGTGTACGTGAGTACACCTGGCCAATAAAGCTGATTCTGATTCCGATTCTGATAACATGAAGAAGAGGATGTGGCAGAGTTAAGATCGATGTGCACTCATAATAAATCAGTTTGTTTGCAGTTTGTAAACAAGTCTTATGTTTCTGAGGAACAATTTATTTACGTAAACCGATGTGAACCCTCTTATGTTGCGAAAGGTTTGAGCTGTTAGAAAAGCAGCGGCCGCACTGGGAACACACATACGGCCTCTCTCCGGTGTGGATGCGCTGGTGTTTCACAAGGGTGGACCTCTGCGTGAAACACTTCCCACATTCCGCACAACTAAAGGGTTTCTCGCCAGAGTGTAGCCGCAGATGTGTAACAAGAGTAGAATTTCGCCCAAAACATCTCCCACACTCCTGACATGAAAATGGCCTCTCCCCGCTGTGAGTCCTCTTGTGACAAAGGAGATTTGACCGTAGATGAAAGGATTTCCCACAGAAAGAGCAGTGAAACAGTCTGTCCTCAGTGTGACATCGCTGGTGGGTGGTAAGTGACAACTTGGAGCTGAAGTGCATTCCGCAATCCGAGCACCTATACAAATTACTGGCACTATGCGTTTGCTGATGGGTGACGAGGGCTGAATGATTAGGGAAACATTGCTGACACTCCGAGCACTGATGCGTCTTCTCAGGATAGTGTGAGGAGGCGTGCGGACCTGTTGGGGACAAAAGTGCTAAGATAAACCCTCTATACATCAGCGGATGGGTCACATCATGTCTGAGATATTCTGTGTAGTTATACATATGTACCCTATAGATATCAGATATTACATATATTCAGTAGCATATACAATTGTTCCTTAACAGTCAACCCTGTCATTCATAAATAACATTAGAATTTGTGTCTAATTCAGTATGTATTATGACTTACAGGGACTTTATTTAGGCTAGATGTGCCCTTGTGTTTTTGTTTTGCCAAAACCAGCCTCATTGTTTTTGTTTTTGTTTTTCAGTTTTGGTAAAACCACCCTCAAGAGTTTTGATTTGGATTCGGATTAATTTTTGGACTTCTTGAAAATTTACAAAAACTAATAAATAATGTCATTTGGACCTATTTTGTTCCTACAGTATCATTAACATTAATAACATTAATTTCCAGTCAATTTTGACCACTGGCCGAAGGCTGGAGCAAGCTAAACTAAAAACAGAACAGCGACACAAACACATGGCAGTTTGAATAAATATAGCACATCTAAGAAACATTGCGGCAAATCAGTGGCATACAAAATGGCTGTTTAATAGAGCCCTGTAAACAGAATGTTTTTAATAATCAAGACCTAGAAGTTTTGTTTGATTGATTAAAAAAGAAAAATATAATAGAGAGGTGAAACATTTAAAAAAAAACAAGAATCCTAATGTGAGATTTAAAATGTACATTTTTATGCAATTGCAAACTGATACATGCAGCGAATCACAGATCTCAGGAATCATGACAATACCAGAGATGTAAATGGATTGGTGAGAGACAATAGACCATCAACAAACTCCGCCCCATCCCCCCCCACCACCAACAAAAATACTGTATTATACGATTATTACAATAATTATTTGTATGCTGCAAGTCAAGCACACACAAGTAAGGATGATAATAAAAAGCGGAATCAGATTGCGAGATACAAGAGACAGAAAAACATCAACAATGCCCCAATTACAATACAGTAATATATAATTACTATAATTTATTATACACAATGCTTCTAAAAATACAGCCTATAACGAAAAGAAAACTGGTGCACGATGGAAGTGTCCTTGGGACCTTCCATCCACCCTTATGTTTTATATGTAAAAAGGACATACACAGTTTAACAAACCAAGCACTTTACTTTGTGGCTGAAGTGCTTGGTTTGTATGTGCCCCCCACAAAAGACCAGATGATTGTGGATTGATTAAAGCAAGCTACCAATGGGCTTAAAAGGTTGTTATTCATAGTCACTTTTGGAACATGTCAGACTCATCACCATGCTCATCTAACTCCTTACTGTTGATGGTGTTGTTGTTAATAATAATCATTATCATCACACATTATTACTCATCCCCACTGCAATCCACCATTACAGAAGTAGTTTCTGTTTGTTATAATTGACAGCACAGGTCTTCTTTATAAAATTTGTAATTCAATTTAACGAACATCAGTTTTTCTACATTTTATGGAAGTAGCCTCCTACACCGGTCAATCACAGGTTTTACGGCTGTGTTAAATACTCTCCCTAACTACACACTGGGGGGCTGGCAGCTTAAGTACATCAAAGCGAGGTGGTACAAGTGGCTTTAAATTGCATTTTTTTCCTCCCAGTAGTCAAAGTGACTGTGTAACATGTTCATTTATACATTGTCATTAAAATAATCCTCCACTATTCTATTGATGCTTACTATTAAATTGAATCACAGTAGAAGTGTCAATAATTGTGGGCTATACTTTTAAGCCTAACTTTATGTCATAATGTTTCACTCTGGTGTGATGAGTTGACTCATGGTCATCATCATCACCAGTGGGTCTCTTGGAAAAGTTAAATTTTTACCTGGCAACAGCATTTACAGGAGAAGCTGAATCAAGAGACATCACTGTGTCTTGTGCAACTTGAGCTGACAACTTACTCGCAAAGACCTCTACATGTCGGTGTAAACATTATTAAATATACTGTTTTATATTATTGTTGGAGTAAATAATTACCTAACTGAATCGGGCTTCCTAGTAAACTATATTTACAATTTTATTTTCATGTTCATTGTGGGGGGGTTTAGAAATCACCTTTAAATTGGAAGCAGTAGAACAGTTTGGACAATTTTTTGCCAATCTAGATCAGGCACCAGGTTTTCTCTATATTTTTTAGGAAACTCTGAACAAGTTTATTATGTGTGCAAAACATGGTACGTGCTGAAATTCTTCCAGATGTAATTCTTGCACAATGTTACTTGGAAAATTGGAAATGACAAATCCTGAGGAGATTCTTCTCAGAGAGCTGTGTAAGAAATTTTCCTATCACAGCCCTGAGTTTTTTCAACAGATTGGTACTGGTACTGAAGCCAGTGATACAGAGAGTAGCTTGCCTGTGAATGAGCTGCCATTTGTTAGATGCCGCTGCTGCTGGTGCTGCTTAAGGCAATACACCCACCCAGTGGACTGTCACAGTCATGCAGTGTCGGACTGGGGCACGAAGGACCCACCGGGGGAATGCTTTTGTAGGGGCTCATGCTTAATGGTGTGGCCAGGCTCCACTGGGGTGTGGCCAGCCACCACAGAGGTTTGGCTAACCATTACAGAGTACATGTTCTGTCTCCCTTGGTAAATGTATAATAGACCATATTCTTGTAAAGTATAATGTAACATATCTATAATGCATAATTAAAGTGCACTAGGATAGTCTGGAACCTGATCCCTAGAGGAGGAGGGCCCACAGGCAGTGGGGCCCACCGGTGGATTCCCGTTCCCCTCTGGGCCAGTCTGACCCTGCAGTCATGTAATCTTTAGTTTGACCAGTACCGCTTGTCCACATATCTGTGGTTAAGTGGATAGTCAGTGCAAAACTTCTTGGTACAGGTAATAGTTCTGATAAAATGGAATTAAGATGGAATTGGTAGCGGGGACACATGACCTCAAATTATTGTTTAAAGCCAGATGCATTGATGGCAGATATAGGACGCAGATCTAATGCTAACATAGCTGCCATGGCTTCAGTGAATTGCTGTGCAACAGGATGTTGTCCGTCATACTTGGTTCCTCTTGCAAATGCTTGCTTGAAACTACTAGCCTTTCTTGGTCTCCTTCTGGGATGAAGAGTCACCCCCCAGTAGCAGCAGAAGGATTCTACATGAGAATTCTGGAAAGGGGAGGAATTAGTTAGCCTTTGTAAATAGGAATAGTAGCAAGACTACCTCAGATCATTAATGAGGAGTTTGATGAAGATGGTGTTGGCGATGGGAGATTGCATGTGCTGGTCCAAACTGCTGGAAGCCGATGATGGACTTCTTGCGATTATTTTACAGGACTTTTCAGATTTTAATAATTTGCATGAAAAGAACTTGTTGCAAATAACAGGGATGAGGTCCTCAGATGGTTAATGTCACTACCTATACTTACTTTGACCTCACAAATGGTACAGATGCCTTGAAAATGTTGTCAGATTTGGGTAATATTGATTCCAAATGACAGAGGTGTATTTTGTGGTCCTATGCCCAGGCATGACAACGTCCTTCTTTTCATCATCACTGGGAAGAACTGCTGTCATTGGTGGCTGACTTACTTTGACACAAACATCCTTCTCCTGGAATTTATCAACTTCTTCCTGTCCAACACATTCAGACATAGCACTCGTGGACACACTTTGACTCTCCTCAGGGATTTGTGCAGTTTGGGAACAGTTTGTTCTTCATAGTGTTCTTTTTGTGCACTGATTTGCCTATTTTAAAGGTGACACATCTAGACACAGAACGAGAAGGTGTTCAATGCGAGGATACAGTAGATACATGTGTTTGGTCCTGGCTTATGCAATAGGTCTTTTATTGCAGGAAAAAGCAGTAGAAGGACCACCACTAGAAAAGAAAGACCATTGTTTGAGACTTTCCTTGCCACTGTGTGTGGTGTAAGGCATGTTGCCAAAGTTACATTTTTCATTAATACATTTTCCTTTCATATTTAGAGGCAGTGATTTGTTTATCATTGTGAAATACTGTTTAGATTTGAGGTACGCTTCACACCTTCTTTCCTCTTGACCACCTTTAGTAGATGTTTAAGAAGAACTAGGACTGACAGCAGCCACAGCAATAGTACTGGGTTGCTTCTGCTCTTCTATTGATTGATCCACGATTGGTTTTATTTTTAAAAACCAGAGCAGGAGTAAAGCTACCATTGTTGAACTTAACTGCTACAATACCAAGTCAATGTACAAAGAGATAGGGAAAGGAGGATGATTGTTACCTTTGCCATGCAGAAATGTATATCACCATCTACATGTAAAAGTTTATATGAAAATTAAACTGCTCCCTTTACATGTGCAGCTCCAAGTCCTGCATACCACGGAAAAGAAGTCTGTTTGCACTTAGTGAACAAGCTATGTATGTGAGGAGCAGTTTATTGGACTAAACCGGTGTGAACTCTCATGTTGCTGAAGGTTTGAGCGGTCAGAAAAGCAGCGGCCACACTGGGAACACGCAAATGGCCTCTCTTCGGTGTGGAGGCGCTGGTGTTTCACAAGGTTGGATCTCTGCGTGAAACACTTCCCACATTCAGCGCAACTAAAGGGTTTCTCGCCAGAGTGAATCCGCTGGTGAGTAATAAGAGAAAAACTTCTGGCAAAACTTTTACCGCACTCCGGCCATGAAAATGGTTTCTCCCCGGTGTGAGTCCTTTTATGTGACAAGAGACGTGAATTCTGATGGAAGGATTTCCCACTATAACAATGAAACAATCTGTCCTTGGTGTGACATCACTGGTGGGTGGTAAAATTAATTTTGGAGCTGAAACACATTCTGCAGACCGAGCATCTATACAGATTACTGGTGCTATGCGTTTGCTGATATGTGACGAGGGCTGAATGATTAGGGAAACATTGCTGACACTCCGAGCACTGATGCGTCTTCTCAGGATAGTGTGAGGAGGTGTGCGGAAATCAGTATACATCAGTAGATGGGTCGTGGCACTATGTGTGAAATTTTGGTGCAGTTTTACATAAGTATCATCTATAGTAGATATCAGATAAAACAATTATTCAGTATCATATACAATTGTTCCTTAACAGTTATACCCCTTTTCCACTAGAAGTCGCGGGTCTGACCAGGGATTTGGAACACGGTTCCAAGCAAGGTCAGACCCGAGATGGACCCCTTTTCCACAATGGCACCAACTCGGGAATATCACCTGGGTGCAGTGTCTTCTGGCCGGCGCTTGGAAAGCCGGCAGATCGGGACCCTCGGCGCATGGCCTTGGTCCCGTTAGGCCATGCCCCCAATCTGATGCTGCCCACCGCCATGCTGGAGGCAAGCCCAGCACTCTGGAAGCTGCTGGGCTGCCCCCAGCCTCCGGCACTCACTGTCCCGGCCAGCGCTGCTGTCTGCATAGTAGGACAAATAGCAGCGCTGACAGCATGCGCTGTCCCCCCCCAACCTCCCTTGTGACACTGCAGTCAGAGAGGTATGGGCTCTGACATGCTGTAAACGGGTTCTGGGTCGGTTGACCCGGGTAACCCATTTACACTACACCCTTACCTGGGTCATTCCCGGGTCCAACCCAGGTAGCTACCCAGGTAGGATTCCTGGGTCAGTGGACCCGGGTTTTTTATGAAGGAGCCGTTTCCACTACCAAAACATCTGAGTCGATGCGCGCCCCCGTGCAAAAACCCGTTGTTTTTTTTAACTAGTGGAAAAGGGTTTTAATGATAATAATTACTTTATTTATATAATATATGGACCATCCAGCACTGTGATTAATATTCCAAAATTGTTCCTATGCAGTACGGTGCAAAAGTTTACGGCAAGTGTGGAAAAAAATGCAGCAAAGTAAGAATTCTTTAAAAAATAGATGTGTTAAGATTTTATTTTATCAATTAACAAAATGCAAAGTGTATGAGCAGAAGAGAACTCTAAATCAAACAAATAGTTGGTGTGACCACCCTTTGCCTTCAAAACAGCATCAATTCTTCTAGGTACACTTGCACAAAGTCAAGGATTTTGTGGGATTATAATCAGGTTTATTATTAACCAAGCATACTAAACAGGTGATAATGATCCTCATTTACATATGTAGGTTGAAACACAGTCATTAACTGAAACAGAGACAGCTGTGTAGGAGGCTTAAAACTGGGTGAGGAACAGCCAAACTCTGTTACAAAGGTGAGGTTTTGTAAAACAGGTCACAGGTCATACAACATGGCAAGACTTAGCACAGCAACAAGACACAAGGTAGCTATACTGCCTCAGCAAGGACTCTCCCAGGCAAAGATCACAAAGCTGACTGGGGTTTCAAGATATGCTGTTCAATCTCTTTTGAAGAAGCACAAAGAAACGGAAAACGTTGAGGACCGTAGACGCAGTAGTTAGCAAAGGACACATCATGCTTACTTCCCTTTGAAATTGGAAGATGTCCAGCAGTGTCGTCAGCAGTAATACAGATTTCTGATGCTTCGCATGTACTCCTCCAAAGAAACATACTAGATTGTCAGCTCCTCTTCCTAAGTCTCCCAAGTTCTATGCGTCACCCAACATTGCAAATCAGAAAACGTACTGTGTAATGCTCTTCAGCGTTTCCCACTTCCAGGGTATATGATGACATGGATTCCATGGGCAATTGACATTAGTCCACGCAGATGTTCAGCAAGACCACCAGTTGTGCTTTCCCCCTGACAGACCTATCCCCTTCCATTTCCTGGCTCCTATGTACATTAACCCTTACCAACAGGTAATATTGGTGTGGGGTGGCATTTGTAGGGCAAAGAGCATGGGGTCCTCCCGAAAACACATCAGACTATAGCCCTCATTCCGAGTTGTTCGCTCGGTAATTTTCTTCGCATCGCAGCGATTTTCCGCTAATTGCGCATGCGCAATGTTCGCACTGCGACTGCGCCAAGTAAATTTGCTAAGAAGTTTGGTATTTTACTCACGGCATTACGAGGTTTTTTCTTCGTTCTGGTGATCGTTGTGTGATTGACAGGAAGTGGGTGTTTCTGGGCGGAAACTGGCCGTTTTATTGGAGTGTCTGAAAAAACGCTGCCGCTTCTGGGAAAAACGAGGGAGTGGCTGGAGAAACGGGGGAGTGTCTGGGCGAACGCTGGGTGTGTTTGTGACGTCAAACCAGGAACGACAAGCACTGAACTGATCGCACTGGAAGAGTAAGTCTCGAGCTACTCAGAAACTGCACAGAAAAATCTTTTCGCAATATTGCGAATACTTCGTTCGCAATTCTGTTAAGCTAAGATACACTCCAGAGGGCGGCGGCTTAGCGTGTGTAATGCTGCAAAAAGCGGCTAGCGAGCGAACAACTCGGAATGAGGGCCTATGCCAGGTCTAGTGGCACTATAGCAAGAAAACTGGAATGATGGGGTTTCAGGGCTACAGTGACTGCTCAGCACTGGGCAGTATTCCTTTAAGACAATGGGGCCACAAAACAGAAAGAAGCAGCCCAGCACTGAGAGGACTACGGTTCTTCCTGCTTCCCTTGTGCAGTGAGTGTGGGCTGATTACAAAATGTAAAGTAGTTATATGCTGGGTGGAAAAGCACAATGACCTTTATAAGAAATAATGGCACCCTCCCCCTCTCCACACACACCCACGCACACACAGACAACCATAAGTCACCATTATATTCCATATCTAAAACCAGGGCTGTGTAGAGGAGATTCTCCTGGTCCACCAAGCATTCCAGGGTTTTGTTTTTTTAAAGGCTATTTAGGCCTAAGTGTTTGGAGTAAACTGTATCCAACTCTATATCAGGCTCTTAAAGTAGAGGGCAACTAAAGGTACAAGAAAAGCAAATAATATTACAAAAACTGAACTCTTTTCCCCAGCCACGACCACCCTCTCTCTCTCTCTCTCTCTCTCTCTCTCTCTCTCTCTCTCTCTCTCTCTCTCTCTCTCTCTGATGGCACCGTCTCTCTCTCCTCTGTCTCTCAAGTTTAATGTCTAGCAATCAGGCCCCTCCTCACCCTGGAAGCTATTAAAACTCTCCACCATGTCCTCATCATTACCCATCTTGATTACTGTAATCTGCTTCTCAGAGCCGGCCCTAACCAATATGATGCCCTAGGCAAAATTTTGGCTGGTGCCCCCTAGCACCACCGCTGGTTCTGCCTCTGACCTTGCACCTCTTTCCCAGCACCATTACCCCTCACCCATAGCAGTCCTTGTACCCCCTATATTTTAAATAGGAACAGTTCGCACATTTGACGCACAGCCCAAAAAGGGGCATCTTCTTGCTGGGAAGGGACATGGCCACACAATAGTAACCCCAATTCCAATTACGCCACACAGTACTGCAACTTTATTCACATTTTATCTTGCGATAGTGTCCATAATTCATATTACATCCCACAGTAGTATCAATTTACCTTATAAACGTTACTCCTCACAGTAGAGCCCCTTATTCACATTACATCACACTGAATTGCTCCTTATTCACATTACACCACACCTTATTGCTCTTTATTCACATTAGACGACACAGTATTGCCCTTTCTTTTTGCAACGCCACATAGTAGAGCACCTTATACACATAATGCCACACATTAGTAATGCATTTATACACAATTCCACACAGTAATGCCCCTTACACATATGAGACACATTAATGTTCTTATAAACATAATGCACCTTACACATTAGGACAACCTTTATTAATGCCCTTTTACACATAATGTCCCTTACACATATGCCGCACATTATTAATGCCCTTATACACATAATGACACACATAGTGCCCCCCTACACATTTGCTGCACATTATTAGTGCCCCTATACACATAATGACACACATACAATAGTACCCTGTTACACATATGCCGCACATTATTAATGCCCTTATACACATAATGACACACACAGTGGCCCTTTACACATATGTTGCACATTATTAATGCATTTTTACATGACACACATAATGCTCCTTACACATATTCCGAACACTACTGCACAACCAACCCACTCACATGCACACAGCACTCACACTTCCACTAACACTGTGACCTCTGCCTCTGCTTGGATACAGATGTGTCCTCACAAATCTTGCCTCAATGCTAACGTCTGGCACTTTTTTTTTTATGAAAATGCATCTTATTTGCATTGCTATGTGTCTAGGATGCACAAGCAGCTTCTGCTGATTAAACTGATATGCAGCATGCCAATATACTGTGTATATATATATATATATATATATATACAGTATATATATATATATATATATATATATACACTGTGGCTGTATCTGCATATGAAATGCTACATACAGAATATAGGCATGTCGCATATCATTTTAATCAGCAGAAGCTGATGATGCCCCTAGGCATATCAAATGCCCTAGGCAATTGCCTAGTTTGCCTATGCCTATGGCCGGCTCTGCTGCTTCTGTCTGGCCTGTCTAACTCCCACCTCGCTCCTCTGCAGGCTGTCCGTGACTACCTACTTTCTTCTCTCATCTCTCCACCTCGGCTATCCCTCTCCGCGAGTCACTCCTCTGGCTCCCTATCCACCTCAGAATTAAATTACAAGCTCCTCTCTAACATACAAAGCTCTAGACCTCATGGCTCCTCCTTAAGTCTCCACCCTCATTTCCTCACACACTACCCCACAACCTCTTCATCCTGCTCATGATTACTGTCCCACCTCCTCTCTGATCACCACTTCCCACTGTCACAGTCAGGATTTCTCCTGAGTCGTTCCTACTCTCTGCAATACCAGCCCTTCGCTCTATCACTCCTATCCTCTGCAATACCAGCATTTCGTTCCATCACTCCTACCCTCTGCAATACCAGCCCTTCCCTCCATCACTCCTACCCTCTGCAATACCAGCCCTTCGCTCCATCACTCCTACCCTCTGCAATACCAGCCCTTCGCTCTATCACTCCTATCCTCTGCAACACCAGCCCTTCGCTCCATCACTCCTACCCTCTGCAACACCAGCCCTTCGCTCCATCACTCCTACCCTGTGCAATACCAGCCCTTCGCTCCATCACTCCTACCCTCTGCAACACCAGCCCTTCGCTCCATCACTCCTACTCTCTGCAATACCAGCCCTTCGCTCCATCACTCCTACTCTCTGCAATACCAGCCCTTCACTCCATCACTCCTACCCTCTGCAATACCAGTCCTTCGCTCTATCACTCCTATCCTCTGCAATACCAGCCCTTCGCTCCATCACTCCTACCCTCTGCAATACCAGCCCTTCGCTCCATCACTCCTACCCTCTGCAATACCAGCCCTTCGCTCCATCACTCCTATCCTCTGCAGTACCAGCCCTTCACTCCATCACTCCTACCCTCTGTAATACCAGCCCTTCGCTCCATCACTCCTACCCTCTGCAATACCAGCCCTTCACTCCATCACTCCTACTCTCTGCAATACCAGCCCTTCACTCCATCACTCCTACCCTCTGCAATACCAGCCCTTCGCTCCATCGCTCTTACCCTCTGCAATACCAGCCCTTCGCTCCATCGCTCTTACCCTCTGCAATACCAGCCCTTCCCTCCATCACTTTTACCCTCTGCAATACCAGCCCTTCGCCCCATCACTCCTACCCTCTGCAATACCAGCCCTTCGCTCCATCACTCCTACCCTCTGCAGTACCAGCCCTTCACTCCATCACTCCTATCCTCTGCAATACCAGCCCTTCACTCCATCACTCCTATCCTCTGCAATACCAGCCCTTCACTCCATCACTCCTATCCTCTGCAATACCAGCCCTTACCTCCATCACTCCTACCCCCTGCAATACCAGCCCTTCGCTTCATCACTCCTACCCCCTGCAATACCAGCCCTTCGCTTCATCACTCCTACCCTCTGCAATACCAGCCCTTCGCTCCATCACTACTATCCTCTGCAATACCAGCCCTTCCCTCCATCACTCCTACCCTCTGCAATACCAGCCCTTCCCTCCATCACTCCTATCCTCTGCAATACCAGCCCTTTGCTCCATCACTCCTACCCTCTGCAATACCAGCCCTTCGCTCCATCACTCCTACCCTCTGCAGTACCAGCCCTTCACTCCATCACTCCTATCCTCTACAATACCAGCCCTTCCCTCCATCACTCCTACCCCCTGCAATACCAGCCCTTCGCTCCATCACTCCTACCCTCTGCAATACCAGCCCTTCGCTCCATCACTCCTACCCTCTGCAATACCAGCCCTTCACTCCATCACTCCTACCCTCTGCAATACCAGCCCTTCGCTCCATCACTCCTACCCTCTGCAAAACCAGCCCTTCGCTCCATCACTCCTACCCTCTGCAATACCAGCCCTTCGCTCCATCACTCCTATCCTCTGCAGTACCAGCCCTTCCCTCCCTCACTGCTACCCTCTGCAATACCAGCCCTTCGCTCCATCACTCCTATCCTCTGCAATACCAGCCCTTCCCTCCCTCACTCCTACCCTCTGCAATACCAGCCCTTTGCTCCATCACTCCTACTCTCTGCAATACCAGCCCTTCGCTCCATCACTCCTACCCTCTGTAATACCAGCCCTTCCCTCCATCACTCTTACCCTCTGTAATACCAGCCTTTCCCTCCATCACTCCTACCCTCTGCAATACCAGCCCTTCACTCCATCGCTCCTACCCTCTGCAATACCAGCCCTTCCCTCCATCACTCCTATCCTCTGCAATACCAGCCCTTCGCTCCATCACTCCTACCCTCTGCAATACCAGCCCTTCCCTCCATCACTCCTACCCTCTGCAATACCAGCCCTTCGCTCCATCGCTCTTACCCTCTGCAATACCAGCCCTTCCCTCCATCACTTTTACCCTCTGCAATACCAGCCCTTCCCTCCATCACTCCTACCCTCTGCAATACCAGCCCTTCCCTCCATCACTCCTATCCTCTGCAATATCAGCCCTTCGCTCTATCACTCCTACCCTCTGCAATACCAGCCCTTCCCTCCATCACTCCTACCCTCTGCAATACCAGCCCTTCCCTCCATCACTCCTACCCTCTGTAATACCAGCCCTTCCCTCCATCACTCCTACCCTCTGCAATCCCAGCCCTTTGCTCCATCGCTCTTACCCTCTGCAATACCAGCCCTTCCCTCCATCACTTTTACCCTCTGCAATACCAGCACTTCCCTCCATCACTCCTACCCTCTGCAATACCAGCCCTTCCCTCCATCACTCCTATCCTCTGCAATACCAGCCCTTCGCTCCCTCACTCCTACCCTCTGCAATACCAGCCCTTCCCTCCATCACTCCTACCCTCTGCAATACCAGCCCTTCCCTCCATCACTCCTACCCTCTGTAATACCAGCCCTTCCCTCCATCACTCCTACCCTCTGCAATACCAGCCCTTTGCTCCATCGCTCTTACCCTCTGCAATACCAGCCCTTCCCTCCATCACTTTTACCCTCTGCAATACCAGCCCTTCCCTCCATCACTCCTACCCTCTGCAATACCAGCCCTTCCCTCCATCACTCCTACCCTCTGCAATACCAGCCCTTCCCTCCATCACTCCTATCCTCTGCAATACCAGCCCTTCGCTCCATCATACTCTCTCCCATTCCCCCAGCACACACTTAAAACTGGTTTTGTCTTTATAACTAACCACCCCTCGTCCTAATTCCGCAGCCTCAGCCCTCTTCTCCCCATTCGTGTCAACCCATATTCCCTATAGCTTGTAAGCTCCTATGAGTAAGGCCTTCTCTCCTTTGTCTTTATACAATTATGCTACCGGGATGTAGTTATGAGACCGCCAGTCACAATACCGACGCCTATATCCCGCCCCCTCAAAATCTCGACAGTCGGCATGCTGACTAACAGGGACTATTCCCACTTGTGGGCGTCCATGACAACTATAGACTTGGAATAGGACCTGTGGCGAGCGCAGCAAGCCCGCAAGGGACTTCATTGCACTCGCAAACCCCCCCTCCCACCCCGCTGGCATTCTAATACCCGGGATCCCGGCGTTGGTATGGTGTCCGGTGAGATCCCAAACACCGGTGACCCATACCCAACCCATGCTACCTGCACACCGTAGTTTTGTATCTATGTGAAATTATTTACTGTCTGTTTTATTTTGTAGTTATGTATCTGGTCAGCTTTATCCCCTTGTACGGCGCTACAGAACCCTTTTGGAAGCTTATAAATAAAATATAATAATAATACTGCATGTTTATTTGGTATATAAATACTGTGTCTGCCCATCTGCTGTGTCGCCCACGGCAGACCTATGCTGACAGCACAAGCTGATCCTGTTCCTCACAAGAGGGAGTGCAGTGCAGTCGGCAGGTGAAGCAGCTTTTTCGACATGACCAAACATGAACTTATCCACTTTACAGAAACATGAAAGGCACAAAACACCTAACGGCAGACCTTGTCATTAAGCTATGCACAACTTTAGTAAGGGCCCCTTTGATGATGTGTTATCTGAGGGTGGCAGGAGAACTAAAACTGATTTCATTACATATATTTCTCTTTAGTGAACGTAATACAGACATCTATAAACAGACAAAAAGAAATCATGAACATGATCAGCTCACATGGTAAGTAAATGAAATAGAACAGTCTGTTGACTTTTATCTGATAGGTAACACATACACAGAGGTGACTATATTGTATGTTTATCTTCATTAGTAATAATAATAATAATAATAATAATAATTTTATTTATATAGCGCTCTTTCTCCAATAGGACTCAAGTCGCTTAACAGATACATAGAATAATATAGCACAGAAAATAATGAAGTACAGAACAGCTTTTCATAAAATACAGAAGCATGGAGATACTAAAAGGACATTATGGAAATGCTTGAGCAAACAGGAAAGTCTTGAGTCTACTTTTGAAGGATCCTATAGTTGGGCCTCTCGCACTGTGCGGGGAAGTGAGTTCCATAGAGTCGGAGCCGCATGACTAAAACCTTGACCCCCAAATGAATTACGGGAGATTCTAGGTACTGCTAAAAGTCCTTCATCTACAGATCGCAGTAGTCGAGTGGGGAGGTATGGGATCAGAAGCTGCTTCAGGTACCTTGGGCCCTGGTCATGTAATGCTTTGAAACTCAGTAAGCCAATCTTGAAGATGATTCGCCATTTTACAGGCAGCCAGTGAAGGGAGTAGAGGATGGGTGTTATGTGGCTAGAACGGGGCAGGTTGGTTAACAGCCTGGTAGCTGTTTTTTGCACCAGCTGTAAACAGTGCAAATCTTTTGCTGGGAGACCAAGCTAGAGGGCATTACAGTAGTCTAAAAGAGATGATACAAATGCATGTATGACTTTTGGCAGATCATCTGAGGGAATTAAGTGCTTGATTCTGGCTATGTTCCTCAGGTGAAAGAATGAGGATTTGATTGTGGCTGATATCTGATGTTTAAGTGTCAAGCCACCAACCAGGACAACGCCCAGATTCCACACATGATCAGTGGTTTGTAATTCTGAATCCCTGAGTGTAAGTCCAGTTGGTTGGCTATGCTGCAGTCTTGTCCTTTGATATTGCGGTCCTATCATAAGGACCTCTGTTTTATCCGGGTTCAGTCGCAGCCAACTGACACTCATCAACTCCAGGAGCTCAGCTAGACAGCCATTTAGGGTTGCTATTGGGTTATCAGTGCCCGGAGCAAAGGACAGTATGTTATTATAGACAGCTACTAATCACAGACTAATTTTTTACTACATAGACAGTAATAGCAACAGTCAGATCGATAGGTAACAGAAAAACTAACCAAACACTACAGAGTACTTGTTACTTGTTGTTGCTAAACAAATATTCACGAAAACGCAGCTTATCATTTCACGACAATCAGGAGACATCACTGCTTGCACATGAATTGATAAGCTCCATTCGTGTTTTCATTGATTCTGTTCATAAAATGGCTGCCGTGTCTCAGTGATGTCACTGGTTTCTAATGAGCGGATAGGCTGCATTGTCAGGATTCATAGCTCAGTCCACAAAATGGCTGCCACCACTGGGTACTTGCTGCACAGTTAGGGCAGCTTATTAAAAAAGGAATTACATTTTTATTTTTTTCGTAAAATGAATTCATTCCAATGTTGTATTACATTAATTATATGTTACACAACATGTTAAAGGCTCATTGACAAATGTATAAAAGCGCAAATGTTGTGGCCTGATGACAGCTGGCTACCTTTGCACAACTACGCATTGCTTTATTGGCAGGAAATGGATAAAGGGTGCTGCGTGGTAGAAATAAGTTAGGTGTATTAATGAACTATTTTTTTTACCCACATTAGACTTGAGTTTGCAGAAATGGATTACTTAAAATAATTAAGCTACTGAAGGACCAATAAGGGGGAGGAAGCAAGAACGAGCACAGACTTTCCTCTCCAGAAAAAGACTGATTTTCCTACCTCCTCATTTTAGAAGCCTATTGCAGTTGATCCAATGTTATAAAAAAGTCAAACAAAAGTGAGAAACAGAACAAAGACATCCCTATTATAAGATAAACCAAGTATGTAAGGAGCAACATAAAAAAATATAAATGAAAGAGGAGGACGCTACTATAACGGCAGTAGTCCACACCATGATGAGATATTTTTGTTGTTTTCCACCATGTGCATTTCCAGATCACTCCACAGACCCGGCAAACTGGGTGCACAAAATTTCTTTGGTGGATAAAGGGGCAACGTGAGTTAAGCTTTTTTGCAGTTTGTAAACAATCCTCATGTATCCGAATGACTGTTCATTCACCTAGGACACAAAAGATGTCAAGATTTCCCCCCATAGTGAATTATCTGATGCCGAACAAGATTTGAGCTCTGAGAAAAGCAGCGGCCGCACTGAGAGCACACGAACGGTCTCTCCCCGGTGTGAGTGCGCTTATGTTTCACAAGATTGCTGCTTTGAGTGAAACGCTTGCCACACTCCATGCACTTGAACGGTTTCTCGCCAGAGTGTATCCTCCAGTGGTTAACAAAGGTAAATCTTTTCTCAAAGCATCTCCCGCACTCCGGGCAGGAAAATGCACTTTCCCCGGTGTGAGTCCTCTTATGTGACAGAAGGTGTGACCTCTGGTGCAAAGATTTCCCACTATAAGGTTGATGGAGCATTTTGTCCTCAGTGTGTGATCGCTGGTGGGCGGTAAGAGCCAATTTGGAGTTGAAATTCACTCCGCAAACCGAGCACCAATATAGATTACTGGCGCTATGCGTTTGCTGATGGGTGACGAGGGCTGAATGATTAGGGAAACATTGCTGACACTCCGAGCACTGATGCGTCTTCTTAGGATAGTGTGAGGAGGCGTGCGGACCTGTTGGGGACAAAAGTACTAAGATTAATCATCTATACATCGGCGGATGTATCGCGTCAGTATGTGTGATAAGCGCCGAGCAGCATTCAGTCTTAAGGTTTGATTCAATTAGCTCAGTATCATATGGAAATCTCACTTAAAAGACCACATGTTGTTCTCAGAATAAAACTATCTAGTTTACAGTGTAATAAAAACAAAGATGCATTCTGTACTGATACTTCAGTCCCAATCACCCCGTCATGACAGAAGGAACACCTTTTTACACTACAGGAATATTGCCGAGTCTGTCTCCCCTCCTCACTGGCATAAATATCACTAGATACAGGTGAAACTCAAAAAATTCAAATATCGCGCAAAAGTTCATTTATTTCAGTAATTATACTTAAAAGGTGAAACTAATAAATTATATAGACTCTTTACATGCAAAGTGAGATATTTAAAGCCTTTATTTGTTATAATTTTGATGAATGAGGCTTACAGCTTAAGAAAACCCCAAATCCAAAATCTAAAAAAATTAGAATAATGTGAAAAAGTTCAATATTTTAGGCTCAAAGTGTCACACCCTAATCAGCTAATTAATCCAAACCACCTGCAAAGGGTTCCTGAGCCTTTAAATGGTCTCTCGGTCTGGTTTAGTACAATTCACAATCATGGGGAAGACTGCTGACCTCACAGTTTTGCAAAAAAACATCATTGCATCATTGACACCCTCCACAAGGAGGGAAAGCCTCAAAAGGAAATTGCAAAAGAAGTTGGATGTTCTCAAAGTGCTGTATCAAAGCACATTAATAGAAAGTTAAGTGGAAGGAAAAGTGTGGAAGAAAAAGGTACACAAGCAGCAGGGATGACCGCAGCCTTGAGAGGATTGTCAGGAAAAGGCCATTCAAAAGTGTGGTGTAGCTTCACAAGGAGTGGACTGAGGCTGGAGTTAGTGCATCAAGAGCCACCACACACAGACAGATCCTGGACATGGGCTTCAAATGTTATATTCCTCTTGTCAAGCCGCTCCTGAACAACATACAATGTCAGAAGCGTCTTACCTGGGCTAAAGAAAAAAGAACTGGTCTGTTGCTCAATGGTCCAAAGTTCTCTTTTCTGATGAGAGCAAATTTTGCATCTCATTTGGAAACCAAGGTCCCAGTGTATAGAGGAAGAATGGAGAGGCACATAATCCAAGATGCTTGAAGTCCAGTGTGAAGTTTCCACAGTCTGTGTTGATTTGGGGAGCCATGTCATCTGCTGTCTGGTGTTGGTCCACTGTGGTTTATTAAGTCCAGAGTCAACGCAGCCATCTACCAGGACATTTTAGAGCACTTCATGCTTCCTTCAGCAGACAAGCTTTATGGAGATGCTTCATTTTCCAGCAGGACTTGGCACCTGCCCACACTGCCAAAAGTACCAAAAACTGGTTCAATAACTGGGATTACTGTGCTGGATTGGCCAGCAAACTTGCCTGACCTGAACCCCATAGAGAATCTATGGGGCATTGCCAAGAGAAGGATGAGACATGAGACCGAACAATGCAGAAGAGTTGAAGGCCGCAATTGAAGCATCCTGGTCTTCCATGACACCTAAGCAGTACCACAGTACATATGCATGATTATAATTTTCAGAGGGCTGACATTTCTGTATTTAAAATCTTTTTTTATTGATTTTATGTAATATTCTAATTTTCTGAGATTTTGGATTTGGGGTTTTCTTAAGCTGTAAGCCACAATCATCAAAATGATAACAAATAAAGGCTTGAAATATCTCACTTTGCATGTAATGAATCTATATAATATATTAGTTTCACCTTTTAAGTTAAATTACTGAAATAAATAAACTTTTGCACAATATTCTAATTTTCTGAGTTTCACCTGTAAATTAAACAAAACCAAGAAGAAAGTGACAGGACGTAGTAATAATACGTAAGTCATTTTGGGTCATAACAGATGTTAGAGGGCTGTCCATAAGTAAATTTTTATATGAGATCTCAACCTGTGTCCAGGGAATGTTAATAAAACCACTGATATCTGGAATAACTCCCTATTTGAGGCTCGGATGTCTCCAGGTAGTGGTGTTGAAGATGGCCAGCTGTGTGCTCAGTGGAATGGTGGAAATTGGAGAGGCCTCCTATCCAAAGTTCCCCCACTCATATCTAGATAGATTGCCCTGGAAACAGGGAACTTTGGCTAGGCAGCAGTAAGAAGTATTATATATGGATAGTAGTCAGTAAGGGAAGTCTGTAGTAATTTAATATAAAAATATACTAATCTAGGAGGTCTAGCTTCACTTGCATGACGAATGGAAGTACCTTAAACTACCTCCAGTTTGAGTCATTTGACTGGTGTGGCCTTACTCAATATCTGGAATCCCTCTTCAAATATTTTGTGGCCTCAGCTGACAATCTTCAAATGGACTGTGCCTGTAGCACCCCACAGCCTAGAGGAGAGCTGCCCAAACTGGTCTTCAAGATCTACCAACAATTCACGTTTTACAGACCTGGGTAGTGCACACGAGTAGTCATTACTATCACAATTTCAAACACATTGTGCATTCCTTCCTAACCAACACATTCTACAGATTCACAGGTAGTCTAGAAAACATGAACTATTGGCAGATCTTGAGGACCAGCTTGACCACCCCAGGCCTAGAGGGTCTGCAGATGATCCCCTGAGGGATGTGATTATCAATCTCACAGAAAAAACTTATGATCAAGGTGTTGAACTCAGGCATTATCTAATCTGACACTGGTTCACACACTAGTTGCAGTTGCGCTTCAAGTAGAGGGACCCTTATAAAGCTCTGGAGGTTACTTCTATATGATTAATATAGTGCCCCATACCCACCAATTCCCACATATGTTTCGGTACAATTGTTTTTTTCTGGGTATAATTTATTCACAGGTAGTATGGTCTCCTTAATGGCATATGGTTCATTATAAGATATGGTTTGAGTTCTTCCTTCAAATTGCTGGATTAGGTGCTTAGCAGAACTTTATGTAATGTATCATTCTTCTCACTTGATTTAAAAGTCAAGCCATGCAGCAATAATTCACCCTTTATTTCCCCCATGATTTACCTTTCATTTTCCCCATTAATTTCCCCCATTGTTCCCGAATTATCCTTTAGGTGTACATTTCTTATCCATCACCTAAATGACTATTTCAGAAAAAAATATCTAAATGGTTTGACTTCATACCCCTTCCCTACCCCATCCCCCTCTTCTCTACCTATTGAGAGAAACTAGTGATGGATCCTTCCTTGTAAGTCTTAGCATCATATCAGTCAATGTGATTGGCCTAAATGCATCTAAAAAAAACATACACTAGTAACTGTAGAGTTCCTGATCCTGGTGAGTACCCATCAACAATACAATACTGCATTTTATGCTACAAACAGGCATCAAACCCACTTTTTTCAGAAACGGTTTTGATGAACTTTTCCATTTGGTGTAAGAGTGTGTAATGCTCGTTGGGAACCATAACATGGTCAAAAAAGTGGTCTCCTTCCTCAAACTGGGCAAATGTATGGCATGGTATGAGAGGGACTGTACTCTGTAATCACCTTGCCACACGCCGTCTGTTGTCTCAATTCAGTAATGATTCCAGATGGAAATATTGACGTCGGCTAGCCGAAGCTGAATTGCAAGAAGGTGCCTACAGTATATTATGTCAGGAAGCCTGATCGGTAAATAAAGCCCTTCTATTTCTTTCCTCATTGGGTCTTCAACAAAAAAAATGTTTGCAGACGTTCACAGATTCCTAATTATAAGTAGCAGACTAGAAAAATTCAACACTGTAGGTTTACTTGAGTTTTAAGAATGTATTTTTATTGTTTATACATTTCTAATCAGTAAAACATTGTTACATTACACAAATCATTCCAACGGGAACTTTTACTCCAAAATACACAAACCTAAAATAAATGGCATTACAATTTTATTGATAGCTATTGAAAATACAGAATATATTGCGTGCGGTCCTCAACAATTTACTAAAACTTGTAATTGTCCCCCGTCAGCTGAAATAATTTCCCACCCCTGATCTAGCTGCAGGGCACAGATCGGTTATACCTTCGATTTACACTGACAGAGGAAATGGCGTGGAAATAAAGGTAAAGGTCTGCCTTTTGCAGATACCAGAGAGGAAATGTACATGTATTATAATGCACTGGGGCGGATGTATTAAGCCTGGAGAAAGGATAAAGCAGCGATAAGCGCAAGGAGATAACGCACCAGCCAATCATTATGGATTTTAAAAATGACAGTTGGGAGCTGATTGGCTGATGCGTTATCATCTTGCGCTTATCACTGCTTTATCCCTTCTCCAGTAATACATCTGCCCCATTGTGTGGAGAGGGCAGATCAGCCTGATCAAGGTGTCTCTGCAACCAAAACCGATTTGGTGATTATGCATGTTCTAAAAAAAGTAAAACTATTAGCACAGATTACACAGTAATACCCCTTTTACATCACCAAAATAACCCGGTATATTGCTGGCTCGAGGTGCGGTGAGAAAGGGGTATAATTTGTAAGCAGTCCCAATCATGTCATCAAATAATTGAGTCAATAGATCATTGCAAATGATCTGATTTGGCGAACGTACACAGAGCTGACATGTTTCTCCTCATTCCTATGTTACTATGTATGACGATGTCTCGACACAGGCTAATTCTCTCATCATGGACAGTAATAGCAACACTGACACCTGCAGGTCATAGGGGAAACTAAAAAAAAATGCTACAGACGACTTCTCATTGACATACACAGTGGAAGAGGCCATTTGTGAGCTGAACAGATATTCAGAGATGGATCTTATTGTTTTCCTAAGAACAAGTGACATCACTGGCTCCTTGTGAGCTGATTGGCTGCCTTGTCATGCTTATTAATATATCCCACAAAATGGCTGACACACCATGTGTCTGGTGTGCCTTATTAATCAGCAATAAGAAAATAAAGGGGAGGAGAAACATTTAAAGTGTCATTCCCTTCTTGCGGGAGGCTAAATTTGATTTGTGTACCTCATAAAATGGTGGAATTGATTTGTGTACCTCATAAAATGGTGGATTTCGGACCTCATCCAATACTAAATCCTATGCACATTTTGCACCTACCAGTTGGCAGTTTTGAGGAAGATACAACTACTACAATCAACACATCAAACACATAAAAATGACAGATGCAACAAATACAGTCCTAATGTCCCTTAACTCGTACTTTTAAACCAAATTTAAGGCAATGAGAAAATATAACAATTTACACAAATGGAGAAGATGCTCCTAACGTGTTACTATATCCATTTTGCACATATCCAGATGGGTCCTTAACTAGAAGCAGCTCATTTCACATGCACAATTTCCAAAACCAAAGTATATACAGTACGCGCACCTTAAAATGCATTTATCTGACATTTATTTCAGTTCATAAACAGGGCTCATTATGTATCCGAATGGCTGCTCAGTCACCTAGATTTACCCCCGGTGTGAATTTTCAGATGTCGGCCAAGATTTGAGCTATCAGCGAAGCTATGGCCGCAGTGAGAACACACGTACGGCCTCTCCCCGGTGTGGGTGCGCTGATGTTTGACAAGATGGGCACTTTGGACAAAACACTTGCCACATTTAGTGCAGCTGAATGGTTTCTCGCCGGTGTGAATCCGCTGATGCGTGGCAAGGGTATATCTGTCCGCAAAGCATCTCCCGCACTCCAGGCATGAATATGGACTCTCACCGGTGTGAATTCGTTTATGGTACAGGAGACGTGACTTCAGGTGAAAAGATTTACCGCAATAAGTACAATAAAACAATTTGTCCACTGTGTGAGATTGACGGTGGGCGGTAAGAGCCAATCTGGAGCTGAAACACATTTCACAGACCGAGCAGCTATACAGATTACTGGCGCTATGCGTTTGCTGATGGGTGACGAGGGCTGAATGATTGGGGAAACATTGCTGACACTCCGAGCACTGATGCGTCATCTCAGGATAGTGTGAGGAGGCGTGCGGACCTGTTGGGGACAAAAGTACTAAGATAAACCCTCTGTACATCAGTGGTTGGGTCTTGTTATCATGTGCAATAAACTCTGTGTAGTTACACATATGTACCATGTATACTTCAGGGTTTTTTAATATGGAAATGTTAGCTCTGTCATTCCTACATAACACTGGAATGGTCTAGTTTAGTGTTTATTAAATGCATACATTAATTGTTGTACTGACATTATATATTCACCCTAGCACTATGGATGCAGCCATCTTTATTTGTACACTTCTATAATGTTGCTGAATCTGCCTCCTATCCTCACCGGAAATAAGGGAAAAACACTTAACACCTGGTCACAGGTGAGAAGTATTCTCCCTGAATAATATAGCAAAAAAAAACCAACACATTACACAATACACAGAAAGATTTGGTGATCTAAGTTAAATCTACTAATGTGACCCCTCAAAACGCCCCATAAAGCTACGATTTTTCGGTTTTCAGATGACTGTCCCAAAATACCATAGCTGCATCAATCGGTGCTTTAGATGTGTAATATAAAGCGCAGATCGGCTGACCGTTTCACCGATATTACAAATTGAGTTCAGCACTGGTGGAGGTTTTCCACCGCAGCCCTACATGCACAATGGTGGTTGGCCCATCTGAAAAATGTTGTTACAAGCTGTGATTGGCTGGCAGAATTATTAATTTTCAAGATAGGCGCGATGAGCCAATTGTGGCTCACCACATCAGCACCCTGTCGCCTTGGGCTGGCTTATATGAGCCAACGGCAGGTAGTGAATGGCACAAGTGCCGGCATGACAGGGCAGGCTTGCTGGGACCTGTAGTCTGCCTGTAAAGAATATAATTAGCATACCATTAACCATTCGCACACTCCTCAAGCTGGGCAGATGTATGGCATGGTATGGCAGAGACTGTACTCTGTAATCACCTTGCCACACACCGTCTGTTGTCTCAACTCAGTAATGATTGCAGATGTAAATATTGAAGTCATACCAGCAGGTATTAGCCACACATTTACTATCTGATACACTGTACAGTCGGCTAGCCGAAGCAGATTTGCAAGAAGGTGCCTACAGAATATTATGTCAGGAAGCCTGAACGGTAAATAAAGCCCTTCTGTTTCCTTCCTCATTGGGTCTTCAGTAATAAAAGTGTTTGCAGACGTTCACAGATTCCTAATTATAAGTAGTAGACTAGAAAAATTCAACACTGTAGGTTTACTTGATTTTTAAGAATGTATTTTAATTGTTTATACATTTCTAATCAGTAAAACATTGTTACTTTACACAAATCATTCCAACCGGAACTTTTACTCCAAAATACACAAACCTAAAATAAATTCCATTACATTTATATGGATAGCTATTGGAAATACAGAATATATTGCGTGCAGTCCTCAACAATTTACTAAAACTTGTAATTGTCGTCCTCCCCCCCAACCTGAAATAATTGCCCACTCCTGATCTAGCTGCAGGGCACGGATCGGTTATACCTTCGATTTACACTGACAGAGGAAATGGCGTGGAAATAAAGGTAAAGGTCTGCCTTTTGCAGATACCAGAGAGGAAATGTACATGTATTATAATGCACTGGGGCGGATGTATTAAGCCTGGAGAAAGGATAAAGAAGTGATAAAGCAGTGATAAGTGCAAGGAGATAACGCACCGGCCAATCATTATGGATTTGAAAAAATGACAGTTGGGAGCCGATTGGCTGGTGCGTTATCATCTTGCGCTTATCACTTCTTTATGCCTTCTCCAGTAATACATCTGCCCCATTGTGTGGAGAAGGCGGATCAGCCTGATCAAGGTGTTTCTGCAACCAAAACCGATTTGGTGATTATGCGTGTTCTAAAAAAAGTAAAACTATTAGCACAGATTACACAGTAATACCCCTTTTACATCACCAAAATAACCCGGTATATTGCTGGCTCGAGGTGCGGTGAGAAAGGGGTATAATTTGTAAGTTGTCCCAATCATGGGGGTCATTCCGAGTTGTTCGCTTGTTGCTGATTTTCGCTATGCTGCGATTTGTTGCTAATTGCGCATGCGCAAGGCACGCAGGGCGCATGCGCTTAGTTATTTAACTAAAAACGTAGCAGTTTTGTTGTGGATCCTGCGGCGCTTTTCAGTCGCACTGCTGATCGGTGAATCATTGACAGGAAAGGGGCGTTTCTGGGAGGTAACTGAGCGTTTTCCAGGAATGTGCTAAAAAACGCAGGCGTGTCAGGGAAAAACGCGGGAGTGTCTGGAGAAATGGGGGAGTGGCTGGCTGAACGCAGGGCGTGTTTGTGACGTCAAACCAGGAACTAAACGGACCGAGCTGATCGCAATCTGTGAGTAGGTCTGGAGCTACTCAGAAACTGCAAGGAATTATTTTTCTCTAACGTCCTTGAGGATGCTGGGACTCCGTAAGGACCATGGGGAATAGACGGGCTCCGCAGGAGATAGGGCACTTTAAGAAAGCTTTGGATTCTGGGTGTGCACTGGCTCCTCCCTCTATGCCACTGTGCCCAGAGCGAGATGGGTGCACTGCAGGGAGCTCCCTGAGTTCTCTGCCTAGAAGCATTTTTGTTTGGATTTTTTCTACATTTTTACAGGGAGCACTGCTGGCAACAGGCTCCCTGCATCGAGGGACTGAGGAGAGAGGGGCAGACCTTCTTGTCTAAGATAGGCTCTGCTTCCTCGGCTACTGGACACCATTAGCTCCAGAGGGGGTGAACACAGGTTCTTACTGGGCGTCCACCCCCAGAGCCGCGCCGCCGTTCTCCTCACAGAGCCAGAAGAAACGAAGTCAGAAGACGTCTCAGGCGGCAGAAGCCTTCAGAACTTCACTGAGGTAACGCACAGCACCGCAGCTGTGCGTCATTGCTCCCATACACCTCACATACTCCGGTCACTGTAAGGGTGCAGGGCGCAGGGGGGGGGGGGCGCCCTGGGCAGCAACATAACACCTCTCTTATGGCAAAAAGTATATATACATGTACAGGTGGGCACTGTACATGTATATAAAAGTGTCCCCGCCATATTTTAGTAAGTTTGAGCGGGACAGAAGCCCGCCGACGAGGGGCGGGGCTTCTCCCTCAGCCCTCACCAGCACCATTTTCTCTCCACAGCACCACTGAGAGGAAGCTCCCCGGACTCTCCCCTGCTTGACACACGGTGAAGAGGGTTTTAAAGTAGAGGGGGGGGGGGCACATATTTGGCGATTATACATTACAGCAGCGCTACTGGGTAAACATTCTGTGTTTTTTCCTGGGTTATATAGCGCTGGGGTGTGTGCTGGCATTCTCTCTCTCTGTCTCTCCAATGGGCCTGGGGGGGAACCTGTCTTCAGATAACAGATTCCCTGTGTGTGTGGAGTGTGTCAGTAAGTGTGTGTGTCGACATGTCTGCGGTAAAAGGCTCTCCTAAGGAAGAGATGGAGCAAACCTGTGTGGGTGCGTGGTCTCTCCGTCGACAACGCCGACACCTGATTGGATATGTGAAATTAAGTGCTAAGATGAACTTATTACAAAAGATTAGAGAACAGACAGGGAATCTACCCATGTCTGCCCCTATGTCACAGAGACCTTCAGAGTCTCACAACGCTCACTATCCAAAATAATGGACACTGTTATTGACACGGAGTCTGACTCCAGTGTCGACTACGATAATGCAAAGTACAGCCAAGACTGGCAGAAAAGTATTCAATATATGATTATTGTAATAAAAGATGATTTGCATATCACTGATGACTCATCTGTCCCTGACATGAGGGTACTTATTTTTAAGGGGAAGAAAGCTGAGGTAAATTTCCCTCCTCTCATGAAGGAAAAGAGCGGGAATCTCCAGACAAGAAGCTGCAGCTTCCCAAAAAGAATTCTCAGGGAATATCCTTTCCCTAATGGGGCCAGGATAAGATGGCAATCTTCCCCTAGGGTGTACAAGGCATTGACACGTTTACCCAAAAAGGTAGCGCTGACTTAACAGCTATCCTCAGGGATCCTGCAGATAGCATGCAGTAAAAGTACTTTGAAGTCCATTTACACACATTCTGGTGCACTACTCAGACCGGCGATTGTGTCGGCATGGGTTTATAGCGCTGTAGCAGCGTAGTCAGATACCTTATCAGCGGTGGTTTAACCCCTAGATAAGGATGCCATGTTATTGTCCCTAGTATATATATATATATATATATATATATATATATATTTATATGTAAAAGATGTTGTCTTTTATATATATATATATATATATATATATATAAGACATGCCCAAAGAGACGTTAGTCTACTGGGTTCTAGAGTCAACGCTATGTCGATTTCTGCTAGACTTGTCCTGTGGAACATGTAATGGACAGGCGATGCCGACTAAAAGAGGCATATGGTGGGTTTACCTCACAAGGCTGAGGAATTGTGTGGAGAAGAGCTCTCGGACCTGGTCTCCACAGCTATAGCTGGTAATTCTGATCTTTTGCCTTATATTCCCTCATAGACTAAGAAGGCACGACATTATCAAATGCAGTCCTTTCGGTCGCAGAATAACAAGAAAGTATGAGGAGCGTCCTTTCTTACCAGAGGTAAGGGCACGGGGCACAGCTAGTTCCCAGGAACAGAAGTCCTCCCCGGCCTCTACTACATCCACCGCAGGATGCGGGAGCTCCGCTAAGGGAGTCCGTCCCAGGGGGAGCACGTCTTCGACTCTTCAGCCACATCTGAGTTCACTCACATGTGGATCCCGGGGCAATAAAAATTGTTCTCAGGGTTACAAAGGAATTCGAAAGGTGCCTCCTTGCCGGTTTTCCTTATCGGACCTACCGGCTTCTCCCCCAGAAGGGGAGTTATATTAAATACAATTCACACATTGTATCTCCAACAGGTGGTGCTCAAGGTTCTCCTCCTGCAACAAGGAAGGGGCTATTACTCAACCTTGGCTGTAGTCCCGAATACGTACGGTTCGGTCAGACCTATTTAATATTAAAACCTCTGAACCTATATTGGAAAAGGTTCAAATTTAAAGTGGAATCGCTCGGAGCGATCATGGCCAGCCTGGAAAGGGGGGATTTGATGGTGTATCTAGACATAAAGGCTGCATACCTTCATGTTCCCATTTATCCACCCCATCAGGCGTACCTGAGAATTGCGGTACAGTATTGTCATTACCAATTTCAGGGTAATTGGCGGAAATGATGATGCTCCTACGCAAGCAAGGAGTCATAGTTATCCCATACTTGGACGATCTCCTATAAGGAGAGATCAAAAGAGCAGTTGTTGAACAGCATGTAACTTTCGCTGAAGGTGTTACAGCAACACGGCTAGTTTCTCAATATCCCGAAGTCACAGTAGGTTCCTATGACTAGTCTGCCCTTCTTGGGTATGATTCTGGATACGGACCAGAAAGGGGTTTACCTTCAGATAGAGAAGGCCCAGGAACTCATGACTCTGGTCAGGAACTTATTGAAACCAAGACAGGTGTCGGCATCACTGCACCCAAGTCAGGGGAAAATCATTCCCTTCGGCAGGTTTCCGGGAGTGGACGACTGGGAAGCAGACTTCCTCAGCGGATACGACCTACGTCCTGGAGAGTGGGGACTTCATCAGGAAGTCTTAGCACAGATTGCAATTCGGTGGAGACTGCCACTGATAGACATGATGGCGTCCCGCCTCAACACAAAGCCGCAGAGTTATTGCGCCAGGTCAGGAGACCCTCAGGCAGTAAGCTGTGGACGCCCTAGTGACACCGTGGGTGTTCCGGTCGGTCTCTGTGTTTACTCCTCTTCCTCTCATACCCATGGTGTTGAGGATAATAAGAAAGAGAGGAGTGAGACCAATTCTCATTGTTCCAGATTGGACACGGAGGACCTGGTATCCAGATCTGCAGGAAATGCTCACAGAGAATCCGTGGCCTCTTCCTCTAAGACAGGACCTGCTGCAGCAGGGGCCCTGTCTGTTCCAAGACTTACCGCGGCTGCGTTTGACGGCATGGCGGTTCAACGCAGGATCCTAGCGGTAATGGGTATTCAGGAGGAGGTCATTCCTACCCTAATTAAGGCTAGGGAGGAAGTGACGTTGAAACATTATCACCGAATATGGCGAAAATATGTTTCCTGATGTGAGGCCAGGAATGCTCCGACGGAGGTATTCCTTTTGGGCCGTCTGCTTCACTTCCTTCAAACTGGAGTGAACTTGGGCCTGAAATTAGGATCGATAAAGGTTCAAATTTCCGTCTTATCCATTTTCTTCCAAAAAGAATTGGCTTCTCTTCTTGAAGTACAAACGTTTGTGTAGGGAGTACGGCATTTTTAGCCTCCTTTTGTACCGCCGGTGGCGCCTTGGGACCTTAACGTGGTGTTACGGTTCCTTAAGTCACATTGGTTTGAACCACTTAAGTCAGTGGTGTTGAAATATTTCACCTGGAAGGTGGTCATGTTGTTAGCCTTGGCTTCGGCTAGGCGAGTTTCGGAATTGGATGCTTTTCTCACTAAAAGCTTATCTGATTGTCCATATGGATAGAGCGAAATTGCGGACCCGTCTTCAATTCTTGCCAAAGGTGGTCTCATCCTTTCATATGAACCAAACTATTGTCGTACCTGTGGCTACGTGTGACTTGGAGGATTCCGAGTACCTTGATGTGGTCAGGGCTTTGAAAATTTACGTGGCCAGAACGGCTAGGATCTGCAAAACAGAAGCACTGTTTGTCCTGTATAAAGCCAACAAGGTTGGCGGCCCTGCTTCAAAGCAGACTATTGCTCGCTGGATCTGTAACATGATTCAGCTGGCGCATTCTACGGCAGGATTGCCGTTACCTAAATTGGTTTAGGTCCATTCCACTAGGAAGGTGGGCTCTTCTTGGGCGGCTGCCCGAGGGGTCTCGGCACTACAGCTGTGCCGAGCTGCTACTTGGTCAGGGTCAAATACCTTTGCAAAGTTCTGTAAGTTTCATACCCTGGCTGAGGAGGACCTCCTGTGTGCTCAATTTGGTGCTGCAGAGTCATCCGCACTCTCCCGCCCGTTTGGGAGCTTTGGTATAATCCCCATGGTCCTTACGGAGTCCCAGCATCCTCAAGGACGTTAGAGAAAATAAGATTTTACTTACCGGTAAATCTATTTCTCGTAGTCCGTAGAGGATGCTGGGCGCCCGTCCCAAGTGCGGACTTCTTCTGCAAGACTTGTATATAGTTATTGCTTACATAAGGGTTATGTTATAGTTTATCGGTTGAACCGAGGCTATGTTGTTGTTCATACTGTTAACTGGGTAATTTATCACAAGTTATACGGTGTGATTGGTGTGGCTGGTATGGATCTCGCCCTTAGATTTACAAAAATCCTTCCTCGTACTGTCCATCTTCTCTGGGCACAGTTTCCCTAACTGAGGTCTGGAGGAGGGGCATAGAGGGAGGAGCCAGTGCACACCCAGAATCCAAAGCTTTCTTAAAGTGCCCTATCTCCTGCGGAGCCCGTCTATTCCCCATGGTTCTTACGGAGTCCCAGCATCCTCTACGGACTACGAGAAATAGATTTACCGGTAAGTAAAATCTTATTATTAGCAGTTCTGCTAATCTTTCGTTCGCTATTCTGCTAAGCTAAGATACACTCCCAGAGGGCGGCGGCCTAGCGTGTGCAATGCTGCTAAAAGCAGCTAGCGAGCGAACAACTCGGAATGAGGGCCCATGTCATCAAATAATTGAGTCAAAAGATCATTGCAAATAATCTGATTTGGAAAACGTACACAGAGCTGACATGTTTCTCCTCATTCCTATGTTACTATGTATGACGATGTCTCGACACAGGCTAATTCTCTCATCATGGACAGTAATAGCAATACTGACACCTGCAGGTCATAGGGGAAACTAAAATAAAATGCTAGAGACAACTTCTCATTGACATACACAGTGGAATAGGCCATTTGTGGGCTGAACAGATATTCAGAGATTGATCTTATTGTTTTTCTAAGAACAAGTGACATCACTGGCTCCTTGTGAGCTAATTGGCTGCCTTGTCATGCTTATTAATACAGCCCACAAAATGGCTGACACACCATGTGTCCGGTGTGCCATATTAATCAGCAATAAGAAGATAAAGGGGAGGAGAAACATTTAAAGTGTCATTCCCCTTCTTGCGGGAGGCTAAATTTGATTTGTGTACCTCATAAAATGGTGGATTTGATTTGTGTACCTCATAAAATGGTGGATTTGATTTGTGTACCTCATAAAATGGTGGATTTGATTTGTGTACCTCATAAAATGGTGGATTTGATTTGTGTACCTCATAAAATGGTGGATTTCAGACCTCATCCAATACTAAAACCTATGTTTGGAAGTTTTGAGGATGATACAACCACTACAATCAACACATCAAACACATAAAAATGACAAATGCAACAAATACAGTCCTAATGTCCCTTAACTCGTACTTTTAAAACAAATTGAAGGCAATGAGAAAATATCAAAATTTACACAAATAGAGAAGATGCTCCTAACGTGTTACTGTATCCATTTTGCACATATCCAGATGGGTCCTTAACTAGAAGCAGCTCATTTCACATGCACAATTTCCAAAACCAAAGTATATACAGTACGTGCACCTTAAAATGCATTTATCTGACATTTATTTCAGTTTATAAACAGGGCTCATTATGTATCCGAATGGCTGCTCAGTCACCTAGATGCAGACGATTTACACCCGTGTGTGAATTTTCAGATGTCGGGCAAGATTTGAGCTACTAGCGAAGCTATGGCCGCAGTGAGAACACACGTACGGTCTCTCCCCGGTGTGAGTGCGCTGATGTTTGACAAGATGGCCACTTTGGACAAAACACTTTCCACATTTAGTGCAGCTGAATGGTTTCTCGCCGGTGTGAATCCGCTGATGCGTGACAAGGGTATGTCTGTCCGCACAGCTTCTCCCGCACTCCAGGCATGAATATGGACTCTTGCTGGTGTGAATTCGTTTATGGTACAGGAGATGTGACTTCAGGTCAAAAGATTTACCGCAATAAGTACAATAAAACAATTTGTCCGCTGTGTGAGATTGACGGTGGGCGGTAAGGGCCAATCTGGAGCTGAAACACATTTCACAAGCCGAGCAGCTATACAGATTACTGGCGCTATGCGTCTGCTGATGGGTGACGAGGGCTGAATGATTAGGGAAACATTGCTGACACTCCGAGCACTGATGCGTCATCTCAGGATAGTGTGAGGAGGCGTGCGGACCTGTTGGGGACAAAAGTACTAAGATAAACCCTCTATACATCAGCGGACGGGTCACGTCATCAAGTGTGATAAATTCTGTGTAGTTACACATATGTACCATGTATACTTCAGGGTTTTTTAATATGGAAATGTTAGTCCTGTCATTCCTACATAACACTGGAATGGTCTAGTTTAGTGTTTATTAAATGCATACATTAATTGCTGTACTGACATTATATATTCACCACAGCACTATGGATGCAGCCATCTTTATTTTTACACTTCTAGAATGTTGCTGAATCTGCCTCCTATCCTCACCGGAAATAAGGGAAAAACACTTGACAACTGGTCACAGGTAAGAAGTATTCTCCCTAAATAATATAGCAAAAAAAACCACATTACACAATACACAGAAATATTTGGTGATCTAAGTTAAATTCACTAATGTGACCCCTCTAAACGCCCCATAAAGCTACGATTTTTCAGTTTTCAGATGACTGTCCCAAAATATCATAGCTGCATGGGGTTTACTTATTCCGATCAATAAATGATTGGTGTTGCTGAAGGAGGTTTTTACACATGTTGAATTTAACGACCAATCGGTGCTTTAGATTTGGAATATATAGCGCCGATTGGCTGACCATTTCACCGATGTAACAATTGAGTTCAGCACTGGTGGTGGTTTACCACCGCAGCCCTTCTTTCACAATGATGGTTGGCCCATCTGAAAAATGTTGAGCTGTGATTGGCTGGCAGAATTATTAAATTCAAGATAGGCGCGATGAGCCAATTGTGGCTCACCACATCAGCACCCTGTCCCGTTGGGCTGGCTTATATGAGCCAACGGCAGGTAGTGAATGGCAATCGGCAGGAAAGGATAAGGTATGCCACAAGTGCCGGCATGACAGGGCAGGCTTGCTGGGACCTGTAATCTGCCTATAAAGAATATAATTAGCAAACCATTAACCATGCACCCACTGCCACCAAGGCTGCGGGGAATAGCACTGTGGTTTTAGCCAAGGGCTGGTTGTTGCTCAGGAGATAGAACACTATTTTATTTTTGGGTTCCTGACATTCCAAGGAATTCCTGCCCTGGGTAGATCAGTTTGGGGTTGGTTAATGTGATGGAAGTGGCCCCCGTGCTGTGTGTTACTCCGCTATGGCATTATAACCCCTGCGGTAAAATACCAGAGGTCCCGGGCAGGTTATTGCTTTAGCAGAACCTCCACACATTTTATTTTCACTTCACCTTTTCTTTAGCCTGCACAGACCATACCGTGCCGTGTAGCTCTAACCATTATTACGTACAAACTGTTGTAGTACAGCCCTTTATTTGTCCTACATGTGACCAGTAAAATGCCGATCCATTGAGGCGATGGGTGGGCACTTCCGTTATTTGCAGATGGAATCATCCAATGCAAAAATCTACAAATCACTCAAAAATATCTGTAACGTGTGGGCACAGATTGGTGAATAGGGGAATCTATAAATCTGGGAATAAATCACATTTTTGTGACTGCTGATGTACTGGGGCCAGTGGCGTCGGAAGGAAGGGGGGCAAGGGGGCAGCATACCCCCCCCCCTCAAACATGTAAGAGGCGCAGCCGCTGGGGAGGGGGAGCACTTACCTCCGGTTCCCCGCTGAGAGACCACTTTAAATCTGCCGGTGGCGCCGTAGCGTGCTGCCCCCCTGTCGTGTCCTAGACGGTTCTTCACTGATGCACTACTGGGAGGAGGCGGGGATGTCCCAGCAGGCCCAGCATGACCACGCCTCCTCCCAGTAATGCATCCCTGAAGAGCCGGCCAGGACACAGGATGGGGCAGCATGATGCGGTGCCGGCGGCAGCCTTTTTAAAGTAGGAGTCTCTGCGGGGATCGATCTGGAGGGAAGCGCTCTCCGCACGGGAGAGGGGGTGGCGAATCAGGGGGACGGGGGGAGGTGGAGCGCCAAAATTTATTTTTGACTCCCCCCCAACCATAAACCATTCCGGCGCACCTGATGGGGGCCTTAAACCCTGGTAAAGGGTACCATGTTTTACTCCTTACCCATCACCACTGGAATATAGAGTCTGCCCCTTTATACTGTGTCCAATCTACAACTGTAGATGATAATTTTAGATAATCCATAATCAGCCCACACAGAACACAATAACCCTGCAGGACAGACAGGTTCATTGTCACTAAGCACAGCTTATAGACGATATACAGTGAGTAGTAGTGTGATAATCACTTATTACTATAACATTGCACATACCTTATGGTGTATAAAAACACAGTGATATTCTGGCCGCAGGGTGTGGTTTCATTTCATATTGATAAGAGCGAACGAAAAAGCAGTTCCCAAACCTGTACCTATAAGGGCCAAGGGCAAGGGTATTCCAACAAGTGACCATCCAGCTATTGTAATAGCTAGTAACAAAATTGTGGCAGGACATGCTGGAATGTGTAGTACAACAGCTGGAGGGCCACATTGAAGACCCTTAAACTAAGAAATAGATTCACTAACCAGAATGTATACAAAGCCGACAATCACTGGTATATTGTATATATTACCGATATAGGAAAACATGCAGAGTGCTGTCTATATTCTGTGTTTATCCTCCGTGCCATGTACTATGACGTGTCTAATTGTAGGCTAGTCCGGTACAACAGCGATACATGGCACACGGTCCACGTAAGGCCCATCAGCTCTGCCTATGCAGCCCCCTCGCCCAGGGCTCAATCCAAGGTTCTACAAGAATTTTTGTTCTTTTAGATAATGTGGTGATATTAAAAATTGCCACTCTGACCCTCGCGGCACATGCGGTAGCTATAGGTGATCCGTCTGGTCTCTAGGCTTCCCCTACCTTCCTGAAGAGTCACCCAGCGTCACACAGATGGGGAAGACACTACAGGTCTGACAATTCCTATGTTGCATGATCTTTACCTGGTATTAGACCCTACATGACAGCAACAGAAACCTTATGTACTGTACCTTGCAACAGGGGAGAGGGGCTTATGTATATACTGTCCCAAAGCAGAATAGAGCCTGAATCTGGTGTTTGCAACTAAATCTGCCATTATAACAGTGACATAAGGAAGATCCTCACTGGTCTAAAGTGTAACCTGCCTTATGCCATCAGGTTAAAGACAGCAGGAATTTTTTGTTTGATTTCTTAAGACTTTATTTTAGTCTCCTTAAACTATAATATCCACAGATGTGTCTGAATTACTGATGTTTGAAAATGAAGCAAGATATCGATTTACGGCAACACTCAGATTTCAAAGAATATTTGTAGAAAAAAATAAGATTTTACTTACCGGTAAATCTATTTCTCGTAGTCCGTAGAGGATGCTGGGACTCCGTAAGGACCATGGGGAATAGACGGGCTCCGCAGGAGATAGGGTACTTTAAGAAAGCTTTGGATTCTGGGTGTGCACTGGATCCTCCCTCTATGCCCCTCCTCCAGACCTCAGTTAGGGAAACTGTGCCCAGAGAAGATGGACAGTACGAGGAAGGATTTTTGTAAATCTAAGGGCGAGATCCATTCCAGCCACACCAATCACACCGTATAACTTGTGATAAACTACCCAGTTAACAGTATGAACAACAATAGAGCATCAGATCAACCCTGATGCAACTTTAACATAACCCTTATGTAAGCAATAACTATATTCAAGTCTTGCAGAAGAAGTCTGCACTTGGGACGGGCGCCCAGCATCCTCTACGGACTATGAGAAATAGATTTACCGGTAAGTAAAATCTTATTTTCTCTAACGTCCTTGAGGATGCTGGGACTCCGTAAGGACCATGGGGATTATACCAAAGCTCCCAAACGGGCGGGAGAGTGCGGATGACTCTGCAGCACCGAATTGAGCAAACAGGAGGTCCTCCTCAGTCAGGGTATCAAACTTACAGAACTTTGCAAAGGTATTTGGCCCCGACCAAGTAGCAGCTCAGCACAGCTGTAGTGCCGAGACCCCTCGGGCAGCCGTCCAAGAAGAGCCCACCTTCCTAGTGGAATGGGCCTAAACCGATTTAGGTAACGGCAATCCTGCCGTAGAATGCGCCTGCTGAATCGTGTTACAGATCCAGCGAGCAATAGTCTGCTTTTAAGCAGGGCCGCCAACCTTGTTGGCTGTATACAGGACAAACAGTGCTTCTGTTTTGCAGATCCTAGCCATTCTGGCCACGTAAATTTTCAAAGCCCTGACCACATCAAGGGACTCTGAATCCTCCAAGTCACGCGTAGCCACAGGCACGACAATAGGTTGGTTCATATGAAAGGATGAGACCACCTTTGGCAGGAATTGAGGACGGGTCCGCAATTTCGCTCTATCCATATGGACAATCAGATAGGGCTTTTAGTGATAAAAGCCTCCAACTCCGAAACTCGCCTAGCCGAAGCCAAGGCTAACAACATGACCACCTTCCAGGTGAAATATTTCAACACCACTGACTTAAGTGGTTCAAACCAATGAGACTTAAGGAACCGTAACACCACATTAAGGTCCCAAGGCGCCACCGGCGGTACAAAAGGAGGCTAAAAATGCCGTACTCCCTACACAAACGTTTGTACTTCAGGAAGAGAAGCCAAATCTTTTTGGAAGAAAATGGATAAGGCCGAAATTTGAACCTTTATCGATCCTAATTTTAGGCCCAAGTTCACTCCAGTTTGAAGGAAGTGAAGTAGACGGCCCAAAAGGAATTCCTCTGTAGGAGCATTCCTGGCCTCACATCAGGAAACATATTTTCGCCATATTCGGTGATAATGTTTCAATGTCACTTCCTTCCTAGCCTTAATTAGGGTAGGAATGACCTCCTCCGGAATACCCATTACCGCTAGGATCCTGCGTTGAACCGCCATGCCGTCAAACGCAGCCGCGGTAAGTCAGGGAACAGACAGGGCCCCTGCTGCAGCAGGTCCTGTCTTAGACGAAGAGGCCACGGATTCTCTGTGAGCATTTCCTGCAGATCTGGATACCAGGTCCTCCGTGTCCAGTCTGGAACAATGAGAATTGGTCTCACTCCTCTTTTTCTTATTATCCTCAACACCATGGGTATGAGAGGAAGAGGAGTAAACACAGAAACTGACCGGAACAACCACGGTGTCACTAGGGCGTCCACAGCTTACTGCCTGAGGGTCTCCTGACCTGGCGCAATAACTCTGCGGCTTTGTGTTGAGGCGGGACGCCATCATGTCTATCAGTGGCAGTCTCCACCGAATTGCAATCTGTGCTAAGACTTCCTGATGAAGTCCCCACTCTCCAGGACGTAGGTCGTGTCCGCTGAGGAAGTCTGCTTCCCAGACGTCCACTCCCGGAATGAACACTGCTGACAGTGCGCTTACATGATTCCCCGCCCAGCGAAGAATTCTGGTGGCTTCCGCCATCGCCACTCTGCTCCTTGTGCCGCCTTGGCGGTTTACATGAGCTACTGCGGTGACGTTGTCCGACTGGATCAGAACCGGTTGATCGCGAAGTAAGGTCTCCGCCTGACGTAGGGCATTGTATATGGCCCTTAGTTAGAAGTGAAGACAAGTCTCTTGACTTGACCAAATACCTTGGACATTTTATTTTTCCCTGTGTTACTGCTCCCCAACCTCGGAGGCTCGCGTCCGTGGTCACCAGGATCCAGTCCTGAATGCCGAACCTGCAGCCCTATAGAGGTGACCATCTTGCAGCCACCACAGGAGAGATACCCTGGCCCTGGGGGAGAGGGTGATCAACTAATGAATCTGTAGATGTGACCCGGACCACTTGTCCAGTAGGTCCCATTTGATAGACCTCGCATGGAACCTGCCGAAGGGAATGATTTTCTCCGGACTCGGGTGCAGTGATGCTGACACCTGTCTTGGTTTCAAAAAGTTCCTGACCAGAGTCATGAGTTCCTGGGCCTTCTCTATCTGAAGGTAAACCCCTTTCTGGTCCGTATCCAGAATCATACCCAAGAAGGGCAGACTAGTCATAGGAACCAACTGTGACTTCCGGAAATTGAGAAACTAGCAGTGTTGGTGTGACACCTTCAGCGAAAGTGACACGCTGTTTAACAACTGCTCTTTTGATCTCGCCTCACAGGAGATCGTCCCAGTATGGGATAACTGTGACTCCTTGCTTGCGTAGGAGCACCATCATTTCTGCCAATTACCCTGAAATTGGTAATGAGAATACTGTACCGCAATTGTCAGGTACGCCTGATGGGGTGGATAAATGGGAACAAGAAGGTATGCAGCCTTTATGTCTAGATACACCATCAAATCCCCCCTTTCCAGGCTGGCCATGATCGCTCTGAGCGATTCCACTTTAAATTTGAACCTTTTCCAATATAGGTTCAGAGGTTTTAATATTAAATAGGTCTGACCGAACCGTACGTATTCGGGACTACAGCCAAGGTTGAGTAATAGCCCCTTCCTTGTTGCAGGAGGAGAACCTTGAGCACCACCTGTTGGAGATACAATGTGTGAATTGTATTTAATATAACTCCCCTTCTGGGGGAGAAGCCGGTAGGTCCGATAAGGAAAACCGGCGAGGAGGCACCTTTCGAATTCCTTTGTAACCCTGAGAACAATTTTTATTGCCCCGGGATCCACCTGTGAGTGAACTCAGATGTGGCTGAAGAGTTGAAGACGTGCTCCCCCTGGGACGGACTCCCTTAGCGGAGCTCCCGCATCCTGCGGTGGATGTAGTAGAGGCCGGGGAGGACTTCTGTTCCTGGGAACTAGCTGTGCCCCGTGCCCTACCTCTGGTAAGAAAGGACACTCCTCATACTTTTTTGTTATTCTGCGACCGAAAGGACTGCATTTGATAATGTCGTGCTTTCTTAGTCTGTGAGGGAATATAAGGCAAAAGATCAGAATTACCAGCTATAGCTGTGGAGTCCAGGTCCGAGAGCCCTTCTCCACACAATTCCTCAGCCTTGTGAGGTAAACCCTCCATATGCCTCTTTTAGTCGGCATCACCTGTCCATTGCATGTTCCCCAGGACAAGTCTAGCAGAAATCGACATAGCGTTGACTCTAGAACCCAGTAGACTAACGTCTCTTTGGGCATGTCTTATATATATATATATATATATAAGCCAACATCTTTTACATATAAATATATATATATATATATATATATATATATATATTATATATATCTATATACTAGGGAAAATAATATGTCATCCTTATCTAGGGTTTCAACCTCCGCTGATAAGGTATCTGACTACGCTGCTACAGCGCTATAAACCCATGCCGACACAATCGCCGGTCTGAGTAGTGTACCAGAATGTGTAAATGGACTTCAAAGTACTTTTACTGCATGCTATCTGCAGGATCCCTGAGGATAGCTGTTAAGTCAGCGCTACCTTTTTGGTTAAACGTGTCAATGCCTTGTACACCCTAGGGGAAGATTCCCATCGTATCCTGGCCCCATTAGGGAAAGGATACTCCCTGAGAATTCTTTTTGGGAAGCTGCAGCTTCTTGTCTGGAGATTCCCGCTCTTTTTCTTCATGAGAGGAAGGAAATTTACCTCAGCTTTCTTCCCCTTAGACATGTGTACCCTCGTGTCAGGGACAGATGAGTCATCAGTGATATGCAAAACATCTTTTATTACAATAATCATATATTGAATACTTTTCTGCCAGTCTTGGCTGTAACTTTGCATTAACGTAGTCGACACTGGATTCAGACTCCGTGTCGATGTCTATTATTTTGGATAGTGAGCGTTGTGAGACTCTGAAGGTCTCTGTGACATAGGGGCAGACATGGGTAGATTCCCTGTCTGTTCTCTAATCTTTTGTAATAAGTTCATCTTAGCACTTAATTTCACATATCCAATCAGGTGTCTGCGTTGTCGACGGAGACACCACGCACCCACACAGATTTGCTCCATCTCTTCCTTAGGAGAGCCTTTTACCGCAGGCATGTTGACACACACGTACCGACACACCACACACACAGGGAATCTCTTATCTGAAGACAGGTTCCCCCCCAGGCCCATTGGAGAGACAGAGAGAGAGAATGCCAGCACACACCCCAGCGCTATAAACCCAGGAAAAAACACAGAATGTTTACCCAGTAGCGCTGCTGTAATGTATAAATCACCAAATATGTGCCCCCCCTCTACTTTAAAACCCTCTTCACCGTGTGTCAAGCAGGGGAGAGTCCGGGGAGCTTCCTCTCAGCGGTGCTGTGGAGAGAAAATGGCGCTGGTGAGTGCTGAGGGAGAAGCCCCGCCCCCTCGGCAGCGGGCTTCTGTCCCGCTCAAACTTACTAAAATATGGCGGGGGCTCTTTTATATACATGTACAGTGCCCACCTGTACATGTATATATACTTTTTGCCATAAGAGAGGTGTTATATTGCTGCCCAGAGCGCCCCCCCCCCCCCCTGCGCCCTGCACCCTTACAGTGACCGGAGTATGTGAGGTGTATGGGAGCAATGACGCACAGCTGCGATGCTGTGCATTACCTCAGTGAAGCTCTGAAGGCTTCTGCCGCCTGAGACGTCTTCTGACTTCGTTTCTTCTGGCTCTGTGAGGAGAACGGCGGCGCGGCTCTGGGGGTGGACGCCCAGTAAGAACCTGTGTTCACCCCCTCTGGAGCTAATGGTGTCCAGTAGCCGAAGAAGCAGAGCCTATCTTAGACAAGAAGGTCTGCCCCTCTCTCCTCAGTCCCTCGATGCAGGGAGCCTGTTGCCAGCAGTGCTCCCTGTAAAAATAGAAAAATCCAAACAAAAATGCTTTCTAGGCAGAGAACTCAGGGAGCTCCCTGCAGTGCACCCATCTCGCTCTGGGCACAGTGTAAATACTGAGGTCTGGAGGAGGGGCATAGAGGGAGGAGCCAGTGCACACCCAGAATCCAAAGCTTTCTTAAAGTGCCCTATCTCCTGCGGAGCCCGTCTATTCCCCATGATCCTTTACGGAGTCCCAGCATCCTCAAGGACGTTAGAGAAAGAACAATTTAGAGCTTAGCGCCAACATATACACCACAAACTCATCTCCTTCTGCGTCTTTTAGGATTAAAGCATATTTGTGAAGTAGTCGTCTGCAATCTGATATGAAAGCGAGAGAGAGTGTTGGGGGAGGGGAGAGTTCCCGGGAACATGCCCCCTATTTTCATCCTTGATCTGACTCTAAACGGTAGAGCTTATCCTGCACAGAATCAGCTTCTGGTCACGGACATCTGTGGCAGCCGGCAACTCTCAGTCCAGGAGACGTTCTACTGTACACCCCCCTCTGCCGATGGCAGTTCTGACACATAAAAGTGACATGTACCAGACAGTTCTGAGGTCCTTCACTCTCAAAACTAATTGAAGCTATGCCAAAAAGTGGTAGCAGGGGGGACTTTCTAGTGATGTTTCTTTTGTATCCAGTATGTATATTTTTTAATGGATCCATAACTGGACAAAGCCCCTTACACAATTCCAAGTCCTGCAATCGTTACGAAAGGTCTGCCCACAGATTGAATAAAAGTCTTGCTTTGCAATAAATCAACAGTTTATTCACATAGACTGGTGTGAACCCTTTGCTGTCGCCAAGGATTTGAGCCATTAGAAAAGCAGCGGCCGAACTGGGAACACGAGAATGGTCTCTCTCCAGTGTGAGTGCGGTAACGCTCGACAAGGCTGGATCTCTGGACATAGCTTTTGCAGCACTCCATGCACTTAAAAGGTTTCTTGCCAGAGTGAATCCGCTGATGTATAATAATAAGAGCAGATCTGCTGGAAAAGCATCTCCTGCACTCCGGGCATAAAAATGGCCTCTCCCCGGTGTGAGTCCTCTTATGGTAAATGAGACGTGACCTCTGATGAAAGGATTTTCCACAGTAACAGTGAAACAATTTATCCTCTGCGTGAATTTGATGATACAAAAAAACAAAAAGCACCTGCGCTCTGTTGCTAGATAAGGGGTATATCCCCCAAATGGAATAAATAAATAAATTAGAAATTGACAATCAATATAAAGGAAGTTGGCTGTCAACACCAGCGAAACGCGTTGAGACGATATTGCTGGACACTTCACAATTATCCCCTCTATGAAATTTGAGAACTCTCTTTTTAACTTTACCCTGACGGCACCAATTGGACTCTCTCCTTTGGACATTACCACCTGCGGTGAGATTGGAGATATCCCTACCTGCATGAAAAGCTTGCACTTTGTGCTTAAAAGGCACTCATTGAACTCTACCACTCACTTATACTTCTATCAGCCAGTGTGGACTTTATTCTGGAGGGAATCCTAGCCTGGAGTATGATATATATTTCTCCTAAGGGGTTTTGTGAATGTTCCTTGACCTATGAATTCATTTATTGAGGTGTTTTTATGTGAAAGACATCTTGTGTTTTTAGACATCATTTTTGATTAAATTGAGTATATATTAATTCAACTTAACCTACCGTCCTTTATATTGATTATCAATTTCTAATTTATTTATTTATAACATTTGGGGGATATACCCCTTATCTAGCAACAGAGCGCAGGTGCTTTTTGTTTTTTTGTATTTCCACTTATTGGGGGTATACCACCCTCTGCACCAGCGGCCATTGACAGCGCCCTCCATCATATTCTTGTGAATTTGATGATGTTTGGCAAATCTCAATTTGGAACTGAAACGCACTCCGCAAACTGAGGATATATACATATTACTGGCGTTATGCGTTTGCTGATGGGTGACGAGGGTTGAATGATTAGGGAAACATTGCTGACACTCCGAGCACTGATGCGTCTTCTCAGGATAGTGTGAGGAGGCGTGCGGACCTGCTGGGGACAAATGTACTAAGATAAACCCTCTGTACATCAGCGGACGGTTCACGTCATCATGTGCTATAAACTGTATAGTTATATATATGTACAATAAAGGTGAGATCCTTGCTGTGCCCGATTTTGACTATGCGATTTCCCTTGAACTCCCCCAGAGTCCAGATAGCTCAGATTTTGACTATCTGTACTTTCGATTTTGTCTATGTACGATTTTGACTAAGTGCCAATTTCCACTATACTTTGTACTAGTCAAGACTGACTTGCCTGCACAGTCTATCTAGCCTTGCGATACCGACCCCGCGGGAGCGCACATCGGGATCGAATCTGTATCGCAAGCTGCCTAACACCTTGAGATATTCACTAACTTTCCTTAAGATCTAACTCAGTTAGTGTTGGGCATCTTTTTTTGCCGAAAATGCATCTTATTCACTGCAATGTGAATAAGATGCACACGCATGCCCTGTTGATTACGACATGTGGCGTACCTGTATTCTTTGTGCAACTGCAGCTGTATATGCATACAAAATATTATGTGACAGTGTTTTCTAGGAAAACACTGAAGCGTAGCATTTCGTATGCAGATACAGGCACAGTCACACACAGAATATAGGCATGCCACAAATCACTATAATCAGCAAAAGCTGCTTGTGCGTCCTATTCACTTTGTTTTATGGATAAGACGTATTTTAATGGAAAAAGTTGCACAAATAGACTCTCAGCGCTACTAAGTAATGGTGTGGCATGGCGTCACTAGAAGGGCTGTTTCACGTGCAGAGAGGCTTGATCTAAGTGGACACTTCTGCATGTGGAACTGTTCCGTATATTAACCCTTTATTCCCATATAACATTGGAGTTTGCCTCAAACGATGTAGATTAGGGTGTATTCAAAATATAAAAGGAGTGTAGCAAAAACATTCGGGCAGATGTATTAAGCCTGGAGAAATGATAAAGCAGTGATAAATGGAAGGTGACAACGTACCAGCCAATCATTACGGTTTTGAAAAGTGACAGTTAGGAGCTGATTGTCTGGTGCGTTATCACCTTCCACTTATCACTGCTTTATAACTTCTCCAGGCTTCATACATCTGCCCCATTGTCGTTTATTCATCCCAACAGGATGGCTGCAGCCATAATTTCTTTTTACACTACTAGAATGTTGCTGAATCTGTTGCCTCCCTTAATTAAGGTGAAAACACCAAAAAGAACGGGTCGGGACAGTATCATTACAAATTTACTTTACATTTTATTTGTAACTTGTCCAGGGAAGAGATCTGATAATACACCCAGCCCTATATTACACGACCACCTGTCTGGGGTTTGGTTTGCACTACCGGTCCCAGCACCATCAGAGCATCTGAGCTGTGAATCAGGATGACAGCGGCAGTGTGGCACAGTGTTGGATTGTGGTGGGCCGTGCGATGCTTAGACACACATAGGAAGTGTATCCTGTCCACAGCTCCCTGACAGATTCCACTGGAAACAGGGCAACCAAATCCTATGTTACACCTGGTCACAGGTGAGAGGTGTTATATACAGAGGAGGCAGTCAGTAGGATGAGTGACAGTATGAAAAAATTACAAAAAACAAAAACACTACTTCAAAAGATTAGATGATGCAAGTTATAGTTACTGGGGCGACCGCTCTCAATCTGCAGAAAGGATGAATTGTGACTCCTCATCCATCACTGCTGGAATATAGAAGGTCTACATATTTATACTGTGTCTCAGTTACAACTGTAGATGATGAGAGATTAGATAATCCATAATCAGACCACACAGATAGAACACAATAACCCTGCAGGAACACAGACAGATGTATTGTCACTAAGCATGGCCTGTACATGATATACAGGTTGAGTCTCCCTTATCCAAAATGCTCGGGACCAGGGGTATTTTGGATATGGGATTTTTCCGTATTTTGGAATAATTGCATACCATAATGAGATATCATGGTGATGGGACCTAAGTCTAAGCACAGAATGCATTTACGTTTCATATACACCTTATACACACAGCCTGAAGGTCATTTTAGCCAATATTTTTTATAACTTTGTGCATTAAACAAAGTTTGTGTACATTGAGCCATCAGAAAACAAAGGTTTCACTATCTCACTCTCACTCAAAAAAGTCCGTATTTCGGAATATTCCGTATTTCGGAATATTTGGATATGGGATACTCAACCTGTACAGTGATCACTATCAGAGGGACATTATTGGGAAATAACTAATCACTATAACAATGCATGCTCCAAATGTCTCCCCCTGCTGTGTGATCTCCTGGCCGCAGGCAGGGCTGGATTAAGCTTTGGGGGTGCCCGTGGCACTTAATACAGGGGGGCGCCGGTGGAAGGTGAGGGGTGTATATTAGATTGTGCATACCTCCCAACATGACCCATTCCAGGAGGGACAAAATGCTCTCTACCTGGACTTCCCACTTAATATATTATTGTAGTCACCTGTGTTGAACTATTTAATTGATAAGAAAGATGCTTCAACACAGGTGATTGCAATCATATATTAAGAAGGAAGTCCAGGTAGAGAGTATGTTGTCCCTCCTGGAATGGGTCATGGTGGGAGGTATGGATTGTGTATAATACATTTAAACCAATGGTGTATATCAATGGTGTAACACCTCAGCAGTGGCACAGGCTGATAGAATGCATGGCACGCCGTATTGAGGCAGTAATTCATGCAAAATGGGTCCAAACCAAGTACTGAGTACATATGCATAATTATACTTTTCAGAGGGCCGACATTTCTGTATTTAAAATCCTTTTTTTATTAATTTTATGTAATATTCTCATTTTCTGAGATTTTGGGTTTTCTTAAACTGTAAGCCACAATCATCAAAATTATAACAAATAAAGGCTTAAAATATCTCACTTTGCATCTGAGTCTATATAATATATTAGTTTCACATTTAAGTAAAATTACTGAAATAAATGAACTTTTGCACGATATTCTAATTTTCTGAGTTTCACTTGTAAGTTAAACAAAATCAAGAAGAAAGGGACGGGACGTAGTAATAATATGTAAGTAATTCTGGGTCATAACAGATGTTAGAGGGATGTCCATAAGTACATTTTTATATGAGATCCCAACCTGTGTCCAGGGAATGTTAATAAAACCACTGATGTCTGGAATAACTCCCTATTTGAGGCTCGGATGTCTCCAGGTAGTGGTGTTGAAGATGGCCAGCTGTGTGCTCAGTGGAATGGTGTAAATGGGAGAGGCCTCCTATCCAAAGTTCCCCCACTCATCTCTAGATAGATTGCCCTGGCAACAGGGAACTTTGGCCAGGCAGCAGTAAGATGTATTATATATGGAGAGTAGTCAGTAAGGGAAGTCTGTAGTCATTTACTATAAAAATTTACTAATCCAGAAGGTCTTGCTTCTCTCGCATGACCAACAGTAGCACCTTAAACCACCTGCAGTTTGAGTCATTTGACTGGTGTGGCCATACTCAATATGTGGCCTCAGTTGACAATCTTCAAATGGACTGTGCCTGTAGCACCCCACAGCCTAGAGCAGAGCTGGCCAAACTGTTCCTCAAGATCTACCAACAATTCACGTTTTACAGACCTGGGTGGTGCACACGTGTAGTCATTACTGTCACATTTTCAAACACATGGTACATTCCTTCCTAAGCGACACATTCTACAGATTCACAGGTAGTCTAGAAAACATGAACTGTTGGCAGTTCTTGAGGACCAGCTTCTCCACCCCTGGCCTAGAGGGTCTGCAGATGATCCCCCAAGGGATGTGATCATCAATCTCACAGGTAAAATTTATGATCAAGGTGTGGAACTCAGGCATTCTCTAATCTAACACTGGTTCACACACTAGTTGCAGTTCTGCTTCAAGTAGAGGGACCCTTATAAAGTTCTGGAGGTTACTTCTATATGATTAATATAGTGCCCCATACCCACCAATTCCCACATATGTTGCTTAGAATTGTTTTTTCTGGGTATGATTTATTCACAGGTAACATGGTCTCCCTTAATGGTAAATTAATCATTATCATAAGTTATGATCTGAGTTCTTCCTTCAAATCGCTGGATTATGTGCTTAGCAGAACTTTATGTAATGTATCATTCTCCTCACTTGATTTAAAAGTCAAGCCATGCAGCAATAATTCACCCTTCATTTCCCCCATGGTTCCCAAATTATCCTTTAGGTGTACATTTCTTATCCATCACCTAAATGACTATTTCAGAAAAAAGACCTAAATAGTTTGACTTCATACCCCTTCCCTACCTATTGAGAGAAACTAGTGATGGATCCTTGTAAGTCTTAGCATCATGTCAGTCAACGTGATTGGCCTAAATGCATCTAAAAAAACAGACACTAGTAACTGCAGAGTTCCTGATCCCGGTGAGCACCCATCAACAATGAACTTTTCCATTTGGTGTAAGAGTGTGTAATGTTTGTTGGGAACCGTAACAAGGTCAAAAAAGTGGTCGCCCTCCTCAAACTGGGCAGATGTATGGCATGGTATGGCAGGGACTGTACTATGTAATCACCTTGCCACACGCCGTCTGTTTCCTCAATTCAGTAATGATTGCAGATGGAAATATTGAAGTCATACCCACAGGCATTAGCCACACATTTACTATCTGATACACTGTACAGTCGGCTAGCCGAAGCAGATTTACAAGAAGGTGCCTACAGAATATTATACCAAAAAAGAAAAGAAAGAAACTCTCGTTTTTTGGGGGGCACTCATTAAAAAATATTGCATAAAATATAACTTTTATTACTTATCATTAAAATATTTTTACCACAAACCAAGACAAAGACATAAACATATACACATAAATGACAAAAAAAACCACACCTAAATTTACGTGTGGTATAACCAAACCTGGGGAGATAAACGTGATTATATCAAAGCCAATGTTATTAATCCTGACAATAGTTCCCACAATAAATAGCTTTGACAATCCCCTAACAGAAGGAGATAGATTGTAGGATAGTATAATCGGTTGAAATGAAAAACGGTAGCAGTATAGGTAAATCTACCATCAATACCTCAGCCGGTTGTGATAAATGCTACTGTCGTTGAGTATATAAGTAAAGCTAACAGTGTTAGTTAGTATGTGACCAGACTTCGTAGCACAACTAATCTCCCCATCGATTTGCATGACATTTGTTCCCTTAGAGAGGTAGTAGCGAAATAATCTAATATTAGTTAAAGATCTAGGATATAAATGTCCAAAATATGAGTAAAAAGTGATCCTGTAATTATCTTAGTGCAAATACTATTGATTTTCTCAGTGCAGTATCACGGTAAGCATATTAATAGTAGAATTAATAATTTCTTGGTATAAAGTATCCACTATATAGAACACCCTGATCCGTGTCTCAGGTACTGACAGGCAGTAGCGGATCTTGCCATGGGCAAGCAGGACTTTTGCCCGGGGCGCCACCTTCCGGAGGGTGCAGGGCGCCATCCGGAGTGCGCCGCACCAGGGCAAGATCCGCTGCTGCTGTGTGCCACCCACTGCCGCTGTGAAGGGAAACTAGACGCGTACGCGTCTAGTTTCCCTTCGTGGAGAGGTCCTTTACTGCGCGGTGCGCGATGACGTCATCGCCCACCGCACAGCAAAGGTCCTCTCCACGAAGGGAACTAGACGCTAAGAGAGAGCATCGAAAAAAGGAAGGAGGAAGCCGGAAAGCGAAACAGCTGTCTGAGGCGGGCGCCCGCTCACACGATTGACGGGACGCCGCACACTTAGTGCAGTACAGCCGGAGCTTTACACCCTGACATCCACACTTAATCTCAGGTACTATTCTATTTCGAGTGACAGCCGGCGGGTCCGCATGGTGGGTAACTGATCCTGCAATACCTTGTGGCATCAGGACCGTTACTACCATTAGGGTCTCAGCACTGTCACCTAACTACTTTCTTCCAGGCACTATAGGCGAAAGGAAGGTACCGCTCACCTTGCATCAATGTTTATACATATGCAAGGAAGCAGCATACACTCATAAGGGGATTGGTGCTCTTTATTTCATCTTGCTGATATTATCTATCTTAACTCTTTTTTCGATGCTCTCTCATTGTCTTAAGGAGAACTCAGAGGACCCCCTCAGCTGATACATCGGGGTGCCCGAGGGTGATCTTTTCAAAAGCAGAAGCATTCTATCTGTTTTCCAACCCTTAGATGCAGATGGGACACGCTCATTTACTGTATTAATGCATGTCACACAGTAAACAGAAGCCACCCCACTGCATCAATGATAGGAGTGCCCTTCCTTCTCCTTCTCTGTAATCCATATTACCAGTCTATTTATTTGCTCTTTACCTCTCAAACCTATGAAATAATATATACTTATTAGAGGATGTGTTAGAATTACACCTTGTTACATTTATTCCCTAATATCAACATGATGGTTACATATGAGGAGTAAATTGATGCATTTTTGCTATAGTCTGTTCTTGAGGCATACTCAATATCTCTGCTCAGGAAATAAATTCATTCAGTAATAGCCTGTCAGCAGGGCCGGTTCTGGGGCTCTGTGCGCCCTGGGCGGCAACAGGAGGCGTGGCTTCGTACAGGGGGCGTGGTCATTTACGCCCCCTGTACAGACTGAAATGATGTGCGGTGCGCGATGACGTCATCGCCCACCGCACAGCAAAGGTCCTCTCCACGAAGGGAAACTAGATGCGTAGCGTCTAGTTCCCTTCGTGGAGAGGACCTTTGCTGTGCGGCGCGCGATGACATCATCGCGCACCGCGCAGTAAAGGACCTCTCCACGAAGGGAAACTAGACGCGTACACGTCTAGTTTCCCTTCACAGCGGCAGCGGGCAGTGGGGGGCACACAGCAGCAGCGGATCTTGCCCTGGTGCGGCGCACTCCGGATGGCGCCCTGCACCCTCCGGAAGGTGGCGCCCCGGGCAAAAGTCCTGCTACTGCCTGTCAGTACCTGAGACACGGATCAGGGTGTTCTATATAGTGGATACTTTATACCAAGAAATTATTAATTCTACTAATAATATGCTTACCGTGATACTGCACTGAGAAAAACAATAGTATTTGCACTAAGATAATTACAGGATCACTTTTTACTCATATTTTGGACATTTATATCCTAGATCTTTAACTAATATTAGATTATTTCGCTACTACCTCTCTAAGGGAACAAATGTCATGCAATCGATGGGGAGATTAGTTGTGCTACGAAGTCTGGTCACATACTAACCAACACTGTTAGCTTTACTTATATACTCAACGACAGTAGAATTTATTACAACCGGCTGAGGTATTGATGCTAGATTTACCTATACGGCTACCGTTTTTCATTTCAACCGATTATACTATCCTACAATCTATCTCCTTCTGTTAGGGGATTGTCAAAGCTATTTATAGTGGGAACTATTGTCAGGATTAATAACATTGGCTTTGATATAATCACGTTTATCTCCCCAGGTTTGGTTATACCACACGTAAATTTAGGTGTGTTTTTTTTTGTCATTTATGTGTATATGTTTATGTCTTTGTCTTGGTTTGTGGTAAAAATATTTTAATGATAAGTAATAAAAGTTATATTTTATGCAATATTTTTGAATGAGTGCCCCCCAAAAAACGAGAGTTTCTTTCTTTTCTTTTTTGGTATACTATTGTCTACTCTCAGGGGTGCACCTCCACATGAGTTATGGTCAGAATATCCTTCAGTGAAGGATAAAATTTCAAACTATTGTGGTTTTCGAATTTATTGGGTGTTATATTATATCTCACCACCTGTGCTCAAGTCTCCCCTATCCCTTCCCTCCACCAACATTAAGAATATTATGTCAGGAAGCCTGAACGGTAAATAAAGCCCTTCTATTTCCTTCCTCATTGGGTCTTCAACAATAAGTGTTTGCAGACGTTCACAGATTCCTAATTATAAGTAGTAGACTAGAAAAATTCAACACTGTAGGTTTACTTGATTTTTAAGAATGTATTTTTATTGTTTATACATTTCTAATCAGTAAAACATTGTTACTTTACACAAATCATTCCAACCGGAACCTTTACTCCAAAATACACAAACCTAAAATAAATGGCATTACATTTATATTGATAGCTATTGGAAATACAGAATATATTGCGTGCAGTCCTCAACAATTTACTAAAACTTGTAATTGCCCCCCCACCACCACCTAAAATAATTGCCCACTGCTGTTCTAGCTGTTATAACTTCAATTTACACCGACAGAGCAAATGGCGTGGAAATAAAGGTAAAGGTCTGCCTTTTGCAGATACCAGAGAGGAAATGTACATGTATTACAATGCACTGGGGCGGATGTATTAAGCCTTGAGAAATGATGAAGAAGTGATAAGTGCAAGGTGATAACGCACCAGCTAATCATTACGGATTTGAAAAATGACAGTTGGAAGCTGATTGGCTGGTGCGTTATCATCTTGCGCTTATCACTGCTTTATCACTTCTCCAGTAATACATCAGCCCCATTGTGTGGAGAGGGCGGATCAGCCTGATCAAGGGGTCTCTGCAACCAAAACCGATTTGGTGATTATGTGTGTTCTAAAAAAAGTAAAACTATTAGCACAGATTACACAGTAATACCCCTTTTACATCACCAAAATAACCCGGTATATTGCTGGCTCGAGGTGCGGTGAGAAAGTGGTATAATTTGTAAGCAGTCCCAATCATGACATCAAATAATTGAGTCTATGTTAAATAGATCATTTCAAATGATCTGATTTGGAGAACGTACACAGAGCTGACATGTTTCTCATCATTCCTATGTTACTATGTATGACGATGTCTCGACACAGGCTAATTCTCTCATCATGGACAGTAATAGCAACACTGACACCTGCAGGTCATAGGGGAAACTAAAAAAAAAATGCTACAGATGACTTCTCATTGACATACACAGTGGAAGCGACCATTTGTGGGCTGAACAGATACTCAGAGATGGATCTTATTGTTTTCCTAAGAACAAGTGACATCACTGGCTCCTTGTCAGCTGATTGGCTGTCTTGTCATGCTTATTAATACAGCCCACAAAATGGCTGACACACCATGTGTCTGTGCCTTATTAATCAGCAATAAAAAGATAAAGGGGAGGAGAAACATTTAAAGTGTCATTCCCTTCTTGCGGGAGGCTAAATTTGATTTGTGTACCTCATAAAATGGTGGATTTCGGACCTCATCCAATACTAAATCCTATGTTTGGAAGTTTTGAGGATGATACAACTACTACAATCAACACATCAAACACATAAAAATGACATGCAACAAATACAGTCCTAATGTCCCTTAACTCGTACTTTTAAACCAAATTTAAGGTAATGAGAAAATATAAAAATTTACACAAATGGAGAAGATGCTCCTAACGTGTTACTATATCCATTTTGCACATATCCAGATGGGTCCTTAACTAGAAGCAGCTCATTTCACATGCACAATTTCCAAAACCAAAGTATATACAGTACGCGCACCTTAAAATGCATTTAACTGACATTTATTTCAGTTTATAAACAAGGCTCATTATGTATCCGAATGGCTGCTCAGTCACCTAGATGCAGACGATTTACACCCGTGTGTGAATTTTCAGATGTCGGGCAAGATTTGAGCTATCAGCGAAGCTATGGCCGCAGTGAGAACACACGTACGGTCTCTCCCCGGTGTGCGTGCGCTGATGTTTGACAAGATGGCCACTTTGGACAAAACACTTGCCACATTTAGTGCAGCTGAATGGTTTCTCGCCGGTGTGAATCCGCTGATGCGTGACAAGGGTATGTCTGTCCGCACAGCATCTCCCGCACTCCAGGCATGAATATGGACTCTTGCTGGTGTGAATTCGTTTATGGTACAGGAGACATGACTTCAGGTGAAAAGATTTACCGCAATAAGTACAATAAAACAATTTGTCCACTGTGTGAGATTGACGGTGGGCGGTAAGGGCCAATCTGGAGCTGAAACGCTCTCCACAAGACGAGCAGCTATACATAATACTGGCGCTATGCGTCTGCTGATGGGTGACGAGGGCTGAATGATTAGGGAAACATTGCTTACACTCCGAGCACTGATGCGTCTTCTCAGGATAGTGTGAGGAGGCGTGCGGACCTGTTGGGGACAAAAGTACTAAGATAAACCCTCTATACATCAGCGGACGGGTCACGTCATCATGTGCAATAAACTCTGTGTAGTTACACATATGTACCATGTATACTTCAGGGTTTTTTAATATGGAAATGTTAGCCCTGTCATTCCTACATAACTCTGAAGTTTGGAATGGTCTAGTTAAGTGTTTATTAAATGCATACATTAATTGCTGTACTGACATTATATATTCACCACAGCACTATGGATGCAGCCATCTTTATTTTTACACTTCTAGAATGTTGCTGAACTTCCTTCTATCCTCACCGGAAATAAGTGAAAAACACTTGACACCTGGTCACAGGTGAGAAGTATTCTCCCTGAATAATATAGCAAAAAAAACACATTACACAATACACAGAAAGATTTGGTGATCTAAGTTAAATCTACTAATGCAACCCCTCTAAACGCCCCATAAAGCTACGATTTTTTGGTTTTCAGATGACTGTCCCAAAATATCATAGCTGCATGGGGTTTACTGATTCCGATCAATACATGATTGGTGTTGCTGAAGGAGGTTTTTACACATGTTGAATTTAACGACCAATCGGTGCTTTAGATTTGGAATATATAGCACCGATTGGCTGACCGTTTCACCGATGTAACAATTGAGTTCAGCACTGGTGGTGGTTAACCACCGCAGCCCTTCTTTCACAATGATGGTTGGCCCATCTGAAAAATGTTGAGCTGTGATTGGCTGGCAGAATTATTAAATTCAAGATAGGCGCGATGAGCCAATTGTGGCTCACCACATCAGCACCCTGTCCCGTTGGGCTGGCTTATATGAGCCAACGGCAGGTAGTGAATGGCAATTGGCAGGAAAGGAGAAGGTATGCCACAAGTGCCGGCATGACAGGGCAGGCTTGCTGGGACCTGTAGTCTGCCTGTAAAGAATATAATTAACATACCATTAACCATGCACACACTGCCACCAAGGCTGTGGGGAATAGCACTGTGGTTTTAGCCCAGGGCTGGTTGTTGCTCAGGGGATAGAACACTATTTTATTTTTGGGTTCCAAGGAATTCCAGCCCTGGGCTGACCAGTTTGGGGTTGCCTAATGTGATGGAAGTGGCCCCCATGCTGTGTGTTCCTCCGCTAGGGCCAAGGGCAGGGGTATTCCAGCATGTGACCATCCAGCTATTGCAATAGCTAGTAACAAAATTGTGGCAGGACATGCTGGAATGTGTAGTACAACAGCTGGAAGGCCACATTGAAGACCCTTAGACTAAGAAGTAGATTCACTAACCAGAATGTATACAAAGCCGACAATCACTGGTATGTTGTATATATTACCGATATAGGAAAACATGCACAGTGCTGTCTATATTCTGTGTTTATCCTCCGTACCATGTACTATGACGTGTCTAATTGTAGGCTAGTCCTGTCCAACAGCGATACATGGCACACGGTCCACGTAAGGCCCATCAGCTCTGCCTATGCAGCCCCCTCGCCCAGGGCTCAATCCATGGTTCTACAAGAATTTTTGTTCTTTTAGATAATGTGGTGAAATTAAAAATTGCCACTCTGACCCTCGCGGCACATGCGGTAGCTTCAGGTGAGCCGTCTGGTCTCTAGGCTTCCCCTACCTTCCTGAAGAGTCACCCAGTGTCACACAGAAGGGAAAGACACTACAGGTCTGACAATTCCTATGTTGCATGATCTTTAGCTGGTATTAGACCCTACATGACAGCAAGAGAAACCTTATGTACTGTACCTTGCAACAGGGGAGAGGGGCTTATGTATATACTGTCCCAAAGCAGAATAGAGCCTGAATCTGGTGTTTGCAACTAAATCTGCCATTATAACAGTGACATAAGGAAGATCCTGACTGGTCTAAAGTGTAACCTTCCTTATGCCATCAGGTTAAAGACAGCAGGATTTTTTTGTTTGATTTCTTAAGACTTTATTTTAGTCTCCTTAAACTATAATATCTACAGATGTGTCTGAATTACTGATGTTTGAAAATGAAGCAAGATATCGATTTACGGCAACACTCAGATTTCAATGTATATTTGTAGAAAAAGAACAATAGGACCTGGAAAACGTTCACAGTTTTAGAGCTTAGCGCCAACATATACACCACAAACTCATCTCCTTCTGTGCCTTTTAGGATTAAAGCATATTTGTGAAGCAGTCGTCTGCAATCTGATATGAAAGCGAGAGAGAGAGTTGGGAGAGGGGAGGGTTCCCGAGAACATGCCCCCTATTTTCATCCTTGATCTGACTCTAAACGGTAGAGCTTATCCTGCACAGAATCAGCTTCTGGTCACGGACATCTGTTGCAGCCGGCAACTCTCAGTCCAGGAGACGTTCTACTGTACACCCCCCTCTGCCGATGGCAGTTCTGACACATAAAAGTGACATGTACCAGACAGTTCTGAGGTCCTTCACTCTCAAAACTAATTGAAGCTATGCCAAAAAGTGGTAGCAGGGGTGACTTTCTAGTGATGTTTCTTTTGTATCCAGTATGTATATTTTTTAATGGATCCATAACTGGACAAAGCCCCTTACACAATTCCAAGTCCTGCAATCGTTACGAAAGGTCTGCCCACAGATTGAATAAAAGTCTTGCTTTGCACTAAATCAACAGTTTATTCACATAGACTGGTGTGAACCCTTTATATCGCTAAGGATTTGAGCCATTAGAAAAGCAGCGGCCGAACTGGGAACACGAGAATGGTCTCTCCCCAGTGTGAGTGCAGTAATGCTTGACAAGGCTGGATCTCTGGACAAAGCTTTTGCAGCACTCCGTGCACTTAAAAGGTTTCTTGCCAGAGTGAATATGCTGATGTATAACAAGAGCAGATCTGCTGGAAAAGCATCTCCTGCACTCCGGGCATAAAAATGGCCTCTCCCCGGTGTGAGTCCTCTTATGGTACAGGAGATGTGACCTCTGATGAAAGGAATTCCCACAGTAACAGTGAAACAATTTATCCTCTGCGTGAATTTGATGATGTTTGGCAAATCTCAATTTGGAACTGAAACGCACTCAGCAAACTGAGGATCTATAGAGATTACTGGCGCTATGCGTCTGCTGATGGGTGACGAGGGCTGAATGATTAGGGAAAATTTGCTGACACTCCGAGTACTGATGCGTCTTCTCAGGATAGTGTGAGGAGGCGTGCGGACCTGCTGGGGACAAAAGTACTAAGATAAACCCTCTGTACATCAGCGGACGGTTCACGTCATCATGTGCTATAAACTCTGTATAGTTATATATATGTACAATAAAGGTGAGATCCTTGCTGTGCCCGATTTTGACTATGCGATTTCCCTTGAACTCCCCCAGAGTCCAGGTAGCACAGATTTTGACTATCTGTACTTTCGATTTTGTCTATGTACGATTTTGACTAAATGCCAATTTCCACTATACTTTGTACTAGTCAAGATTGACTTGCCTGCACAGTCTATCTAGCCTTGCGATACCGACCCCGCTGGAGCGCGCATCGGGATCGAATCTGTATCGCAAGCTGCCTAACACCTTGAGATATTCACTAACTTTCCTTAAGATTTTGACTATATAGTCAAAATCTTACAGATTTATCTCACCGTGTGTACACACCTTAGACATCAGGTTTTACACAATTTTACAGATGTGTCCTCATACATCTTAACTCAATGGGGGTCATTCCGAGTTGTTCGCTCGTTGCCGATTTTCGCTATGCTGCGATTTGTTGCTAACTGCGTGTGCGCATGGTACGCAGAGCGCATGCACTAAGTTATTTAACACAAAACTTAGTAGATTTGCTGGTGTTCGAGCGACGCTTTTCAGTCGCACTGCTGATCGGTGAATGATTGACAGGAAAGGGGCGTTTTTGGGTGGTAATTGAGCATTTTCCGGGAGTGTGCTAAAAAATGCAGGCGTGTCAGATAAAAACGCAGGAGTGGCTGGGGAAACGGGGGAGTGGCTGGCCGAACGCAGGGCGTGTTTGTGACGTCAAAGCAGGAACTAAACGGACTGAGCTGATCGCAATCTGTGAGTAGGTCTGGAGCTACTCAGAAACTGCAAAGAATTATTTAGTAGCAGTTTTGCTAATCTTTTGTTCGCAATTCTGCTATGCTAAGATACACTCCCAGAGGGCGGCGGCCTAGCGTGTGCAATGCTGCTAAAAGCAGCTAGCGAGCGAACAACTCGGAATGAGGGCCAATATCCCACGCAATAGCAGATGCCCGGTGACAGGTCCCATGTGTCAAAGTCGAAAAATATCATGAATCACTTGCCTTGTACTAACCCCTCATGCACATGTCCGCTGCACGTGCACACGCTCTGCCGTGAGTGCACATATCCGCAATTTGCGTAAGATCGCTCCGGCGATCACGCGCGGTGTATGCGCATTTACGGTAGAGTTTGTATGCATCTAGCGTGCGACTCGATCATAACATATTTAACCCATATAGAGTATATTGTAGTGAATATTCCCCTTAACAATGTCAGCAAGTATGTTTAGTTTAAACGGTTCTTGGACAGAGAAATTCCTCTTTGCATGATAGGAAGGGTCAGATAAAGGTTGAACGGTGGTGTCTAGTATCCAGCTGTAGAGTATTTTAATGGTAACATTTTGGTGTTGGTTAGGAAGAGATTGCTCGCTCCTGCGTATAGTTATGTACAAAAGTAGTTTATAGACATTTACTGTATTTGCTGTTCATTATCCATGCGGGGGGAATTTAGAGGATACCACCCACTACAGCAGTTGGGGAGAGGCACAGCCCACCTGTTCAAATCTACCTATGACCTTTGTTATAATGCAGAGACACATTCCTGTGTCCAATGAACAATGAGATTGTAGGAACCATTGTATTGTGAATGTATGCTGTATATATAAGGACCACCATTGCTGGGCCAGTCACTCACTCTCTCTGAAAGGCTTTCTCATTGAATGCTGAGGGCTGGATCCAGGACGCGCTTGCGAATCATTCCCATATGTGTAAGTTTCTCTGTAGCCATTTTGTTATCCTCTGTGTTTGCCATTTGTTCTCATTGTGTACTCATTCTGTTTGCTTGTGTTTGCGATCGTTCGCTATTGTTCATATTATTCCTTGTTATTCTGTTTAGATTTTTATGTTAGTTCTGTAGTGTATAAGCTGTATTGTTTTCCCCTTTTTACTCTAAAGCAATTCACGAAGGTGTTAGAGCCTGAGTGGTTTTTAAATCCAAACAAGGTCTTGCGTATTCACTAGTTACTGTAAAGGGTTTTCTTAGTGTCTCAATCGCTCAAACAGCTTTCATATTATCAAGGTTAATAAGCATTACATCATCATAGTATTACATTGCCAAGGTTTAAAGTGTAAGCATACCCTTACGGTGTATTGTTACTAAGGGTTACTGTGTATCATTCCGTGAGCGTACGTGTCGCTCGTGCGTCGCGCCCACGGCCTAGTGTCTGCTACGCTAGTTGCGTACCCTTACGGTACTCAGTGCGCCAATAGCGTACTTAGTCGGTAATAGAATATAGCTTAATGTTTAAAGGTAATAACTGACATTGTCAATTGGGGGACTCATCCGGGCCTCCTCATATCCGCAACCTAGCGGAACCAGGCAGACTTTATCCATCAGCAAAGGGCGGGAAGGTAGTATCCCCTGTTAGCCGTTTGGTGGTTGGGGATACAGTAGTGCTGATCAGATAAGCGTCTGCTCCGCTTGGTTTGTAGGGATGCTGGTGGGATCCGGAACCGAAAGGTAAGAACGTTAAGCTATTGTCTTTTAAATCTGTTTTAATTTCTGTTTGGTGCCAACTGCGCACGCAACACATGTAACACACGCACACTCCTGTACTTTGCATATCTGACCATATTGTTGCAAAACAAGGTTCAAATGAGTCATATTGTGTTTGATTCAGATTGGATTGCTTATCTGTTTAAGTAGGTTTAAAAGTATATTTAAAAGTTGCTGCAAAAGCCTTGATATAGTGTTGTTTTTTTTTTTTTTTTAACTCAGGCCTAAAATAACTTCAGGGGCTTGCATAGTGATTTTTTTTTGTGACAAAGGAAGCCGCATGGTCTGTCCTCCATTTTGTGTAACCCTCATGGATGTGGAAGGGGGAGGAGCAGCCGCCATTTTGGGAAGGTCAATTCTTTTCTAAATAGCTGATTTTCAGTCTGCTCAGGAATAATCAGCCGTCCTTGGTCAAAAAGAAATCACCATTTATGAGTTACCAATGCATTTATTTAACCCATGCCATAGACAATTACAAATAGATTCAGATGGGGTTTAATAAAAAGTTAATAGT